>NC_058082.1:365383555-365755222 GCF_014858855.1 Bufo gargarizans | reverse complement strand
ACGGGATGTTGCTGGCGATGGCTCAGCAGCATGAGGGGGGCGTCCAGGAGGTGAGCGGCTTCATTCATCCCGACAGGGAGGCATCTCATTCATTGCCGCCTGGTGCACCGTCAGGAAGGCATAAGGTGTGCGGCATCTCTGCCGAGGTCGGCCCCACACCAGACATCCTTCCCAGTCATCTACAGTCCTCGGGGTATGGTAATGCCACACGTCAGGATTCTGGATGCAGCTTTAGAGACCAAAATCAGGAGTGGATCATAAAAGGAAAGTATGGGATTCCGCTACCATGGACTATAAGTGGGGCATACTAAAAGCAATGACAGAATACAATGCCCATAGATTTTGACAGGGGAAGAGAATGAACAGAGACTATAATGAAGCCAAACGGAATGCCCATAGAGTATAATGGGAAGAAGGATGGGCCATGGAGAAGAGAGCCATATGACACATCAAATACATCTTTAGCAGGCATACTCTCCAAGCAGGGCCGGTGAAACCATATAGGCGAACTTTGCGTTAGCCTATGGCGCTGGCCTGCTGGGGGCGCCCCCTGATGGGCTCCCTCTGACTGGGGCTGCAGCCCTGGGTGAGCGGCTCTTGAGCCGCCCCCAGCGCCGTTACAGGGGGGGGCCAGGAGGTGGAGGTCCTTCTTAAATATGGCAGAGCAGGCATCTGCTTACCCTGATGGCAGGTGCCTGCTCTGCCAGTAAATTACCAGAGAAGGCAGGCGGCAAGGGAGGCTGTTATAGCAGCTCCCCACTCCTCCCTCGCGCCATCTGTGATGCAGGAATATGACGTCATTCCGGCCCCGGGATACTAAACGGCACGCTGGAGGACTGAGGAGCTGCACCACACTGGACCCCAGGGAGGTGAGTTGACTGACTGAGTTTCTGCCTGTGTATTTATGTCAGTGAGTGTATGTCTGTCTTTCTGTCAGTAAATGTATGTGTGTCTGTCATTGAGTGTCTGTCAGTGAGTGTCTGTGTGTGTCTGTCAGTGAGTGCGTGTCATGAGGGGGCGGCAAAATAGATCTTTGCCTAGGGTGGCTAAAATCCTTGCACCGGCCCTGCTCCAAGCACAGTAGCATTGATCTAAATTGAGATTAGATGGGATTATCATTATTTTCTATGGAATGACAAGTGTGAATGACACAATGGAATACCCATAGACTATAATGGGAGGTAAAATATGAGTTTATTTGTAGGTTAATCTGTTTTATTTAGCGATATTATGCCCATAGACTATAATGGGAAGTAAAACGTGACTTGGTATCTGAACCATTGAACATATCAAGTAAATCTTTAGCAGACATACTCAAATTCAGTGGGATTATTTAAAATTGAGATTAAGTGGGATTATCATTGGTTTCTATGAAATGACAAGAGGAATGACACAATGGAATGCCCATAGACTATAATGGGAAGTAAACTATAAGCTCATTTCCAGGTAAATCTGTGTTATGTAGGAAGTTAACCTTTACCGCAAGTGTTCCCTGGTTAGAGTAGCACATTGTAAATTTAAAACGATCTGGGATTAAAGATGTTTTCTATGGAATAACATGTGAATGACAGAATGGAATGCCCATATAGTATAATGGGAAGTAAAACTTGATTTGGAGTGTGAACCATTCAACATATCAAATAAATCTTTAGCAGACATAATCTCCAAGTTCAGTGGGAAATAATAAAGTGGAGATAAAGGGGATTCAAAGGGTATAATGGGAAGTGGAATAACCATAGAGAATAATGGAAATTGAATTTTTGAACTAAAGACACAACCGCTTTCCTCCCCCTCGCCAAATATAGGCCCAGGACTAGGAATGGGATCATTTTTTAGGGCGGAGGATACATGGGGCAACTACGGGTCCATGTACACTACGGAATTTCCATGCAGAGAAATTTAGTTTGGAAATTTTAAATGCGTCCCGCCCAACTGATTTAGCCGGCGCTTGGGCAGCGCAGTCATTGCCGTTCCCTATAGCTGGCAGTGCGTTCCGCTCAATATTCCACTGAAAGAATGAACATGTTTATACTTTTGACAGAGATTTCAGTGGAAAGCTTCACCGCTGAAATTCTGTAGTGTGCAGTGGAATCCCACTGATTGCAATAGGACTCTGCTGCATCATAATTTCCAAGTGTAATTCCTGAGCAGAATTTTACTCGTAAGGCTAGTTTCACACTAGCGTTCGTCGGTCCGCTCGTGAGCTCCGTTTGAAGGAGCTCACGAGCGGACCCGAACGCCTCCGTCCAGCCCTGATGCAGTCTGAATGGAGCGGATCCGCTCAGACTGCATCAGTCTGGCGGCGTTCAGCCTCCGCTCCGCACGGCCAGGCGGACAGCTGAATGCTGCTTGCAGCGTTCAGCTGTCCGCCTGGCCGTGCGGAGGCGAGCGGATCCGTTCAGACTTACAATGTAAGTCAATGGGAACGGATCCGCTTGAAGATGACACCATATGGCTCAATCTTCAAGCGGATCCGTCCCCCATTGACTTTACATTGAAAGTCTGAACGGATCCGCTCAGGCATCTTGCGCACTTAGAAAATTTTCTAAGTTATTAATGCAGACGGATCCGTACTGAACGGAGCCTCCGTCTGCATTAATATGATCGGATCCGTTCAGAACGGATCCGATCGAACGCTAGTGTGAAAGTAGCCTAAAATGTAGGGGGAACTGAAGAAACTCCTATAGCATGTTGGTATTATGACTAAGTTTATAGAAAATGTGTAAATATTTTTCTTATTTAAAGGGGTTATCCAGGATTAGAAAAACTACAGTTTTCTTCCAAAAACGGCACCACACCTGTCCTCAGGTTGTGTGTGGTATTGCAGCTCTATCAAAAATAGGAGGGAGGCAAAAGCAAAGAAGGAATGGGAAGTGGGCAGGGGTCAAAATAAAGTGTACAAATAAACATCGACATTTCTGACCCAGCAGGAAAACATGAGACTCCGAGACACAAAAGAACGCAGTGGTGAACAATGGCAGCGCCATAGGGGAGTGTATGAAGTAGAAAAGTACATTGTCAGAGAAAAGGGTAAATAAACCAAGAACAATGTTACAACAAATTGATCAATCTAAAAACATAGGGGGAGATTTATCAAAATCTGTACAGAGGAACCGCACATTTCTCGCAGCCTCAAATACACTGCGTATGCGCTCAGTGTGACCCTACCCTAAGGGTGTATTCAAATGTACTGTATCCTGCACATATTTGATGCTGTAGACTTGACGTTGTGTTCAGTCAGTCATTCTATAGAAAACAGTTAATCCAAGGTAATTGTCATTTTACAATATGCTACTCTATTTCCTATATAAGGCCTAATGCACACGACCGTTTTTTTTTTTGAAGGTCCGCAAAAACGGGGTCCGTAGGTCCGTGATCCGTGACCGTTTTTTCGTCCGTGGGTCTTCCTTGATTTTTGGAGGATCCACGGACATGAAAAATGAAAAAAAAATCAAGTTTGCCATTGAAATGATAGGAAAAAACGGACACGGATCACGGACGCGGATGACAATCTTGTGTGCATCCGTGATTTTTCACGGACCCATTGACTTGAATGGGTCCGTGAACCGTTGGCCGTGAAAAAAATAGGACAGGTCCTATTTTTTTTTTCACGGCCAGGAAACACGGATCACGGATGTGGCTGCCAAACGGTGCATTTTCCGATTTTTCCACGGACCCATTGAAAGTCAATGGGTCAGCGAAAAAAAAACGGAAAACGGCACAACGGCCACGGATGCACACAACGGTCGTGTGCATGAGGCCTAACACAGATTTACCTGAAAATGAGCTTAGTTTACTTCCCATTATAGTCTATGGGCATTCCATTGACACCAATGATTATCCCACTTAATCTCAATTTTAATAATCACACTGAATTTGAAGAGTATGTCTGCTAAAGATTTACTTGATATGTTAAATGGTTCAAATCAAATTTTACTACCCATTATAGTCTATGGGCTTTCCATTGTGTCTTTCACCCTAGTCATTCTGCAGAAAACAGTGATAATTCCACTTAATCTGAACATTAAATAATCCCACTGAATTTGGAGAGTATGTCTGCTAATTATTATGTGGAATGGCTTTGTCTCTAATTCAAATATTACATTTCCATTATTCTCTATGGGCATTCCTTTTAGTATGCCCCCTATAAGTTATGTGGTAGCGGAATCCATAACTGAATTCTCAGATAACTCGAATCACGTACGCCGAACTTGAAATCACAAGTTTGCTCAACACTAGTTAACACAGGTCCCAGTAAAATGAATGCCCCTGTTGGCGCTCCCAGTTATTTCCAACAGTCCCATAGCGGCGAATGGACAGTTGGCCATTCCTGCGCATTGCTGTCTCCATTCAAAGCTATAGGACTAAGGAAAACAGCTGAGGGTGTTTACTCAACAATTTTTTGGAACTCCCATGAACGGAGCGATGAATAGAGAGTGGACGTGCATGTAAGGTGTGCTCTACCATCACCACGGGCAGCCTGTTTTGGAGATAGGAGTGGGACCTGCTACTATCTGACATTTGTGGCATATTCTAGTGATATGCCATCAACTCCTAGATGGGCCAACCCCTTTAAGGGTACTTTCACACTTGTGGCAGAGGATTCCGGCAGGCAGTTCCGGAACTGCCTGCTGGATCTGTCAGAACGTATGCTAACTGATCGCATTTGTCAGACGGATGAGGATCCTGATCCGTCTGACAAATGCATTGAAATGCCAGATCCGTCTCTCTGGTGTCATCCGGAAAAATGGATCCAGCATTTTATTTGAATTTTTTTTTCACTTTTTTTGTGGTCTGAGCATGCGCAGACCGCAATGCTGGATCCGTTTTTCTGGAACATTCGGCATTAACGCATTTCAATGGGAAAAAATGCCAGATCCGGTATTCCGGCAAGTGTTCCGGAATTTCGGATGGAGCTAAAACTGCAGCATGCTGCGGTATTATCTCCTTCCTGAAAAGTCAAAAAGACTGAACTGAAGACGTCCTGATGGATCCTGATTAGGCTACTTTCACACTAGCGTTCGCGTCTCCGCTTGTGAATTCCGTTTGAAGGCTCTCGCAAGCGGCCCCGAACGGATCCGTACTGCCCTAATGCATTCTGAGTGGATGCGGATCCGCTCAGAATGCATCAGTCTGGCAGCGTTTGGCCTCTGCTCAGCAGGCGGACACCTGAACGCTGCAGAGGCAAACGGATCCGTCCAGACTTACAATGTAAGTCAATGGGGACGGATCCGTTTGAAGTTGACAGTAGTTGAAGTATGGCTCAATTTTCAAACGTGAGCTACTTTGACACTTAGAATTTTTACAAAAATATAATGCAGACGGATCCGTTCTGAACGGATCCCATCGTCTGCATTATATGAGCGGATCTGTCTGTGCAGACCCCAGACGGATCCGCTCTGAACGCAAGTGTGAAAGTAGCCTTACTCTCCATTCAGAATGCATCAGGATGAAACTGATAGTTCTTTTCCGGTAATGAGCCCCTAGGATGGAACTCAGTGCTGGAAAAGAAGAACACTAGTGTGAAAGTACCCTAAATGCAGTTTTAGCAGTAACCTTACAGCTCACTGTGAAACTGAAACTTAAAGGGTTTTTCCCATATCGTACAATGGGGGCATATTGCTAGGATATGTCCCCATTGTCTGATAGGTGCGGATCTGGGACCCTCACCAATCTCGTAAATGCAGCATGCAAAGAGGAGGGCACACTGCACTTGCTCAGCCGCCTCATTTTATTTCTATGGGGCTACAAAAAATACCAGAGCGCTGGCTCGGCTATTTTCATTGGCCTCATAGAAGTGAATGGAAGCAGTGGCTGCGCAAGCGCAGTGCGCTCCCACTCATTTCTGTGGGGATTCCAAAAATAGCCAAGCGAGCCAATAAGAACGCTTGGTGGTGGCTGGACCCGGCACGCTTCATTTTCAGCTGGGTTTATTGGATAGGTGGGACCAGCACCTATTAGACAATGGGTGCATATCTTATTGATATGCCCCCATTGTCTGAGATGGGAATACCCCTTTAACCCTTGTACAAGGTGAAGCAGCAGTTGCGGTGTGGGGGCCAGGAGCGCTGCAGTGAGCGGGGTAAGTATATTCCCTCTTAAGGGCCCGACACATGAAGGAGAGGGGGGGGGGCTGTTTATGGTATTGGATAGCCCCTTGTTCCCATAGGAGATAAGCTATTGTGAAAGTCTTCTGGCTGTGGCCTGTTCCTCTCTCCTATCAGGAGCAAACACACTTAGCTGAGCATGCATTTTAGGGCTCATGCACACAGCCGGTCTATGCATTGGGGCCCGCAGTATCCGGTCCCCAATGCTTGGGCAACATCCGTGTGGCTGCTGCAGATGGATCCAGACCCATTCAGCTTGAATGGGTATGTGATCCGTCTGCACCGCAAAAAAATAGAACATGTTCTATTTTTTTTGTGGTGCGGAGGCCCGGAAACAAACCCCACGGAAGCACTCCGTAGTGCTTATATGGGGTTCCGTGCCTCCGTTCCGCAACCAGACCTTCTGGATTGTGGACCCATTCAAGTGAATGGGTCCACATCCATTATACGGTACAAAAATGGCCGGGGCCCGTATATTGCGTTCACACGGTCGTCTGCTTGAGCCCTACAGATAGGTCATCAGTATCATTGGTGAAGGCCCCACTCCCAGCATCCCTGCCCATCATCTGTTTTGAACGGACCATGATGATTGCCCAAGTGCTGATGGAAAAAGCAACAGTTGATGAGCAGGGGGTCCGGGAGTGTGACGACTCCTCCAATCAGATATTGAGCATAGCTGATCAGTATTTAATTTCCCGAAAACACCTTAAAGGGGTTCTCCGGGAATAAAAGGGAACCTGTTATCAATGTTATGCTGACCTCACTGAGGGCAGCATAAAATAGTGACAGAAATTCTGATTTCAGTGGTGTGCCACTCATGAGCTAAAAAGTAAGTGGTTGCTGAGAACCAGCATCATAATCATTGCAGCCCAGGCCTTGAAAAGAGTCAAATCTACCAGAGAAGAGTCATGGTTATTCATAATCTCCTGCTCGCTCACCCACCTGCTGATGATTAGCAGTTCTCTCCTAGAGAGAAAGGGAGAAAACTAGGTAGAAGAATTTGGTAGAAAACTAGGAATTCATGAATAACCATTACTCTTTTTTTGCAAGGATTTTGATGTTTGTTCTTGGCAACCACTTACTTTTAACTTATAAAATGACCGACCGCTGAAATCGACTCGCCTGTCTCTACTTTATTCTACCGTTAGTATGGGCAGCATAAAGTTGATGACAGGTTCCCTTTAAGATGATGAAAATGCTTAAGTTTTACTTTATTATAAATATATTCTCAAATACCTTTCATTAGTTATATTGGCTGATTTTGTCTGGGGAGCAATCATTAGGAGAAATAAAATGGCCGTCATCATATTAGTACACACAAAACCTGTCCTGACTTCACACAACTTGAGCTAAAGGCCTCTTTCACACGGGCGTCATTTTTTTTGTCATGCGTTGCACTCACGTGAGAAAAATCGCGCATGTTTGGTACCCAAACCCGAACTTCTTCATAGAAGTTCGGGCTTGGCATTGATGTTCTGAAGATTGTATTATTTTCCCTTATAACATGGTTATAAGGGAAAATAATAGCATTCTGAATACAGAATGCATAGTAAAATAGTGCTGGAGGGGTTAAAAAAATAAAAAATAATTTAACTCACCTTAGTCCACTTGATCACGAAGCCCGGCATCTCCTTGTGTCTCCTCTGCGCTGAGCGGCTGAACAGGACCTGGGGTGAGCTGCTCCATTAAATACAGGTTAAGGACCTTCGATGACGTCACTCTGGTCATCACATGGTACGTCACATGATCTTTTACCATGGTGATTCACCATGGTAAAAGACCATGTGATGACCGGAGTGACGTCATCGAAGGTCCTTAACCGATATTTAATGGAGCAGCTCACCGCAGAGGAGACACAAGGAGATGCCGGGCTTCGTGATCAAGTGGACTAAGGTGAGTTAAATTTTTTTTTTTTTTTAACCCCTCTAGCGCTGGTTTACTATGCATTCTGTATTCAGAATGCTATTATTTTCCCTTATAACCATGTTATAAGGGAAAATAATAATGATCAGGTCTCCATCCCGATCGTCTCCTAGCAACCGTGCGTGCAAATCGCACGGCATCCATACTTGCTTGCGGATGCCATCCGATTTTCACACACCCCATTCATTTCTATGGGGCCTGCGTCACGTCGAAATCGGACAATATAGAGCATGCTGCGATTTCAACTGAACGCACAAGTGATGCGTTAAAAACAACGCTCATGTGCACAGCCCCATAGAAATGAATGGGTCAGGATTTAGTGCGGGTGCCATACGTTCGCCGCACGGATCGCACCCGCACGGAAAACTCGCCCGTGTGAAAGGGGCCAAAGAGCTGCCTCTAGGGCTGCAGCTAACGATTATTTGAATAATCGATTAGTTGCCGATTAATTTCTTCGATTAATCGATTAATCGGGGAAAAACGACAAAATTACAAAACAGAGGTTTATATGATCTTACTTGAAAAATTATGTTCAAAGGCCATATTAAAACAAATTGTGGGCGACACTATTATGGGGGATCTGTGGGCGACACTATTATGGGGGATCTGTGGGCGACACTATTATGGGGGATCTGTGGACGGCGTAGTTATGGAGAATCTGTGGGCGACACTATTATGGGGGATCTGTGGACGGCGTAGTTATGGAGAGGGGGATCTGTGGACGGCGTAGTTATGGAGAGGGGGATCTGTGGACGGCGTAGTTATGGAGAGGGGGATCTGTGGACGGCGCAGTTATGGAGAGGGGGATCTGTGGGTGGCGCAGTTATGGAGAGGGGGATCTGTGGGTGGCGCAGTTATGGAGAGGGGGATCTGTGGACGGCGTAGTTATGGAGAGGGGGATATGTGCACTGTTATGGGCATAACAGTGCACAGATCCCCCTTCCCATAGCAGTGCCATACACAGACCCCCCCTCCTCCCCATAGCAGTGCTATACACAGACCCCCCTCCCCATAGCAGTGCCATAGACAGATCCTCCCCCCTCCCCATAGCAGTGCTATACACAGACCCCCCTTCCCATAGCAGTGCCATAGACAGATCCCCCCTTCCCCCTACCCCCTAACAGCCCCGGCCCCGATGCTTGCATCTTTATTTTACCTTTTTACAATGACGCTCCCGCTCCTGTAACAGCCAGGCAGAGCGGACGGCGGCGTAACGTCACTCAATCACGTGACGCGCCCGCTCCGCCCACTTCATGAATGAAGGAGGCGGAGCAGGCGTGTCACGTGAGTGAGTGACGTTACGCCGCCGTCCGCTCTGCCTGGCTGTTACAGGAGCGGGAGCGTCATTGTAAAAAGGTAAAATAAAGATGCAGCGCCCGCCCGAATAGCAACGAATCGGCGATTATTCGATAACTGGATTCGTCGACAACGAATCCAGTTATCGAATATAATCGATTACATCGATTAATCGTTGCAGCCCTAGCTGCCTCATCCTCCTCTCTGCTTGTCAAGGATTATAGTCCTGAATACAGCTGATCTTCAGCTGAATCTCTGTAGGAATGGAGTTCATGAGGAGATGAGGACAATGGGCAGCAGCACTTGTATGCAGTCTCCATTACTACAGCCCCAATTTGCGTTTCTTCATGGAATCCATTCCTACAGAGATTCAACTGAGGATCTTATCACCTACTGTATATTCAGGATCATAATACCCGACAAGTAGGAGGGGAGGATAAGGCAGTTCTTTAGCTCAGTGTTGTGAAGTAACTTGTCCTCCTGTGTGATTTAGGACAGGCTTTGTGTCCACTAATAGGACAGCAGCCATTTTATTTCTCCTAATTGCTCCCCAGACAAAAATGCACCATTCTAACTAATGAAAGGTATTTGTGAATATCTTTATAATAAATTAATATTTAGGTATTTTCATTTTCTTAATTCCCAAAGAACCTCTTTAACAGCTACAGGACCGCCGTACGCAGGATTGCAGGACCCTCTTCTGGGTGGACGCATATACGCGTCCTCCCGCGATAGCCGAGATTTCCTGTGAACGCTCGCACTCACAGGAACGGAAGGTAAGCGAGTGGATCTCCAGCTTGCCAGCGGCGATCGTTCGCTGGCAGGCTGGAGATGTGATTTTTTTTTTTTAACCCCTAACAGGTATATTAGACGCTGTTTTGATAACAGCGTCTAATATACCTGCTACCTGGTCCTCTGGTGGTCCCTTTTGTTTGGATCGACCACCAGAGGACACAGGTAGCTGTGCAAAGTAGCACCAAACACAACTACACCCCCCCCCCTGTCACTTATTAACCCCTTATGAACCACTGATCACCCCATACAGACTCCCTGATCACCCCCCTGTCATTGATCACCCCCCTGTAAGGCTCCATTCAGACGTCCGTATGATTTTTACGGATACATGGATCGGATCCACAAAACACATACGGACGTCTGAATGGAGCCTTACAGGTGGGTGATCAATGACAAGGGGGTGATCACGCATATAGACTTCCTGATCACCCCCCTGTCATTGATCACCCCCCTGTAAGGCTCCATTCAGATGTCCGTATGATTTTTACGGATACATGGATCGGATCCGCAAAACACATACGGACGTCTGAATGGAGCCTTACAGGTGGGTGATCAATGACAAGGGGGTGATCACCCATATAGACTTCCTGATCACCCCCCTGTCATTGATCACCCCCCTGTGAGGCTCCATTCAGACGTCCGTGTGATTTTTACGGATCGCATCCGCAAAACGCATACGGACGTCTGAATGGAGCCTTACAGGGGGGTGATCACGCATATAGACTTCCTGATCACCCCCCTGTAAGGCTCCATTCAGACGTCCGTATGATTTTTAAGGATCCACGGATACATGGATCGGATCCGCAAAACACATACGGACGTCTGAATGGAGCCTTACAGGGGGGTGATCAATGACAGGGGGGTGATCACGCATATAGACTTCCTGATCACTTCCCTGTCATTGATCACCCCCCTGTCAGGCTCCATTCAGACGTCCGTATGTGTTTTACGGATACATGGATCGGATCCGCAAAACACATATGGACGTCTGAATGGAGCCTTACAGGGGGGTGATCAATGACAGGGGTGTGATTAGGGAGTCTATATGGGTGATCACCCCCCTGTCATTGATCACCCCCTGTAAGGCTCCATTCAGACATTTTTTTTTGGCCCAAGTTAGCAGAATTTTTTTATTTTATTTTTTTCTTACAAAGTCTCATATTCCACTAAATTGGGTCCCAAAAAAAAATCTCACATGAACTCACCATACCCCTCACGGAATCCAAATGCGTAAAATTTTTTAGACATTTATATTCCAGACTTCTTCTCACGCTTTAGGGCCCCTAAAATGCCAGGGCAGTATAAATACCCCACATGTGACCCCATTTCGGAAAGAAGACACCCCAAGGTATTCCGTGAGGGGCATATTGAGTCCATGAAAGATTGAAATTTTTGTCCCAAGTTAGCGGAAAGTGAGACTTTGTGAGAAAAAAAACAAAACAAAAAAATATCAATTCTATGAACTCGCCATGCCCCTCATTGAATACCTTGGGGTGTCTTCTTTCCAAAGTGGGGTCACATGTGGGGTATTTATACTGCCCTGGCTTTTTAGGGGCCCTGAAGCGTGAGAAGAAGTCTGGGATCCAAATGTCTAAAAATGCCCTCCTAAAAGGAATTTGGGCCGCTTTGCGCATCTAGTCTGCAAAAAAAGTGTCACACATGTGGTATCGCCGTACTCAGGAGAAGGTGGGGAATGTGTTTTGGGGTGTCATTTTACATATACCCATGCTGGGTGAGAGAAATATCTTGGCAAAAGACAACTTTTCCCATTTTTTTTATACAAAGTTGGCATTTGACCAAGATATTTATCTCACCCAGCATGGGTATATGTAAAATGACACCCCAAAACACATTCCCCAACTTCTCCCGAGTACGGCGATACCAGATGTGTGACACTTTTTTGCAGCCTAGGTGGGCAAAGGGGCACACATTCCAAAGTGCACCTTTCGGATTTCACCGGTCATTTTTTACAGATTTTGATTGCAAACTTCTTCTCACACATATGGGCCCCTAGAATGCCAGGGCAGTATAACTACCCCACAAGTGACCCCATTTTGGAAAGAAGACACCCCAAGGTATTTTGTGATGGCCATAGTGAGTTCATGGAAGTTTTTATTTTTTGTCACAAGTTAGTGGAATATGAGACTTTGTAAGGGGAAAAAAAAAAATCATCATTTTCCGCTAACTTGTGACAAAAAATAAAAAGTTCTATGAACTCACTATGCCCATCAGTGAATACCTCAGGGTGTCTACTTTCCGAAATGGGGTCATTTGTGGGGGTTTTCTACTGTCTGGACATTGTAGAACCTCAGGAAACATGACAGGTGCTCAGAAAGTCAGCTGCTTCAAAAAGCGGAAATTCACATTTTTGTACCATAGTTTGTAAATGCTATAACTTGTACCCAAACATTTTTTTTTTATCATCAAAGACACGTAGAACAATAAATTTAGCGAAAAATTTATATATGGATTTCGTTGTTTTTTTTTGCAAAATTTTACAACTGAAAGTGAAAAATGTCATTTTTTTTTTTTTGCAATCAAAATCGTTAAATTTTGATTAATAGCAAAAAAAAAGTAAAAATGTCAGCAGCAATGAAATACCACCAAATGAAAGCTCTATTAGTGAGAAGAAAAGGAGGTAAAATTCATTTGGGTGGTAAGTTGCATGACCGAGCAATAAACGGTGAAAGTAGTGTAGTGCAGAAGTGTAAAAAGTGGCCTGGTCATTAAGGGGGTTTCAGCTAGCGGGGTTGAAGTGGTTAATGGAGTCGAGAAATGTCTGTTGGGTGACGGGTAACTAGAGTGTAATTGGAATTAAGCAGATTTACTTCTTTATCTTTTTTGCAGTTGGTAAATACCTTCTTCAGTTTTCTAAGAAGAAAAACGGACTTCTTCGTAGGTGGAGAATCTGGAGCAGCTGAAAAGGTAAGAAAGCTTTGTGTAGTGGGCACAAGCAGCTTTGTCATTCACACATAATCAGTGAAAAATGATCTGATGTCGTTGCAGCTAATAAATGAAGCTTTCAGCCACCACAACAAACTATCCTGTGCAGCCAGGGAACAGAGGGCAGCCGAGCAGCAGGAGCGGGATGCTTCAAAACGGGAACATGAGCAAGCGGCTAAACAGAAGGCAATGGAGCCGGGGGAGCCGCGAATCACAGAGCTCACCGAAGAAGAGGCGGACAAACTTCAGAAAGAGATTGACCAGGTAGTGTGAATAGGGGCTGCGGTGCATGACTGCAGACAGTGTCAGAAACATGGGAAATTATTCCTGTTCTGTTTGATTTCTAAATTTCTTATATCTGTTTTTCTGTTCTTCTAGAATAAAGCTCGAGAGAAAGAACAAGAGATAATGCAAGTTGAAAATGATAAGAAGAAGGTAAAATGGAGGACTATGTCCGACTTGTGAAAAGGGATAAATCGTCCAGTGAGAATATCAGGCCCCAGTCTGCTGTGATTTGGGAAGCTGATTCAATGTTACCGTTTCCTTGCAGCCACTGCACATGCGCCTGTACTGGTAACATTGATGGAGCAGTATACCCAAAGTCCTGAAACATCTCAGTATAGTGATTGTGACTCCTTAAGCAATCACTATTTTGGCCTTAAAGGGCTGTGCAAGAATGGAGGCTCCTGTAAAAGGAAGCTTATTTACATTTTCCTGTCCTGTGAAGCTCAATAGGGCTCCCACGCTGTAAACATCCAGTTTGTACACATGATTTTCTTAATGATAAATGGTCATATAACGCAAGGGTATCCAGTCACTGCCATGGCCATTAATTGACTGCAGGAGGCATCACAACGCATGTGTACAGCGAGGAAGCCCAGCAGAGCATCACTGACTAGGAAAAAGAGCGGGGAGCCAGCGCCAGGAAGCAGGTAAGTAATTCCCCCCCCCCCCAGTTTTTGCAGAGCCCCTTTAAATGGCATCTGTCAGCAGATTTGTACCTATAAGGCCTCATGCACACGACCATTGTTTTATTCCATGTCCGTTTTTCGTGAGTTTCTGAGGACCCATGCACCGTTTGTCATCCGCATCCGTGGTTCCAGTCCGTCAAAAAAATATAACCTGTCCTATTATTTTCGCGGACCCATTCAAGTCAATGGGACAGCTAAAAAACACGGAGGCACACAAGATTGTCATCCGTGTCCGTTTTTTTTTCCCCCTATCATTTGCATGGCAACCCTGCCAGATTATTTTTTTTTTTTCTTACTTTCCTTTTTCTGGTGATCCTCCAAAAATAACGGAAGGCACACGGAAGCAAAAACGGAACAACGGAACCCTATTTTGCGGAACGGAACACAACAACGGTCGTGTGCTTGAGGCCTAATACTGACCTGTTACATGTGCACTTGGCAGCTGAAGGCTTTTGTGCTGGTCCCATGTTCATATGTGCCCACATTGCTGAGGGCTTTGTATAACTGCAGCTAATCAGTGCAATGACTCCCCTTTTATACAACTGCACTATTTAGGGGACAATGTATTACAAGGTAATAATTCTGGAGCGTTTTTGGAACTACTGTGTGCCAAAACTGAAATCTAAGCCAGCAAGTGTAATGTGAACCTGTTTTCTGGAGCACTTATTGGTAAACGTGTCAGTCTGTGGGCCACCCACTTATTGTAAAAGAGACTGGACATTTTCGGATGTAGTAATACCAATAATTATACTTTCACACTGGCGTTTTGGCTTTCCATTTCTGAGATCCGTTAAGGGTTCTCACAATCGGTCCAAAACGGATCAGTTTTGCCCTTAATGCATTCTGAATGGAAAAGGATCCGCTCAGAATGCATCAGTTTGCCTCCGATCAGTCTCCATTCAAGCAGCGTTTTGGTGTCCGTCTGATGAAACTGAGCCAAACTGGTCCTGACACACAATGTAAGTCAATGCGGACGGATCCGTTTTCACTGGCACAATAGAAAACTGATCTGTCCTCTATTGACTTTCAATGGTGTTCATGACAGATCCATCTTAGCTATGTTAAAGATAATACAAACAATCCATTCTGAAAGGATGCAGATGGCTGCATTATCTGAACTGATCCGTCCATGAAGGATCCGCACAAAACGCGAGTGTGAAAGTAGCCTAAATGAGGAAAGGGGTTGATATGAATTTTTAATCGTGTGGGGCTGCTGTGACAACTGCTTAGAACTCCACGATTGCAGAACGATCTGACCCCTCACTCTTTTTAAACCGTTCAGATGCTGTGTTTACTGTTGGCTTAAATGGCCAGGATTGGAGTTCTTTCCAAACACACCCCTCTGCGACCATGTCAGTTCATCCCTGGGGTTGACAAAGAGCCGTCTACGTCAGCCCCAAAGAAATAAATGGAGCCTCGTACACAGCTTAGCGGGAAGCTTACCATGATAGGCCTGGGAAGCTTCAGCAGAGCACAGGCTGTCTTGGCAACTGATCTGAGCCCTGCGATTTCACTGCTGAGGCTCCGATCGGAAGGCCGAGGGAGCTGCATCCCTCTGTCTTACCTCACAGATGCCACTCTCATTGAGGAAAGTGGCATCTGAGGGGTTAGATTACAGGGTTCAGCGTGACTGCTGTTACCCGTCATTGCAGCCGGATGCCTGCTGTATTATACAGCCAGCACCCGCCGCTTATAGAGCAGACTCATCACAGCAATCCGCTCCATACAAGCCCTCAGCCCCTGTGACGTGGAGGGGTTATCCTGCCAGTTACATTTATAACCTTACGACTGGTCCAGCACCCCCGCCAATTAGCTATTTGAAGAGGAAGTTCGCTCCCTGCGAATGCTGCTTCCTGTTCATTACACTGCCCACTGTCTAGGAGGTTTCAGTGGTGCAGCTTAATAACAAGTATTATTTGAATGGAGTGAGTACTTGTAATTGCACTACGCTCAGTATAATGAGCAGGAAGCAGCACTTGCATGGAACACCACCCCCTCTTCAAATAGCTGATTGGCAGGGGTGCCCAGTGTATTGTTGACAGGCCATCAATATAAATGGCAGGACCGGCTCTTTAACTTCTCTGGATATGGAACTGACTGTTAAACTATGAGAAAAGTCTAAGCACGCAAATTCTTATGTCCTACAGCAGGCATGTCTGGAAGTACATTAGCTGAGCACCCTGTCATAAAGATCAGATAGAAGACAAACTTGCCCACACTGCATGCAGGGTATTCCACGTGTCTTTGTAGAGAAGTCCTGCATGTATTTTAATTGTAATATGAGATATGGGGTCGGAGAAAGGGGGAGATTGAGAGAGAGAATTGGGATTTCTTGTGTTTCCTGTTCAGAGCCCATTTATCTGAATCCCCTACAACATGTCTTGTTTTATTTGTGACCTGTGAAAGGGCTTCCTCCTCCCCATAGTTTGACAGTAAATACCGGAACTTCTGTTCTTGCCTGACTTACTCCCTATATCTTATTGTACAGGGTGGTGACGATGGGGACAATGAGGAGGAGGAGGAAGATGAAAAAGACAAAGGGAAGCTCAAGCCCAATTCAGGCAATGGAGCAGACCTTCCAAACTATCGTTGGACACAGACCCTTTCTGAGGTGGATGTAAGTATGAGGGTTTTGTATCAAATTTTTTTTTCTTTGCTAGGATATGCTATGAACTGCACTTCATCCCCCGACAGCAGCACGACTGGCCACACGGCTGTGCTGGGAACTGCAGCATGGCCCCATTAACTCCTGCTGCCCTATCTGTGAGTAGGGTAATATAGAGGGAAAGAAGCCGAGCTTTTTGATTATATAGGTTGATAGGATTTGGAGCAGGGTTTCTGAGTAAAAAGCAGAGCAAATCCTTACAGGGGACCTGATTACTGCTTTCTGTGAATAAACACTGATACATGGAGAAGTATGTGAGCAGGTTATCAGGACTCTTGCTGTCTCTCCTAGGAGTCCTGCTTTTTACTAGAAATCCTGCTCCCATTTATATAAACCTACATATCACAGAGCTTAGCTGTTCTCCACCTATCATATCAGAATCTTAGGGCAGAAGAAATCATTATTTGGGGTATTCTGATATTAATGATCACTGTTAAATCTGTTAATGATTTGACAGTGATCATTTTTCTAAATACATGTTTTTACCCAATTCCCACCCTTTTTTTTTTTTTTTTTTTGACAATAAGTCCCCCCTTACCTGATGTTGTCTTTGGTCTCCCCTGGTTACGGCCACCTCTCCTGTCGAATCTTGCCGGGCCGCGCTTGCGCAGAAGACTGAATATTTTCTCCCGGCCGGGCAATGTCCTGAACGCGCACGCCGCTGCGCATGCACCATGATGACTTCTTCCTGGCCAATATAGTACAGAGCCACGAACGCGCACGCCGGCTCTGTACTATACAGGCCAGGAATAAGTCACATGTGGCACATGGTGCATGTGCAGCAGCGTGCGCAGTTCAGGACATTGCCCGGCCGGGAGAAAATATTCAGTCTTCTGCGCAAGCACGGCCCGGCCGGGAGAAGAATCCAGGAAGTGAACGTCGCGCTCAAGGAAGGTAAGTATGAAAAGGGAAGATGAGAATACCCCTAAGCAGGTTTGCTTGAATTTCAATATGCTGTCAATTGATCAATTAATCGGATGGGAATAACCATTTAACTTTAGGTAGTTAACTGAAGGTTCCAATAGCGTACTGGATGGCTGAGCCGGAGAAAATGTTTATTTCAGACAGGGAAATCTACTAGCTGTGTTCTCTGATGTGGATGACTCTTTTTCTATGCGGGAAAAAAATCTAATTCATCATCAGTTGCTGAGGCTGAAGATGTTGTAGCAAGACCAAATTCTTCTTGTTCCCGACAGTAACCCATTCATCCTTACTGCTACTACAAACAGAGCTTCTTTTTCTTTAGTCAGCTATTGATCATCTAGACCAGGCATGCTCAACCTCCGGCCCTCCAGCTGTTGCAAAACTACAACTCACAGCAGGGCATTGTGGGAGTTGTAGTTTTACAACAGCTGGAGGGCTGCAGGTTGAGCATGCCTGATCTAGAAGAATCCGATGCATTGGGTCTACATAAACAGCGGCCAAAAGAATCTTGTTTTCTAACAGTTGTTCCTCTCTGTTTCATTGAAGCAGTAATGCCACTTGCAATTAACCCTCCACTTTCGGATAGGTGAAAACATCAGGTTCTTCCACTCCTTTAGAAAAAATACCTGGTCCTCTGCTTGTAATTTTTTTAGTCGCTGTAAATGGGTGCTGTAGCAATTCTTCCAGATCAGTCACCGGTTTCCACTGACTTTCATTTAGTGTCAATTGAGGGTTAGCCATGCCTACAAGAAAGGGTTTCGGTTCAACCAAACTCTGAATCATTACGTAGGTACTGCCCCATCGTGTGACTTGATCTATAACTGCTCCTTTTATGGGACGTCTCTTCAAAAATTGAGTTAACTTTATGGGTTCTGGCAGCAGTGGCCAATCAGTGCAGCCACATGTCTCTTATTGCCAGCTGCAGCCTATGCATAGCAGTGCATGTGATGAATGCGAGAACATATTGACACAAACATGGCTTCAACAAGATCAGCTAAGCTGTCATGTTGCTGTTGCTCTGAAGCAACTTCAGTTTGCTCCGTTACAATACAGTGTTCCTCCATTTCACACATTTCTATTTCTCTGAACCCAGAATGATGATCTTCTAGTCGTGTAGTGAACCTCTAGTTTCAGACATTGTAAGTAGAGGCTTTGGGACAACATGAAGGTAACTAGTATACTTGGACAGGGGAGAACACACGAAAGGTGAGGCATGAGTCTCTATCGCCAGCAGAATATAATATAATTGAGTAACATTTATAAAATTCATATGAAAGTTCAGTTATGAAATATTAATAATAGATTTTTCTTAAAGCTGGAGTTGGTACATTTCTAGCGACTCCAACCAAAACGAATTCCGACTCCACAGCCCTGCTTAAAACTTGTAGAACTGGAGGCCCCTTCTTGTAATAGTCCATTAGCTGGAGTTCCCACCACCAGTACTACCTTCCAGCACATCTGTATGGTTCTTTTTAATCATTTACCTTTTTATTTTTATTTTTAAAAAATTTCTTTTGTCCTCTTTCTCCTACAGTTGGTTATCCCATTTTCGATTTCCTTCCGTCTGAAAAGTAAAGATGTGGTGGTAGATATTCGGAGGAGAAAACTTAGTATTGGCCTTAAAGGTCAAAAGCCTGTGCTGGATGGCGAGCTTTACAATGACGTCAAGGTGGAAGAGTGCTCGTGGTTAATAGAAGATGGCAAGGTGGTGACTGTTCATCTGGAGAAGGTGAGGATGCTTGTACCTGTGAAAGTGAATTCACTGAATGCATGCAGCACTTATGTGTCTAGGCACTCAATAATGTGACCACTAATGTATTTTTGCAGATTAAAGCTAATCTGTCAGGCCCTCCAAGCCCTATTAAGTGGATTACTACACACACATTGCTGCTGCCCCAGACCTCGGATCACTAATTTAAATGGCCACACTCTCCTCTGTTCCCCCGCTGTGCGCCACAAACAGACCATATAACACAGAGAGGACTTCTAGACCTCTCAATTATGTGCATGCTTGGCAGTCCTCTCAATGTGGTTGAAAGGCAGATAAGAATTGGCATAAAAATATTAGCAATATGAGGTCCGTGGCAGCAGTAGTATTAATGTATTTCTGTATTCAAAGGGGTTGCCGGAGACGTAATATTCTCGGACATACCCCCAGTTACCTAAAATAAAATATAAAAATCATGTTGAACTCTCCCATTTCTTCTGTGCTGCCAGTCTGGTCCGCCTGCAGGAGTAAAGCATGTGACTACTGCAGCCAAACACTGTCCTCAGTAGTAGACTGCTGCAGTGATTGGCTGCAACTGTATCGTGCTTTACGTCGGCCTGTCACCACTGTCATTTGTAAACAATTACCGGTAAGCGGACCAGGCTGGCGGCGCAGGGGAAAAGGGAGTTTAACACTTATTTTTTTTATTTTGGGTACTTGAGGGCATGACTGCTGTTTGATTTTCTCAGACAACCCTTTTATTTGTGCTTATTGTAGGTGACCTTTAGAGATGTAACAATGAAATGGATCTGAATGGTGTATATATTGTCTTTTTAGAAGTTTCTATTAGCTATACAATCACTTTGAGAAATGTTAGTAATTGTCATTAGATGGTAAAAGGCAGTTGATAAAGAATTAATTTCATACATAGCAGTAAGGAGCAGGTTTCCCAATAAGCAGTGGCCCCTTAGGCTTAATTCAGACAAGGGTGTCCTTTGTGGAAATCGAGCTACGCGTGTGACTGTGATTTCCCGTTATGGACTACTCGTTTTGCAGGAACGCATAGTATTATAATTTATAATGCTGTGCCTCTCCACATGACCTTACTTCTACAGAATTATACTGACAGCATTAGGTCAGTATAATTCTGTAGAAGTAAGGTCATGCAGAGACACACAGCATTATAATGCCTTGTGCTCCTATGAAAGTGTCCATAACGGCAAATCATGCTTGTGGAGTGTGATTTTCACACAGGATGCACTCGTATGAAAGAGGCCTTGCTGTTTATTACAGGACTGTACTCTCTCCCTATAAGGACAACCACTGTCTGCGTGCCCTAATGTGACATATGGACTTCATAGAGGAGGACCCATGCTCAGGAAACCCTTCTTATTCAGAAGGTGGAGCCACTGCATGCTCAGCATAAACATGTTACTTTCCCTAAGGCGGTGTATTTTTTGATGTTTGGGCATTTTTTTGTTCACTTGCTGACCACAAGTCTCTTGTAGATAAACACTATGGAATGGTGGAGTCAGGTTATCAAGACCGAGCCTGAAATTAATACCAAGAAAATTAACCCTGAAAATTCTAAGGTAAAATCGGATAATACCCACACATATAGTATACCCTTTGTAGTATCACAGATCTCAACTTACCAGACGCGTGTATGTTCCAGCTTTCTGATTTAGATGGAGAAACTCGCAGTATGGTAGAAAAAATGATGTATGATCAGAGGCAGAAATCAATGGGCCTTCCGACGTCGGATGAACAGAAAAAGCAGGACATCTTGAAAAAGTGAGTTATCTTGTACTTTAACCCCTTAAGGACACAGCCTTTTTACACCTTAGGACCAGGCCATTTTTTGCAAATCTGACCAGTGTCACTTTAAGTGCTGATAACTTTAAAACGCTTTGACTTATCCAGGCCGTTCTGACATTGTTTTTTCGTCACATATTGTACTTCATGACACTAGTAAAATTAAGTCAAAAAAATATTTTTTTTTGCACCAGAAAATACCAAATTTATCAAAAATTTTGAAAAATTAGCAAATTTCAAAGTTTCAGTTTCTCTACTTCTGTAATACATAGTAATACCCCCAAAAATTGTGATGACTTTACATTCCCCATATGTCTACTTCATGTGTGAATTATTTTGGGAATGATATTTTATTTTTTGGGGATGTTATAAGGCTTAGAAGTTTAGGAGCAAATCTTGAAATTTTTCTGAAATTTACAAAAACTAAATTTTTAGGGACCATTTCAGGTCTGAAGTCGCTTTGCGAGGCTTACATAATAGAAACCACCCAAAAATGACCCCATCTAAGAAACTACACCCCTCAAGGTATTCAAAAGTGATTTTACATATGTTGTTAACCCTTTAGGTGTTGCACAAGAGTTATTGGCAAATGGGGATGAAATTTGAGAATTTCATTTTTCTGTCTAATATTTCATTTTTACCCATTTTTTCCACTAACAAAGCAAGGGTTAACAGCCAAACAAGACTGTATCTTTATTGCCCTGACTCTGCAGTTTACAGAAACACCCAATATGTGGCCGTAAACTACTGTACGGCCACACAGCGGGGCGTAGAGTGAAAGGTGCGCCGTATGGTTTTTGGAAGGTTGATTTTTATGGACTGGTTTATTTACACCATGTCCCATTTGAAGCCCCCTGATGCACCCCTAGAGTAGAAACTCCCTAAAAGTGACCCCATCTAAGAAACTACACCCCTCAAGGTATTCAAAACTGGTTTTACATACGTCGTTAACCCTTTAGGTGTTGCACAAGAGTTATTGGCAAATGGGGATGAAATTAGAAAATTTCTTTTTTTGCCTTATTTTCCATTTTAACCCATGTTTTCCACTAACAAATCAAGGGTTAACAGCCAAACAAGACTGTATCTTTATTGCCCTGACTCTGCCGTTTACAGAAACACCCAATATGTGGCCGCAAACTACTGTACGGCCACACAGCGGGGCGTAGAGTGAAAGGTACGCCGTGTGGTTTTTGGAGGGCTGATTTTTATGGACTGGTTTATTTACACCATGTCCCATTTGAAGCCCCCTGATGCACCCCTGGAGTAGAAACTCCCTAAAAGTGACCCCATCTAAGAAACTACACCCCTCAAGGTATTCAAAACTGGTTTTACATACGTCGTTAACCCTTTAGGTGTTGCACAAGAGTTATTGGCAAATGGGGATGAAATTTGAAAATTCCATTTTTTTTGCCTTATTTTCCATTTTAACCCATGTTTTCCACTAACAAAGCAAGGGTTAACAGCCAAACAAGACTGTATCTTTATTACCCTGACTCTGCCGTTTACAGAAACACCCAATATGTGGCCGTACACTACTGTACGGCCACACAGCGGGGCGTAGAGTGAAAGGTGCGCCGTTTGGTTTTTGGAGGGCTGATTTTTATGGACCGGTTTATTTACACCGTGTCCTGTTTCAACCCCCCTGATGCACCCCATGGAGTCGAAACTCCCTAAAAGTGACCCCATCTAAGAAACTACACCCCTCAAGGTATTCAAAACTGGTTTTACATACGTCGTTAACCCTTTAGGTGTTGCACAAGAGTTATTGGCAAATGGGGATGAAATTGGAAAATTTCATTTTTTTGCCTTATTTTCCATTTTAACCCATGTTTTCTACTAACAAAGCAAGGGTTAACAGCCAAACAAGACTGTATCTTTATTACCCTGACTCTGCCGTTTACAGAAACACCCAATATGTGGCCGTACACTACTGTACGGCCACACAGCGGGGCGTAGAGTGAAAGGTGCGCCGTTTGGTTTTTGGAGGGCTGATTTTTATGGACCGGTTTATTTACACCGTGTCCTGTTTCAACCCCCCTGATGCACCCCTGGAGTCGAAACTCCCTAAAAGTGACCCCATTTTGGAAACTACGGGATAAGGTGGCATTTTTTGGGGGAGTATTTTTAGGGCAAATATAATTTTTGGTTGCTCTATATTACATTTTTGTGAGGCAAGGTTACCAAAAATAGAAATTCTGATATTTCATCTCCATTTGCCATTAACTGTTGAGGAACACCTAAAGGGTTAATAAAGTTTGTATAATCATTTTTGAATACCTTGAGGGGTGTAGTTTCTTAGATGGGGTCAATTTTAGGGAGTTTTTACTCTAGGGGGGCATCAGGGGGGCTTCAAAAGGGATATGGTGTCAATAAAAAAGGCCATCAAAATCGGCCTTCCAGAAACCATGTCGGTCCTTTCCTTTTGCGGCCTCCCTTTTACGGATACAGCAGTTTACGACCACAAATGTGGCGTTTCTGTAAACTGCAGTATCAGGGTAATAAATTTTAACTTTTGTTTGGTTGTTAACCCTTGTTTTGTTACCGGAAAAAACGGACTGAAATGGAAAAGTGCCAAAAATAGCGGTTTTGGCACCGTTTTTTTTATTTTTTTTTTAACCGTGTTAATCTGGGTAGTTAGGTCATGGGATATTGTTATAGAGGAGATTCTTACGGACGCGGCAATATCTAATAAGTCTACTTTTTTTTTTTACAATTATTTAGGTTTTTGACTATTATCTTTTTTGATACAACATTTTTTTTTGGGTATCTCTAAAGTCTAAGTGTCATTTTTTTTATTTTCTTTTAGCCAATTATCTTATGTGGGGGCTCATTTTTTGCGGGATGAGCGGACGGTTTTATTGGCACTATTTTGGGGGCTATATGACTTTTTGATCGCTTGCTATTAAACTTTTTGTTATGTAAGGTGACAAAAAAAAAAATTTTTTGCACCTATTTTTTTTTTTTTTTTTTTTTTACTGTGTTAATCTGGGGGGTTGGGTCATGGGGTATTTTTATAGAGGAGATTCTTACGGACGCGGCGATACCTAATAAGTCAACTTTTTTTTACAATTATTTAGGTTTTAGACTATATTATCCTTTTTGATACCCTAAAAAAAAATTTGTATCTCTAAAGTCTGAGTCATTTTCTATTTTTTATTTTTTTATCTGATTATCTTATGTGGGGGCTCATTTTTTGCGGGATGAGATGACGGTTTTATTGGCACTAATTTGGGGGCTATATGACTTTTTGATCGCTTGCTATTAAACTTTTTATTATGTAAGGTGACAAAAAAAAACTTTTTTTGCACCTTTTTTTTTTTTTCTGGACCGTGTTAATCTGGGGGGTTAGGTAATGGGGCATTTTTATAGAGGAGATTATTACCGACGCGGCAATACCTATGTCTACTTTTAATAAATTATTTTAGTTTTTTTGGGTGTCTCAAGTCTGAGAACCATTTTTTTTTTTATCCGATGTCAGTGCTAAATTGGGATATAAATTTAGTACTCCATGGAAGTGTGATACTCCCCTGAAGCAACAGTCAATGCAGAGGCCCGGATGATCGGGGCAAGTGTCGCACTGAGTAGTCGTGTCCTTCCGTATCCCCCTCCTGCGACACACTCTGCACTTTTTTGGGGTTCGTCCCTTCTTTCCAGTATGGGGGACCACACCTGGAAAGTGTTGGCCAGGGACGATCCGGGCACCTACAGTTCCCGAGGTACTCCGGCCTGCTCTTTCCCGGTCCGAAAAGATCAGGGCCTTGAGGACTGCCTCATAGAACTGGAGGAATGTCCCTGTGCTGCCAGCGCTTCGGGATAGTACAAAAGAGTTGTACATGGCAACCTGCACCAAGTAGACCGCAACTTTTTTGTACCATGCCCGGGTTTTGCGCATGGCGTTATATGGCTTGAGGACTTGATCAGAGAGATCAACTCCTCCCATATACCGATTGTAAGCGACGATACAATCGGGCTTGAGGACCGTTGCCGCGGTACCTCGCACAGGGACAGGGGTGATGCCGTTACCATGAATTGTGGACAGCATAAGGACATCCCTCTTGTCCTTATACCTGACCAGCAACAGGTTTCCAGTGGTAAGGGCACGGGTCTCACCCCTGGGGATAGGTACCTGGAGGGGGTGGGCAGGGAGGCCGCGTTGATTTTTCCGCACGGTCCCACAAGCGGACGTGGATCTGGCGGCAAGGGACTGGAACAAGGGGATACTGGTATAAAAGTTATCCACGTAAAGGTGGTAACCCTTATCCAGCAGTGGGTACATAAGGTCCCACACAAGTTTCCCGGTAACACCCAGAGTGGGGGGACATTCTGGGGGTTGAATCCGGGAATCTCGCCCCTCGTATACACGAAATTTGTAAGTGTACCCTGAGGTACTCTCACAAATTTTGTATAGCTTCACGCCATACCTCGCCCGCTTGGAGGGCACATACTGGCGGAAAATGAGTCTCCCCTTGAACGCAATGAGAGACTCATCAACCGCGACCTCTCTTCCAGGTACATAGGCCTCCATGAATTTGGCCCCAAAGTGATCGATGACCGGCCGTATCTTGTACAGACGGTCATGGGCAGGATCACCTCGGGGGGGGACATGCTGCATTATCGGAATAATGCAGACATTTCCGGATGGCCTCAAACCGGGAGCGTGTCATGGCTGTACTGTAAAGTGGGGCCTGGTATAGGACGTCCCCACTCCAGTACAGCCTGACACTGGGTTTTTTGACCAGGCCCATATGCAGCACGAGGCCCCAAAATGTCCTCATTTCGGCTGCACTGACCGGCGTCCAGCCACCGGGCCTGGCCAAAAAGGAGCCCGGGTGTTGAGCGATGAACTGTTGGGCGTACAGATTCGTCTGCTCCACCATCAGATTTACCAGTGGGTCACTGAAAAAATGACAAAAAAAGTCATATTCAGTGTAGCCCACTGTGGAAATCTGGATTCCTGATTGGCCTACAAAATCAGGAATCACAGGCTCGTATCGCTCTGGGCTACACCAGACAAGTTCACCGGCAGGGGGCTCCGGTGGATTTAACTGGTGGGCCGGGAAACCAGTACGAGCCCCAGAGCTGCTCGTACTAGTGTGGGCCACAGGGTCCCTAACATGGCGGTCCCCTTGCTCCGCCTGGCGGCGTCTCCGCCGCCTTGGGGGCTCATCATCATCGCTAGATGATGAGGAGGATGCGGATGACAACAGGAATGTGGGGTCATCCTCATCCTCACTGGGACTCTCGGAGTCAGAGGCAATCTGGGCGTATGCCTCCTCGGCCGAGAACATCCGGCGGGCCATAGGGGAGTGTGTGTCTGCGTGTATATGTGCGTGTGTGTAACTCTTTATTTTGTGTGCGTGTGTGTGGGGGCACGGGTGTTCACGAACTCACCCTAAAACTAACAGAAAAAAAATAAAATAAACTAACTAAAAAAAGGGCAAAAAATGTGGGGAAAAAAATTCAAAACCGCTGATCAACCGTCCGAAGTTGATCAGCGGTGGGGTGTGCGATGCGCTAACAGTGGCCGGACACTAAGTGCCGGCCACAGTCAGCGTACACGAAAAAAAAAAAAATGCACCCCAAAAAAGGTGGGGGGGGGGGGGCAGGGGGTGGGGGGGCAAGTGGCAGCACCCCTGGGGGGTCTAGGGTCACACAGCTGTGCTGTGGACCCCAGACACCCTAACTAGGGTGATGCAATCAAAGTTCAAAAACTAACTTTCCCTTTTTTTTTTCCCTGCCTAAACCAAACTTTCCCTAGCTGTCCCTATGTACCTGATGGGGTCCTGGGGGGCACAGATCGGGTCCTGGGGGGCACAGATCGGGTGCAGCAGACACGTGCAGGCAGCTCCTCTCTCCTCCGGCTCCGGAACACAAAAGGAGGAGGAGAGGAGCGCCTGCCTCTTTTGAATCTGCCGCCGGACCGCCCACAGACCAATCAGAAAGCGATCCTGAGTGGTGATGTCACCATCACCACTCAGGATCGCTGGATGGTTATTGGTGGAGTGAAATCACACCACCATCACCATCCTGTTCCGGGTTATCGGGACTTCAGAGACCCGAATAACCCGGAAACGCAGAAAACCGCAGGTCTGAATTGACCTGCGGTTTTCTGCGATCGCATACATGGGGGGGTCACCGGACCCCCCGGCGCATTTGCTCCAAGTGCCTGCTCAATGATTTGAGCAGGCACGGTGTTCCGATCACCGCCCGCCGTGCGGCGGTGATCGAAAATGCACAGGGCGTACATGTACGCCCTGTGTCCTTAAGTACCAGGGCACAAGGGCGTACCTGTACGCCCTATGTCCTTAAGAGGTTAAAGTAAATGATTTACCAAGGATTGTACTTTTTTGCAATTTTTCAGACTTTGTAAAAGTAGTTCGATTTTGAAATAGTTTTGAATATTTCCATTTCGAATGTTGTGGTCTTTTGGCTAAAACTGCTTGTCTAGAACAGGCAAAAAGTTGTCAAGCTCAAGAAAAGCCATTTTCAAACAACATATTAAAGAATGCTCATCTGTTTGTCTGGGCAGAGTTTCTCTCCAAGAGTGTCTCTTGCTAAGGAGGGCATGTTTGTGTACTACATGGACCCCCTTTACTTTCAGTGCGTAATGCTTTATTTTTCCTGTGGTGATGCTGCCAGGTTACCCCTCAAATTACAGCTGACCAGGGTCCCATTTAACAAAAAGGTTGTCCAAAGCAGACAAACCCTTTAAAGGGGTTGTGCCAAGAAAAAAACGTACTCCCTATCCACAGAACAAGCAGATAAGCAGAACAAGAGTCCCCCGAATGAATAGAATGGCAGTTAAGAATGCACACCGCTACTCCATTCATTCTTTATGGGACCGCTGGAGATAGCAGAGTGTTTGGTGCACCCTTTAATGTGTGTATAAAGAATTTTCATACATTAGAGCCAACTCTGTCCTAGCCTACATAACTTGTTCCCTCTCATGCTTAAAAGGGTTTTCCAAGATTCTATAACTAATGACCTATCCTCCCGATATCCAGAATTCCCGCTGATCAGCTGTTTGAGAAGGCATTGGCACCCCTTTGAGAGCCTCTGCCTTCTCACAGCTTGCCAAGCACAGTGCCGTACATTGTATAGCGGCTGTGCTTGGCTTCACACTCTGCCCTATTCACCTCTATGGGGCTGAGCTGCGCCTAGGCCACATGACTAATGAGCGTGTCGTTACTGGCCTAGGAAAATAAAAAGTACTATGGGTGGAATTTATCATGCTCTGCACTCCAGAATTCTGTCTTTTAAAAAGTCTCAAAGCGGGGCTTTTCTGACTTTCGGGTTCACTTGGACACATTTTTTGCTACCTGGCTTCGTTCCTGAGTACTTTCTTAATATGCATATTAGGCATTTGGTGCAATGAGGGCGTCACCATTGCTGTTGTTGCACCCAAGTTCCACTCATTTCTGTGTGCTTTCTCGGCAGCCAGAGTGAGAATGGCTGGAGTCTCTCCCACCCTAGGCTGGTGATATACCCTATCCAACACCGTTAGTACCGTGCGGATGTTCGTTACTGCTGAACGCCCCTGCACGAACCCGACCTGTTCTTTCCCGATCAGGGAAGGTAATATGATTGTCAGACGGTCCGCCATAATTTTTGAAATGATCTTAGTGTCCACATTAAAGGGGTTGCCCAAGTTATATTTGTTGATGACCTATCCTCAGGATAGGTCATCAATATCAGATCGGAGGGGTCCGACACCCGGCACCCCCTCCGATCAGCTGTTTGAAGAGGAGACTCGCACGGTGTCAGCGCTGCCTCCTCTTCACTGTTTACCTTCTAGCCGTTGCATCTGCAGTGGTGAGCAGGTGTAATTACACCCCAGTCTTCCCATTCATTTCAATAGGAAGGCTTGGGTGTAATTACACCTGCTCACCACTGCAGATGCAACGGCTAGAAGGTAAACAGTGAAGAGGAGGCAGCGCTGACACCGTGCGAGTCTCCTCTTCAAACAGCTGATCGGAGGGGGTGCCGGGTGTTGGACCCCCTCCGATCTGATATTGATGACCTATCCTGAGGATAGGTCATCATCAATAAATATAACTTGGAGCGAAATGGGTCTGGAAGACCCTGGCGGGGGTTTTCCAGGGGGGTCTTTTCCAGGTTTGGGCAGATTTGATGTATGTGACATTTTCCTTATCTGGGGATGCGGTACCTTTTTATCACTTCGTTAAACAGTTTTAGCAAAACTGGGGAGACTTGGCATATCAGGGCCTTGTAATATTCCCCGATTAAAGCCATCTGGACCAGGTGCTTTAGAATTGCCAAGCTTTTTAATGACTGATTGAAGCTTTTCTAATCTGACCTCGCCGTTAAGACAAGGTAATTTGACCCTATCTAAGAGTAGTTGCTATATCTGGATTTCTATTGTCTCGATATAGCTGCTTGTAATAATCTCCTACTATCGAGTTTATGATGGCCGGATTTGTAGTGACCCCCTTTCGCCTCTCCACATCCCTAGTATTGACTGGGGGGCTCTTCTACCTTTTGCAAGATTAGCCAAAAGGCGGCCTGACTTGTTCTTGAATTTATGTAGGGTTGCTCTGATGTTTGTGCTATGCAATAACTCCCTATCCTTCTCATTGGCCTTGAATGCTCCCCTAGCTGTCACCCATTTCTGCTTATTCTTGGCAGTGGGAGATTGAATATAAGCTTGGTATGTTTGCCTGACTAACTAACAGGCTGGTCTGCTCCAGGCGTACTTGGGCTTGCTTTTTCCTTCCAAATATATAGCTCCTGATCTTTCCCCTAATGACTACTTTAGAGGTATTCCAGAGCAGCTCAGGTGAATCTTCATGTTCTTGATTATCACCTTCGAATTCTTCCCACCACCCGATCAGCTTATTAACAAAGTCTTCACTGGTTACTAAATTTGAGGGAAACCTCCATAAATAATCCGAGCCTTTGGGATACGTGTCCCTCAACTGGATCCAGACTGGGGAGTGATCCGATATCACCATGTCGCCAATAGATGTCATTTCCACCTTTCCCATCAAGTGGGAGCTAACCAGGATATAATGGAGTCTCGACCATGATTTTTTTTTTTTTTTTTTTTTTTTTTTTTTTTTTTTTAAATGTGAATAAAAGGTGTAGCTTCTTTCATCAGGATGCATTTGGTGCCATGGATCCACCAGGACCATTCCCTCCATCAACCTACCCATGACTCTGTCCTGTGGGTTAGAACTCGTCTGTAATGGTTTACCCTGGTTTCTATCTTCCGCTGCCATCACTACAGAATTGAAATCTCCCCCTATAATTTTGTTTGGGCAAGGGTCAGCCAGTAACTGTACTTCTAGGTCATGAAAAAAAAAAAGCATTATTAACATTAGGGCCATAAATGCTGTAGACACTATATTGAGTGTCCTGAACTGATAGCAGGATCTGGACCCAACGGCCTCTAGTATCAGATGACAACCCCAGGACCTGGCAACTCAGATTCTTTTTCAATAAGATTAGGACTCCCGTTTTCCTGTCAATCGAAGCCGACCCATGAACCTCTCTAACCCATAATTTGTTCATTCTTTCGAAATCCCCCATCGCTAGATGTGTCTCCTGAAGAAGCGCAATATCAGTATTAGCTCTCTTTAGGTGACGTAGCACCTCAAACCCTTTACATTCCATGAAATCACCTTCATATTTCAGTACCTATCAATCGCCCAGAAATGGACGATCAGCACCAACTTTGTGATTCTGGGAGGACAGTTAAAAGAGAAGAAAAATAATATAAAGGAAAAAAAAACACAGTCCCGACACAACAATGCAACCTAACCCCTACTTCCCCTCGGTATTCAGAATGGTGACCCCTCAAAGATAGGCGTCAACCGCGATGAATACCAACTCCTTAACCCCAAATTCTACCTTATTTTAGGCTTATTGCTTCCATTTTTCTGAGTTGCAAAGACCCCTCTGCCCCCCACCTTCTACATTCTACTCATTTACTAGTTTAATTTACTCTTGCTGCCGCTGATATCCTTGTGTCAGCGGCAAGTGTAATGCAGGTAATCATATGCAAACTGTTATATTAACACCAACTGTGGTAACTGAACGCTTAAGCGGACATATCTTCCCACTAATAAAAGAAGGACAATGAGAAGCATTAAACATGGAAAACATGAAAAAGCTAGCCTCTTTAGCTGACGTGAGGCACACAGCTCCTACTGGGCGGTTTCTCCCAGCCCCTCTGACCTCGTTCCCTCTGAGGTAAGTGCTTCCATTCTGGGCTTCTGGCTCTCTCAGCGGGGATTTGGCAGATCTATGGTCTCCCGCGTCCCGAGGACCTTGCGATTCTAGTATCGCATGCAACGATTCTGCAGCTGCTGATGGGTCTCGGAATGAGGTAATCGTACTATCTGGCAGAGTAACTTTCAGTGTGGCTGCGTATTGTAGTTGAAACCTGATTTGCTTCCGGAATAGTCGAGCATGTGGCGCTAAACTCCCTCTGGTATCGCGTCATTACAACCCCTGGTAGGTGAACGCTGTAAATCTGGTGCCAGTCCAACACTATGAGCCCTTTCTACTTTGTGCCTGCCATCTAGCCCCAGGGCCATTGGTAGTTCTATTTTGCAGATATCTTTGAAAGCCTGCGGCTTGATAGATTCTAGTAGGCCTAAGAGCCTCAGTTTATTCTGTCTGGAACGATTCTCCAAGTCCTCCAGACGGTCCTTTTTAATGTTATGCTTTTGTAGCTCCTGAATAGCCATACCGTTCTTAGAATTCTCCTACTCCACCAAGGCGAGCCGCTGCCCAAGATCTTCTAGACACAGGTCATGCTGCGCTACGGCTTCATGCAGTTGTTGTAGAGACTGCGTCAGCGTTCAGGAAAGTGTCTCTTTAATATTAGATGCCAAGTGTCTGGCTACCTCTATGGCTAGAGTTTTGTAATTTATTGTAGCTGTCTCAGGTTGGCTATCCGTCTGGGTAACGAGCAAGGTATCAGTGGTGTTATCTCTGGCACTGTTCAGGGATGCTGGGCGTGAATCTGCCATCTTGCTCAGCATGGTGTTATCGACCTGTGAAGCGCTGCTCCGGAGTAAGTATCTGTCCATGGAAGACTCGACGGAATGCTCTGAGGAGTTTAGGGTTGCCGGAACTGCGTATTCTGTGCTGGTATGCTGAATCCGGAGCGCGATCTTGGTGAGGGGCGGCTGGAGCACACTTACGCCGCGTCCTGCATCTCAGCACCGGAACCGGAAGTCTCCCCTTTAACGAGTTTTACTACAGATTTGAGTGTCACAGCCAGGGAGAGAAAAACAAAAGCTCACCTTCTCCCTGCGATTGTACAGCTCTAAGCCAGGGAGAAGGGGACGCCCATTGAGAAACACTGCTGTCTCCTCCCTGTACCGATTGGTATCAATTTACATACACAGCAGGCAAATGGAGCAGCACATACAGAAAACAGTAAGTGCTGTAATAAGCCATAATTATGCCCCCACAGAATCCACTAGTTAAATTATAACGTCCGAACCCTTGAAAGGTCCTCTTTAATAAAAGTTAATCAGTAAGTTGTTCACCCAAAAATGGTGCAAGATCTACAACTTGTTCTGCAAAAACCAAGCCCTAATACAGCACCATCAACTGAAAAATAAAGGAATGACTTAGGGCTGTTTCACACGAGCGAGTCCATTGTGGGAATCGTGCTCCATGTGCGAGTGTGACCCTCTGCTCTGGACTTGCAGGTGCGCATGGCGTTATACTGATTTATAATGCTATGTGCAGCCATGTGACCTTACTGAAACAGAATCCTGTGACAGTTTTGTCACTATGATCCTGTAGAAATAAGGTCAAGCTGAGGCGCATAGCATTATCAATCATAATAATGCCCTGCGAGACTAGCAGTGTCCAGAACGGAGTGTGATTCCCACAATGGACTTGCTGACTTTAGCTGAAAAGCCTACAGGAAAATCTGTCTCAAAACCTCCTCCAGAGAACTGTCTGAACCTGCCCTTAAACCACGCACAGTGCCTTGTAGGACTAGCTCAGCTGAATATATTGATAGATTAAACAATTTGTTTTTCATTCTAGAGAAAAATTACTTTTAATCCGCGTGCAAACAAGCAGCTATGTGCAGCGAGGGCACCCTGGGACACTCGTTGACGTGGTCAGATTACTGCATCATCTTACCTGGCCCTGTCAATCAGGGGCTGCACATAGTGGCTTGTGTCCGCCCTCTGAAGTGCTCATTGCACATGGATTTAAAGAACAGATCACTAAGTGGAAGGTTTTATTACATTTACTGAGCTAGCACCACAATGTATTGAGCATGGTTTACCAGTGAATTTCCAGGTACCAGATTCCCTTTTAAAGGGGGTCTCCCTCAAATGACACTTTTCACCTATGCATTCACTAGAATGGGAGCTCGAAGTCTGTTCCTCCTTAGGATCAGTTTGAATGGAGTGGTAGTGGATCAATTCTGTGGAGAAGTGATAAATGGCATTTGTGGGAAAACCTCTGTAAAACCCCCATTCACAAATGTACAAAGTATGTATGAACCAAGTTTCTCTGTCAGGGATCTTTGTTGGTTGACACAGTAGGGATCAGCTGGATGTTCTATTCTTTGACAGCAAAAAGAGGTCATAAACTTGGGGTTTGAAACAAAAATTGATAAGCTTTATGTTCCTGTCACTGTTCTTTTTCTTATTATGTTGACAACAATAATTGGGACCAGCTCAGAACTAAGGCTTATTGCAGTACTGTGTAGGAGAAAGGGTTGTCCCACGATTAGAGGTTTTCCAAGCGAATGATATTGATGACCTATCATCAGGACAGACTGGAAAGGAATCCTTAGATCCAGGAACCCACATGTTCTGATACTAGTGAATGTCAGGACCTTGTGTGCCAGGCGTGATCTAGTAGTGGGAACCATGGCCTTCCTAGAGTTGTGCCCCTGCCAGGCTAACTGCCACTGTGAATCTTGCTGAATGGCCTAGAACAGGGATGTTCAACCTGTGGCCCTCACCATGCCCTGCTGTAGGTTGTCAGGGCATGCTGGGAGTTGTAGTTTTGCAACAGCTGGAGGACCGCAGGTTGAGCATCCCTGGCCTAGAATATGCTTAGTGCCAATAAGCACAAAACTTACCCAGAACCCCTTGAACAGTGTGCAGAACTGCTGGCGTTCCATGGAACCCTAGTTGGGGAAACGCTGACCGTGTCTTCAGTGCTGGTGAAAAGGCAAATCTTTTAATGTCTAGTACCACATTTTTTATGAGCAGTTGCACACTATGCACATACAGGGATCCTGTCCCAATCACTTGTATAGAAAAGACATTGTACCCAATGCTAAATATTCTGCCTTTGCTGACAATAGATATTTGGACTCTAATGTAAGTAAGGTCTTAGGGCTCAAGCACACAAAGGTGTGGTGTTCTTTTTTTGCAGCCAGTAAGCCATTCACTTCAATGGAGCCACACAAAAAAAATTGGAAAGGACTCCCTGTGCATTATTTTATATTAATTAGTGTGTATGGACAAGGATAACACTGATCTATTAGGGGCCAGCTGTTCCACAAAATACAGAATGCACACCGCCAGTATCCGTGTTTTGCGGACCACAAAACCTCCAATGAACGTATGCAACTCTTACTCGCCCCTCAGGTGGTATTTTTGCCATGTTCCTGATGCATATTTCATATAAAGAAGAATATTTAGCAGAGTACCATTTTTGTATTCAAATCAATCTTCTATGCCTCTTGTCTAATATCAGAAGTTACACTGCCTCCTATGGTTGGACTGAGCTACTGGGCATACATCTAATGTTAGTTGGATTACACATTTTAGGTATCCCCAGTCAGACAGGAATAGCCAAGTTATACATCTCATCAATAACCAAGTTCTCTAAAGATTTATTTATTTTCTTCTTTTCTCCCTTAAGGTTCATGGAACAGCACCCAGAAATGGATTTCTCCAAAGCCAAATTTAGCTAACCCTTATGTACTATAACATCCTTATTGTTCATCAGGCGATTGCTTTGGCTGTCTGTATGCAAGCAATCTTCCAGCTCTATCTCTGCCTGTACAATATCTCCAGCAACACATTGAAGCAGCGTTTCATGAGGAACACTGTATCCATGTGCTGCCTTTACTGTCTGAACAAGCCCTTAAGAAATCCAAGTGTAAGCACTGTTTCGGGAAGGTGATGGACTAGGACACTGGCTTGTGCTTCTCCGTGTAACATCACAGCACCACGGATGGAACATGAAGGCATGATGCTGTGCTGTCAATAAAGAACGTGTACACATTTCATTATTATTCACTGTCCTCTTTCACTTTTTTCCTTTTCTTTTGTAAAATACCACAACATACAAGCATAGACTTGAAAAAGAAGTATATTCTTAAATGGATGAATCTGGAAAGAAAACATGTATATTCACTACTTTCTATTAAGGTATTATTGCCACCACTGATGAGCTGGCCTCTGCCTCTAGCCAGGGAAGTAGCTGCATGACAGTAAGGCTGGGTTCACACGGGTGAGACTTCCGCACAGGTGCAATGCATTAGGTGAACACATTGGACCCGCACTGAATCCAGACCCATTCATTTCTATGGGGCTGTGCACATGAGCTGTGACTTTTACGCATCACTTGTGCGTTGCCGGAAAAATCACAGCATGCTCTATATTGTGCGTTTTTCACGCAACGCGGGCCCCATAGAAGTAAATGGGGCTGCGTGAAAATCGCGATTTTTTTTCACACATGGTTTCTAAGATAAAAGTCTATTCACTGTATTATTTTCCCTTTTAACATGGTTATAAGGGTATTTTCTTTAATGCCAGAATGCTTAGTAGGTCACTTGAGGGTAAAAAAAAAAAAAAACCTCACTCACCTCCAATTGATCACATAGCTGCCGGTCTCCTGTTCGTTCTTCAGGACCTGTGGTGACATCACTGTGCTCATCACATGATCCATCACCATGTAATGAGCTATGTCACCACAGGTCCTGAAGAACGAACAGGAGACCGGCAGCTATGTGATCAATTGGAGGTGGTGAGTTAAAGGGAACCTGTCACCAGCATTTTGTGTATAGAGCTGAGGCCAAGGGTGCCGCTAGCACATCTGCAATATCCAGTCCCCATAGCTCTCTGCTTTTATTGTGTAAAAAAAACGATTTGATACATATGCAAATTAACCTGAGATGAGTCCTGTCCCTGACTCATCTCGTGTACAGGACTCATCTCAGGTTAATTTGCATATGTATCATCTTTTTTTTTTTTTTTTTACACAATAAAGGCACACAGAGCTATGGGGACTGGGTATTGCAGATGTGCTAACGCCATCTAGCAGCCCATGCCATCAGCTCTATACCCAAAATCCCGGTGACAGGTTCCCTTTAATTTTTTTATTTTTTTTTTAACCCTCAAGTGACCTAAGAATTCTGCATTAAAGAATGCTATTTTCCCTTATAACCATGTTATAAGGGAAAACAACAATTTATAGAATACTGAACCCGAACTTCTGTGAAGAAGTCCGGGTTCAAGTCTGGGAACCAAACATGCCGATTTTTCTCACATGCGTGCAAAACGCATTAAAACGCTCTGCACTCGTGTGGGGGGAAAAAAAAAAATCTTGCATGTTCCCCCAACGCCCATGTGAACCCAGCCTAAGTGGAGACAGCCATATGCTCTCTGACTGGATTCAGCAACAGTCTCTACCCAGGCACCGGTTCCTGTGGTGGGACCTGCATCAGTCATACATCTATGGCAGAGATCAGCAACCTCTGGCACTCCAGCTGTTCAGAAAGTACAACTCCCAGAATGCTTCATTCACTTCTGTGGGAGTTGTAAACACAGTCAAGCATGTGTGCATGCTGGGAGTTGTAGTTTCACAGCAGCTAGAGTGCCAAAGGTTGCTGATCTATGGTATATCCCACCTGTGGGTAGGTCTAAGGTCCTGACTAAATGTCTAAGCTGGGAGTACTCCTTTAAGTTTTTGTTAGGCCACTTTCAAACATTTGTATTTTGCATCAGTATTTGGTAGCCAAACCAGGAATGGAACAGAAACAAAGAAAAAAAAAATATGGAAAATATTTCTAGATCTTCCTGGTTTAGGTTTACCAATACTGATGCAAAATATTCAAGTGTGAATAAACCCTTGGCTTGGAGGGCTGATTCAGTTGGAAAACACACCAGACTGTGTACATGACTGACATTTTATTGTGTGAACTACGTCATGGCTACATTTACATATTAACAGTAACATTAACACATTGAGAAGTTAAAATAAAAACGGGTACCCTGAACTTTCTCCTCACATTCTTTTATAGAAGAGTATTCTAAACAGCAGCATTTCTCCATTCCAGTCCCCAAGGCACTCAACTTACAGGGTAGAAATTCCCTATTCAGATAAATGGTGCTAAGCTGCAATCCCACAAAGACAAGAGCGGTGCTTCTAGGAGAAAGCAGCCACCAGGACCTGCATCGTTCATGAAAGTGCTGTGGCTTCTTCCTGTTCACATGAAGCTACATTCCCCCACTAGGTAGAGCATACAGGTACACAGCACTCGCACAAAGGCTGATCGGCAGGGATGCCAGACAGGCCATCAATATTCCAAATCCAGAAAGTCTCTAAGGGTGCCTTCACCTGAACAGGCTTGCTTCCAAAACGGCTCCGTTGCAGAAACTCCTGCCTTGTGTGAAGGCACTTGTAAAGCTTTGTTGTTGTTGAGGACTAAAACTGAGAATAACTGCTACAGTAATGGTATTAATTACTCATGTTTTGGCAATTTTGATAGTATGGCTTAAGCTAATAAGAGGTTTTATTTGTCTTTGTGCATAATTAACTTAAAGGGGAGTCTTTCAGCAGTTTTGGAGAATTTGATATAAAATAGTTCAGTCAACAACTTCCTAACAGGAATGTACATATTGCTGCACGTCTAAATCGACATCTTGTTAAACAGCGCATCTTACTTACATATTTTACACAGTTATATACATATGTAGACAATTCACAGCTTGACCTTATGTTGTTTTCATGTAACGTTTCAGAAATAGAAAGCAACACCAAGCATTACATGAACACCTACATAGAACATATACAACAACAACAAAAAGTTTCAACATTTACATAACCTCGCACAAAATTGACCAAAGGAATCATTGGGATGAAAAATCATCTGGGAATTCATGGAGCATAGAAATGCGATAGCTGAGAAGTCCATGTTGTTCACTTTAGTAGTCTATATAAGGGATGCTCCACATGTAGCCTTCCAGCGGTTGTAAAACTACAACTCATGCCATGCTGTAGGCTGTCCGGGCATGCTGGGAGTTGGCGTTTTGCAACAGCTGGAGGGACGCAGGTTGGGCATCCCTGGTCTATATTAAGTAAAGGGTCTTAAAAAGGCCCCCCACACACAGTGTATTGTTGGTTCACTCTGCCAACAGCGAGAGAAGGATCAGGGGAAGTGAATACTTTCGCCTGATCCTTTTGATCTCCCAGGAGATAAGCAGCCACCTTCTCCACTCTCCCCATTGAAACCAAAATCCTATGTATGGGGGAGCTGGGAAAGATCATTCGGTTAACAGCTGGTGAATGTGCATGGCCAGCTTTGGGCGCTAGCGCACCTCGACACAAGCTTGTCGCGTAGGGTTTGGACTTCCATTAACAGTAAACCTTCAATAGTGGGGTGCCTGAAGAGTCTGTTTCTGTGTCTGGTAAAGAATCATCTTTCTGGGAGGTAGATCCTGAAAAGAATAGGAAATGTGCATTTGTGTTAACAAATCGCATGTTAAATGTACTAAGGGTAAAGCTTGAGCATTAAAGGAAACCTTACATTCACACTTTTTTCCGTGTCCATTCAGTTTTTTTCTTTTTTTGCGGATTGGATGAGGACCCATTCATTTCAACATTTCCGCAAAAAATATAGAGCATGTCCTATTCTTGTCCATTTTGCAGACAAGAATAGGCATTATTACAATCGATCCGCAAAGCCATGGATCCGGCGTCTGTATTTTATGTGGACCGCAAAATACATACGGTCATGTGAATGTAGCTTTAGGCAGCATAAAGTAGTGACGGACATGCAGATTTCAGCGGTCTGTCATGTGTTTATTAATCACCAGCCCCTTTCCTATTACTGTGCATTGGAAGAAATCTGTCAATCAGCAGTATGGATGGGGTGCATATCATGAATACACTGAATTCCTGCCTCAAAGCACTGGCAATCGCAACTATGAAACTATAATTTCTGCAAAACTAAAGCATCTTAATAGATCAGTGGCAAGACTGCTGAAATCATTACGTCCATACGTTATCCTGCCCACAGCGAGTGCAGCGTGAACAGGCTGACAGCCTTCTCTGTGTATACACTCAACATGGTGGACATAGCTTTTCTATATTGTATACCAAGCTCATTAATCCACAATACAGAATAGTTTATAGACATTTTGTTCATTGAGGCCAATTAATCTTTAGGGAGGGCCTCCGCCTAAGTATAATGACAGCCTATGCTTCTATAAAAATATCAGCATTAAATAATTGTTCATTTGCATGCCAGGATGGTGATCCATGATTCAAAGATTCTGACTCAACTTGCTAAAGTTGGCAAATGTAAATCCTAGGTACACGCCAAAATGTCCAGGCAGAATTTTCCCACCAGGCCTGTGCGGTTACAGTGTTCAGGGGGAGAAAAATGATCAACCTGATAGATCACTGGTTTTAGTATTTCTACATAGAAAATAATCCACTTTATTACAATAGAAATAAAAAAATGACTTGCATGCCACTCAGTTATTGACATGGGCACGTTCAAAAAATTTAGCGATGAGGATTCGGTGGAATGACAGGTGTTGATTTTGGCCTTTATTTAGGTAGGAGGGTGCCAAATGTTGCACATGTTTCCTTCTGAAATACATTTTTTCTGATAAAGAACATACTTCAATTAAAAAGTTGATTGGTAAGGGAAAAACATAGCGAAAGCAAATTATAGGCTGCTCAGCTAAAATCATCTCAAAGACGCAAACGGAAGCAGCGAGCTCCTGTTCGAATGGATCAAAAAACGGCAAAGGCTCAGCCAATCATCACCTTGCTAGTGAGAACTAAACTGCAGGGAGACAGGAAGTTGCCAGCAAGATCGCCGTTAGCTTCCTCCATAAATATGTGCGGTGTCAGGGAAAGGATGATACATGCAGATCTTCACAAGCATTCCCACAGGGCACAGCGCATGCTCCCTCGCAGCACCCAAAATGTATTTGCCCACTGCCTAGTAATCAGCAGCAGCTAAACATTACTGATCAGGGAGGCTCAAGTCCTCTGCAAGAAAATGGCACCATTTACCATTTTGTCCATCTTTCACATGCCCATTCAACAGAGAACAAGAACTGACAGCCCACAGATATCATCCTTGTGCGGCCTGTTTTTCCAGGATGACTGCTAGGACGTGCTGGTGAGGTATTTTTAAGTTTTTTATTCTCATCGAAATGAAAAACTGATGGACAGCTGGCAAACTGCAAAAATGGAAGATAGCGTTTCATATTGCTCGCGTAGGGCCGAACAGACCAATGCCAGTGTGACCAGAGCTTTACTTGCAAATACCTCACGGTTTTTGTACTTTTTGTTTCCTCCTTCGTTCAAAAAGGAGATTTTTGTATAACTTACCAGTTAAATCTCTTTCTCGCTCTTCCTTGGGGGACACAGACCTTGGGTATAGCTCAGCTCCCTAGGAGGCGTGACACTAAGTAAAACTGTTAAGCCCCTCCTCCATCAGCTATACCCTCAGCCTGGAGATAGAGGCTACCAGTTGCGTGTCCAAGTAGTGAAAGGATAACAACCAACAATGGAAACAACCAGCCAGCAACCCAACGGGGCGCCAGACCATAACCCCGTAACCAAACACAGAAGGGTGGGTGCTGTGTCCCCCAAGGAAGAGCGAGAAAGAGATTTAACTGGTAAGTTATACAAAAATCTCCTTTTCTCGCCCATTTTCCTTGGGGGACACAGACCTTGGGACGTTCAAGAGCAGTCCAAGAAGGGAGGGACCACAAACCCAAGGCGGACCACCACCGGAGCATCAGGAAACCGCTGCCTGCAAAACCAGGCGGCCCAAAGCAGCATCCGCTGATGCATGCGTATGCACTCTATAGAACCTTGTGAAAGTGTGCAGAGAGGACCAAGTGGCTGCTTTGCACAACTGTTCAGCCGAGGCCCGATGCCTCTGCGCCCAGGAAGCCCCGACTGCTCTGGTGGAATGAGCAGTGACGCTGAAAGGCGGAGCTCTACCCTTGGCTCGATAAGCCTCAGACACCGCCAGTTTAATGAAACGGGCAATAGCCACCTTGGAGACCGCCAAACCCTTGCGCGAACCCTCCGGAACCACAAACAGGGAGTCCGTGCGCCGAAAGGATCCGGTGACCTCCAGGTAAATCTTCAACGCCCTGACCACATCCAGACGGTGCAGTTCCCGTTCTCTGGGGTGGGAAGGAGAGGGACAGAGCGACGGAAGGACGATGTCCTCATTGATGTGAAAGGCGGAGACCACCTTTGGCAGGAAGGACGGGACAGGCCGAAGCACAACCTTATCCTGGTGGAAGATCAGGAAAGGTTCGGAGCAAGAAAGAGCCGCTAACTCCGACACCCGTCGGAGAGATGTGATGGCCACAAGAAAGATGACCTTGCAGGACAGAAGGCGAGGGGAGACCTCCCGTAAAGGCTCGAAGGGGGCTGATTGGAGCGCCGAGAGCACCACATTCAGGTCCCAGGATGGAACTGGAGGGCGGTACGGCGGTACAGAGTGAGCCACCCCTTGTAAGAAGGTCTTAATTGGCCCCAGAGGGGCCAGGGGACGCTGGAGAAGAATAGACAGCGCCGAAATCTGTCCCTTCAGAGAACTGAGGCTCAGCCCCAGGTCCAGACCCGACTGGAGGAAGGACAGGATCGTGGGAAGAGAAAACCGGAGAGGTGGGATGCTCCGGGACTCACATGAACCCCAGATAGGACCTCCAAACCCGATAGTAGATCCTAGAGGACACGGGCTTACGAGCACGGATCATGGTGCGGACTACGTCCGCGGAGAAACCCCGTCGCGTTAAGACGGCGGTCTCAATAGCCACGCCGTCAAACGTAGCGAGCCTAAATGCTCGTGGAAGATCGGTCCCTGAGAGAGAAGGTCTTCCCTGGAGGGCAGTGGCCACGGTGCGTCTGCCAACAGCAACATTAGGTCGGCGTACCAAGACCGGCGGGGCCAATCCGGGGCGATCAGAATCGCGGGAACGCCCTCTGCCGCGATCCTCCGAAGAACCCGTGGCAGGAGGGGGAAAGGAGGAAAGACGTACAGAAGGGAGAATTCGCGCCACGGAAGGACGAGCGCGTCGGCGCCGTACGCCTTCGGGTCCCGTGCCCTGGCCAGGTATCGGGGGACCTTGTGGTTGAATTTGGAAGCCATGAGGTCCACGTCGGGGCGACCCCAGCGAAGACAAAGGGCTTCGAACACCTCTGGGTGCAGGGACCATTCTCCCGGGTCGATGGTGGACCGGCTCAGGAAATCCGCCGCCCAGTTGTCCACCCCCGGGATGTAAATCGCGGATAAGGCCGGCACGTGCGCCTCCGCCCAGAGGAGAATGAGGGCCACCTCTTGCATCGCAGCAGCGCTGCGAGTGCCTCCCTGATGGTTTATGTATGCCACAGCCGTGGCATTGTCCGATTGGATCCGAACAGGGTGGCCCCTCAGTAGATGGGTCCAGTGTCTGAGGGACAGAAGAATCGCCCTCAGTTCCAGAATATTGATTGGAAGTCTGGACTCCGATAGAGACCAAACGCCCTGGACGGACCGGGGAGGGAAAACCCCCCCCCACCCCCGTAAGCTGGCATCGGTGGTAATCACCAGCCAGTTCAGTGGGAGGAAGGACCTCCCCCGTAGAGGGATATGCAACCACCAGCTGAGGGAAGCCCGAGCCAGGGGAGGCAGAAGAAAGGTCCTGTCCAGACTCCTCGGTGATTTGTCCCAGGCCGACAGAATTGCCCTCTGAAAGGTGCGGGATCGGAATTGTGCGAACGGCACCGCTTCGAAACAGGCAACCATCTTCCCCAACAACCGCATGCTGGATCTGAGGGAAGGGCGGTGATGACGGAGGAGACTGCGAACAGACCCGCAAAGGGCCAGACGCTTGTCCGACGGGAGGCGGACCTCCGCCAACTCCGTATCCAGGAGCATCCCCAGGAAGATCAGCCGTCTGGAGGGGGTAAGGGAAGACTTGGGGTGGTTGATGATCCAACCGAACCGCGTCAGGGTCTCCAGAGTGAGTCCCACACTGCCGGATGCCTGAGAGAAGGAGGGTGCCTTGACCAAGATGTCGTCCAAGTAAGGGAGAAGAAAAACACTTCTTGAACGCAGAAGGGCCAAGACAGGGGCCAGGACCTTGGTGAATACTCGAGGAGCCGTCGCCAGACCAAAGGGAAGGGCGACGAATTGGAAGTGATCGTCCCCCACTGCGAAGCGCAGGAAGCGGTGATGACATGGAGCAACCGGAACGTGGAGATATGCATCTTGAACGTCGATTGAGGCCATGAAATCCCCTCTTTCCAGGGAGGCCACCGCGGACCTGAGAGACTCCATCCGGAATCTCTGCAGTCGGAGAAAACGGTTCAGGCGCTTTAGGTCCAAGATCGGTCGCACTGAGCCTTCCTTCTTGGGAACCACAAAGAGGTTCGAGTAGAACCCCCTGAACCTTTCCGTCGGAGGCACGGGGGCGACGACACCCTTGTCCGTTAGAGAGCGAATGGCCGTGAAGAAGGCGGCCGCTCGTACAGGATCCCGCGGAGGACGGGACCGGAAGAAACGGTCTGGCGGAATGGACGCAAATTCGATCTTGTATCCGCAAGATACAACCTCGAGCGCCCATGCGTCTGAGATGTGGGCCCGCCATACGTTCCTGAACAGTAGAAGGCGGCCCCCCACCCGGGTGGGTGGGGGCGCACCTTCAGGCAGAGGGCTGCTGGCCTGTGGGAGCCCGTGTGGGCTGGGGCTTGCGCCAGGTAGATTGCGTCCGAAAAAACGGCTTCTTGCGTCTATCCTGGGCTGGGCCAGAGGAAGAAGAACCGGCCGCGGGTCTAGACCCGGTGGGCTTGCGAAAGGACCGAAAACGGGACGAACCAGCGCGACCACGGGGGGCGCCCCTCGGCCTGGACTGGGGGAGGTGAGTACTCTTCCCACCCGTGGCCTCAGATATAAGTTCGTCCAGACGGGTTCCGAACAAGCGGGAACCCGTGAATGGTAGGCCAGCCAAAGAGCGTTTGGAAGCGGCGTCCGCCGCCCAAACCTTCAGCCAGAGTTCCCTCCTGACAGAAACTGCCAGGGCAGAGGAACGGGCAATGAGGGCACCCGCATCAAGAGAGGCCTCACAGACAAATTTTCCGGCCTGGACAATTAGTTGGGCTAAGGAACGGAGGTCCTGTAGAGGGACGTCCGACCCTAACTCCCGTTCCAGTTGCAAACCCCATTCAGAGACCGCTTTACCAGCCCAGGCGGAGGCAAAGACCGGTCTAAGGGCCGAACCAGAGGCAGTAAATATGGCCTTGGAGAGGGATTCCGTACGACTGTCCTCAGCAGACTGGAGGGAAGATCCGTCTTGTACAGGAATAGTAGTGCTTTTGGACAGGCGAGCCACGGGAGGATCAACCTTAGGCGGGGACGTCCACGTGGTCACAGAATCCGCTGGAAAGGGATAACAAATGTCCAGCTTTTTGGGTGTAACAAAGCGGACGTTAGGCCGGGTCCAAGCCTTGGACACCACAGAAGAAAAATCAGCGTGGATGGGAAAGACCTTGGAGGCCTGTCTGGGGCGAAGAAAGGACACGCCGGCCTGTTCAGAGCTGGGGGGGTCATCGTGTATGTGAAAGGTATCACGGATGCTAGTGATAAGATGCCCCACCGCGGACGCCAATTTGGACGGAAGCTCTGAGTCCATGTCCACGTCCGAATCCGCCAGTTCTCCCTCAGAAGGCGTATCCCTTTGAGAGGATAGACTTGACTGAGCTCGCACGCATGGCGGAGAGAGCGAAGCATCTGGAGAAGATGTGCGCTCAACCCTTGAACGTTTCTGAATATGCCGGGCCCTGGAAGATTCGCTGGGAGGCAGGGAATCAGTGGGGGCGGCAGAAACGGTAGTCCCAGCGGGTGCGACAGGGATTGTGGCAGCCTGCGGGAGAGGCGGTCTATCCACGAGACGGCCCACTACATGTGTAAGGCTTTCCACCGCCTGAGACAGAGACCTAGCCCAGTCAGGGGGTTCAGAGGCACCGGGGGGCGCAGCGGAAAGCGGGCCCTGCACCGGGGCCTGACATGCAAGGCAATGCGGCTCAGATTGCCCACGCGGAAAAAGTTCCTTGCAGGCGGTACAGGCATGGTACCAGGGTTTGGGGGCACCCGTGGGATCTGACATGTTGAAAAAGTGGTCGTACCCTGATACAGAGACCACAAGGGGTTGCAGCAGCTATGACCAGGAGGGTTAGGAGAGGGTTAACTGTCCTACCAGTGTCAGAAGAACGTCAGGAGTGAAGTCCAGATCAACAGCTGCAGAAAGGCAGCAACAGCAGAGAGCGTGCGTCCCAGAAACGCAATCTATGCACCAGGAGTCTCCCACGTGGCTCAGCTTCCAGAACGGAGTGAGGAAGCGCGGCAAAAAACCTCAGCAGAGGCGCGGGAAGAAGCTCCGCCCCCTACACGTTTGAATGTCTCCTGTGAAGGAGAACGTAACTCCGCCCCCAATGACGCGCGCGCGCGCGAAAAAAAGAGCACGCCCCCTGCTGCCGTGACTCTCAGGTTTATGCAGGAGCGTGAGAAACGAAAACCTTTGTCCGTAGAACAAGGCCCGCAGGCCCAAGTGCGCGGCGATATGCAGGTGGGTGACCTCACCGAGCCTCCTCTGCCACAATGTCCCCCGCCGAGCCCGAACCGCCGATGTCGGGCCTAAGCCCCGCCCCCCGATCACGCACGGAGCGGCGGCGGCGGGGAGGGAGAAGGATGTCAGGAGAGTAATCCGGGCCCTATAAACAGCGTGGGGAATCAGCCATTGGGGAGCGGAAGCAGCCGCAGATGGGGAGATCTACAGAGCGCTCAAATGACGACCACGGGTGCCCCCCCAAACCCAGTGCAAATAGGGACAGGGTATGGGCTGGAAAAGCCATCTTACCTGTCTTCACCCTCAGTTCCTTCCAGCAGGGTCGCCCCTTCAGCTACTGGCACCGCAGTGGCAGGAAGCTGGGAGAGGGGCTTTGCGTGCGGGCGACCCCCTAGCTGGCGGGATGTAGGGGAGCCATTGCTGCCCAGATCCCCTATTGCTTCTGTGGGGGAGGCAGCAGTGCAGATAGTTGGCACTGGCGCAGCTCACCCCGGGAGAGCAGAGAGGCCCAATGCGTCTCTGGTATCCCTAGGAAAAAACAAAAATAAAATAACAAATTAGAGAAAAAATTACAACAAGGAGAAAACAGCCCTGCAGTAGCAGGGAGTGTCTTGCCTCCTTGGACACTAAGCTAAAACTGGTAGCCTCTATCTCCAGGCTGAGGGTATAGCTGATGGAGGAGGGGCTTAACAGTTTTACTTAGTGTCACGCCTCCTAGGGAGCTGAGCTATACCCAAGGTCTGTGTCCCCCAAGGAAAATGGGCGAGAAACATGGCTGCACGAACACATGAACTATAAAACTCATCTAACCTTCCACAATGTGCTTCTGGCTGCAATAACACAAGCAACGTGTGGAAAAGGGGGGTGCTGTTTCTGGAAAAACAGACACTTTTTACTAATCTCAGAGATGCTATGCAGAAAAGTACAGCCACTTTTGGAGCAGGGGTGCACAAACAGAGGCCCACACAGCCATGGTTTATGGCCCCCGTCCTGCTGGACAGAAACACAGCCTGTTTCCGGGACCCCGAAGAGAAGACAGTTTATTACCCCTTCTTCTGTACATAGCTCTTAGTAAGCGCTATGCAGGGGCTGTTTTCTCCTGTAACTGGGGCTCCTTTGGATGACCCAGTTACAGTGGGGAAAGCTGTAATTTTAAAAAAAATTGGAAAGTCATCATTTATCAGGTTTTCCCCAAGAGGCAGTAATAACCAATGAGCACCACCTTCTGCCAGTGAAGGAAACGATCATTTATGACCAGGAGGTAGGATGGCAGGATGGAAGGCCCCATTACACTACACGATTCTAAGGCCAATTGTTGGAAACAAGTGTTCACAGGAACGCTTATTCCTAATAGCTGGCCTGAATAATCGTGCCGCCAATAAATGAGAAAACACTCATTAGGATGAAAGAGGCACAGTTATCGGCAGCCAATCTCCCTCTGTACTCATGCCAATAATCAATAGAACTGAATGAAGGAAGAATACCTTGGTAGCAATCATTCCTCCCCATTCACTTTGCATAGGTCTATGTAACAGCCCAATGCAAACGAGCGCTGATTGACAATTTTTGCAGCCCTCGAAATAGAGCAATGTGGACAAGACCAAAAAAAGCTATGCACCCCTAGAAATAAATCCTGTTGCCTACTTTTGAATATATCAGCAGCAGCCTTTCCTCAGGCTTCAGTCCTCTAGTAGCTATGGGTTTATATGGATTGGACCCTCTAGTAGGGGACAGATCCTTTAAAGGGGTTGTCTGGGCTTTTTCTATTGATGACCTGTTCTCAGGATAGGTGATCAATAACAGATTGGCGGGGGTCCGACACCCGGCACCCCCGCCAATCAGGTATATGGGGAGACTGTGTGCGCACAAGCCGTCTCTCTTCCTGGTTGCTGCTGTATGTCTATGGAACAACAGCGGACAGGAAGAGAGAAGGGAGACAGCATGTGCGCACTGCTCGCACCGTCTCCTCATACTGATCGCGGGGGTCCCAGGTATCGGACTCCCGACGATCTGATATTGATGAGATAGAAAAAGCCTGGACAACCCCTTTAATAAGTATATGGGGCTCCATAGCCTTTAATTCTAGAAAAGAGTGGTGATCTGAGATCACAGACCAATGACAATATCACTTTAACTGGATTTTCCATGTAATTAAATGAAGTTAAGGCTGCTAATGATATAGTCTGGCTACTGTCTTTAAGACTATATAGGGTACTTAAAGGGAACCTGTCACCGGGATTTTGTGTATAGAGCTGAGGACATGGGTTGCTAGATGGCCGCTAGCACATCCGCAATACCCAGTCCCCATAGCTCTGTGTGCTTTTATTGTGGAAAAAACCCGATATGATACATATGCAAATTAACCTGAGATGAGTCCTGTATGTGAGATGAGTCAGGGACAGGACTCATCTCAGGGTAATTTGCATATGTATCAAATCGGTTTTTTTACACAATAAAAGCACACAGAGCTATGGGGACTGGGTATTGCAGATGTGCTAGCGGCCATCTAGCAACCCATGTCCTGAGCTCTATACCCAAAATCCCGGTGACGGGTTCCCTTTAACACTTTAAGAGGCATTAACATACCACAAGACCATACACAATAGATCTCCTATGACTATAACATGGCAGTGTCGCCTCACCCAGTGCCTCAGACATGTGCCCCCTAACCACAAACCAACACCACGTGACAGAAGTGTTCAAAAACAAAGCTTTAGATCACCTTTCTTTTTCCTAGAGTGCTAACATCATAGAGAAGACACATGGGACATAGACCCGATCATCTCTTGAGGGGAAAAAAGGAAAAAAAAAAAAAAAAAAAAAGTTCACATTTTCACTTAGAATTAAGGAAAGCAATTCCTTGCCCAATATATGGAGGTCACTTGCCTTGGGTTTGTGAAACAAAATCCTGGCACACAAGGAGGTTTCAATGTGTTCAATATTGATGACCTATTGGTGGTAGTCCGAACATGGCACCCCCGCCGATCAACTGTGTAAAGAGAGACACAGCCTGCTCGCAGCTTACCAAGCACAATGTCATCCATTGGATAGCAGCTGTGCTTGGTATTCCAAATGGGAACGAGCTGCCCCCTGGCCAAGTGACCACTGAACCAGACATCAGTGACCTAGGAAGAGGCTGTGGTACACACTGGTGCGTTGCGGCATCTTCAAACAGCTGATCCCTGGGGTGCCAGGATCCTAAGGATAGACCATCAATATTCAACACCTGGAAAATCCCTTTCACTTCAGTGCACTGTGCAGGAGACAACCAATGCACAGGCACTGCATTCAGACCCCACTGATCAAAAACTTTTGATGTGTCTCTATGACATCTCAAAAGTCTTTTGAGAACTCAGTTACCCGCTAATAATTTTATAAAGATAAAAAAGCTCCTGTATAAAACCTCAACTTGTTCCCAAATGAACTAATTCCAGAAGAACTAAAGTAAGAGTAAAATCTAAGTAATCATCAATGAACAGAAAGGGGTGCTATCACAGGAAGGCCACATGTGGCCTAAATACTACATGTTTTCGGCAGCAAAATTGCATGTGGAATCCACAGCATTAGGCCTCATGCACATGACCGTGCCCAGATTGTGGCCTACAAACAGAAGGTACGCAATATACGGGCACCGGCCATGTGCACAACATATCACTGTATCAATCCGGAGGACACAGTGCGGAACAAAGGCACGGATGGGAAGCCCACGGAAGCCTCACTGGGTTTTCTGTCCATGCCTCTGCAACGCAAAATAGTGCATGCACTACTTTTTTGCGGTGAGGACTTTCGGATGCGAATCGTGAACCCCATTCAAGTGAATGGTTCTGCGTATGTATACGGTCGGCGCCCATGCATTGCGAACCGCAGCACAGCCACGGCTGACACAGTCGTGTGCATGAGGCCTTATACTCTAGCAGCAAAGTGGATGAGATTAAAGAAAATGTGTCCTCAGAAAATGACCTATTCTTTAAATTACATTCTTATGTTTAACTTTTTTTTTTTTTTTTTTTTTAAGAATTGTCGATGATGTTATTTTTAATTTTCCATGTCATCTAAATTACAAAAATCCTGCAGTTTTTACACTGGCCACTAAGCCTAATAGGCTGTACAGTCAGCCTAAACCTGCCTGTAATGATATCACCTCTGTGTACAGATAAGACAGGATCCACCATTCACAAAAGGCGATTGTACAGGGAAAGAATAGATAAGATTTGATAATGTCCTCTACACAGATCATGCCTAGAAAACTCTCCCATAGAAGTCAATGAGGTCCCCTCCTGACCACTGTGTCTATGGTCCATGAGGCTGCCGCAAAGCAATTTTTTAATGCTCTTTAAATGCTATTAAAAGGAAATGTGTCACCCAAAAAAATCTTATCTGCCAGCTAAAACTAGATCTGTTTTTATTTTCCGATTACAGATATTCTATTTTAGGAACATAATTATGGGGGTGGCCATTTTGTCTGAGCTGTTCTTAACAGCATTTACACAGCATTAAGAAAATTGTTTTACGGCAGCCCCATGGACCATAGACACAATGGTCAGGAGGGGACCCTATTGACTGTGGGAGAGTTTTCTCCGCCTGCTCTGTGATCTGTGCAGAGGTTATTGTACAAGGGAAGAAGAGATAAGATTTCACTATCACTTATTGTGAATGGCGGATCCTGTCTTATCTACACACAGAGATGATGATATTACTGGCAGGATTAGAATGAGTTACCTACAGTAAAGTAATCTGCATAAACCAAAAAGTGGCACCAATTTATTAGACATAGTAGCCAGTGCAGAAACTCTAGGATTTTTGGTTTTAGTTTAAATATAAAACATGACAAAAATTATTTAAAAATAGGTTAAACATAAAAAAAAAAAGTGATTTAAACAGAAGAGAACTGGCAGGAAAAAAAAATTGATTACACATTTCCTTTAAGGCCAAATGCACACGAACATGAGCGGTCCGTGGTATCCCGGCCTGGAATTGGTAGCTATGACGCCGTGCGCTTCATGCCGCCGCTGCAGTACAGTAAAACACTCTTATGATTTATACAAGTGTATTACTGTACTGCAGCGGCGGCATGAAGCGCATTGCGTCATAGCAACAAATGACGCCGTGCTCTCAGCAGGATGCCAGGCCGGGATACCACGGACTGCTCACATCCGTGTGCATTCAACCTAAAGCAAATCTTATCCACAAGCCCCTCAAGAAATATGCAGCAGAAAATGACATGCAGAACAGATATGGAATCCACAGCATGTGAATTTATCCCTGTGCAATGCAAATCCGCAGTATTTACAACCCAAAACCCACACCGAACCTGCCACTTGTGGCCTTACCCTTAAAGAGGACCTTTCATGTGTCCAGACATTATAAACTGAGTATCAGGATACGTAGGGGATGGTGCAGGGATCTAACTGCTCTTACTAGTTTTCCTGGACACCGCTCCGTTTGCCTGCTGTGGCCCCCGTTGTATTCTCCCGCCTGGTATGCTAATAGCATTGGAGCAATAAGGAGGAGACCGAGTCTTTCTCTGTGGGCGTCTCCTTCTCCCCTGGCTGTAGCGCTGTCCAATCGCAGCGGAGAGCGTCACAGCCAGGGAGAAGGTGATTTATTTTATTTTTCTTTCCCTGGCTGTGACGCTCTCCGCTGCGATTGGACAGCGCTACAGCCAGGGGAGAAGGAGACGCCCACAGAGAAAGACTCGGTCTCCTCCTTATTGCTCCAATGCTATTAATTAGCATACCAGGCGGGAGAATACAACGGGGGCCACAGCAGGCAAACGAAGCGGCGCCCAGGAAAACTAGTAAGAGCAGTTAGATCCCTGCACCATCCCCTACGTATCCTGATACTCCGTTTAAAATGTCTGGACCCATGAAAGGTCCTCTTTAAGCCGTCTGACAGATTGCAATTGGCCTCCCACCATAGACCACAATCGACATGAGATAATTTAGAAATCCAAAAGGTGGATTTACACGGCCCGATAACCGGGCAAATTATCAGGAACAAACATTCCTGTGCACGCTCGTTCCCGGCAATCTACCCTTCTAAATGTGCAGCCAATCAACCGATTAATGAGCGAAACACTCGTTCATCAGGTGATCCTGTTGTTTAGGTTGGCACCTAAATCATCGTTCCTGGGCAGCAGACCGTGCTGTCTAAACAGTGATCTGCTGCCCAGAAACCATGATTCTGTATGGCAGGGATCAGCAACCTCTGGCACTTCTGCTGTTGTGAAACTACAACTCCCAGCATGCTCCTTTCATGTCTATGGGAGTTCAGAGAAAAGCCAAGCAAGTGCGCATGATGGGAGATGTAGTTTCACAACACCTGGAGTGCCGGAAGTTGCGGATCCCTGCTGTATGGGGACAAGCAGTAGCCATGCCTCGTCCTCATACTGTGGAGGAGATCACTGCGTGTAAATGCAGCGGTCCCTTACACTGAACAAGCAGCCAACTGTCGGGAAGGAACGCTTCCTTCCCAATAATCTGTTGTAGATCGGAGCGTCTAAACTAAAGGATTCTAATTCATCAATTTTACCATAAATCTCGTTTCAGCCACAAAACAAGGTGAATGGCGGTTCTATTCAATGTACACACTGTTATATACCTGGTGCGCTGTATCTCCTCATGTTTCGTGCTATGAGATCTGCGGTTGTCTCTTGTGAAATCTTTACATCTAGATCTGCTGAGATGAAAGAAAAAAAAAATTACAACAGACAAAAAACGATAAAGATTAAACAGTCTTCATTAAATGAAAAAAACAGGCAAGAACTGTGACGAGGGCCATACCGCTTTCTGTGTTTACACCATTTTGGAGTAGTTAAACACTTCTTCTCGTAGCCCTGTGAAGTCCTCGCTGAAGACCCATGGTCACATGTGAACACTGCACCTGTGGATCACATGCAGTCCACAAGGACCGCAGTGACTCTGGGGCTGTCACATCACATTTATGGGCTAGTATACATATACATGAAACGGATGACATACAGTGGAACCTGCCACCCAAAGGGGACCCATCATAAAAAATATATACACCTTTAACTGTTGTATGGATAGCAGTCTGAGGTGCTAGTTCTATGCTAAAATGACAAGATGAAGGCCAAAAGGACACTCTTGACCTCCATCTGGCCAACATAAACCTATGGACACACTTAGAGAGAGATTTAATAAATGTGGAGTAAATGATCTTATTTGCCCATGGCAACCAATCAGATTCCATCTTTCATTTTCCAAAGAAGGTCTGAAAAATGAAAGGTGGAATCTGATTGGTTGCTGTGGGCAACTAAAACAGTTTTCTGTTACATCGATTTTGATAACTCTCCCCCTTAGTGTCCTCATTGGGAGTGTTCCTTGCATACACACTAATTGTAAATGGAATTGTCCCCAAAAGCAAAACTTATCTATTCACAGGACTGGTGATTCGTGTATGATCAGGGGGTCCAATCACTGCGACCCCTACCAAGCACAACATCAGGGATCCCTAAGCGAACGGAGCAGTAGTGCACATGCGTGACCACCTCCCCAGCATCTATGGGACTAACATATAGCCCAGAACTATCCTGGAATAATATTTTTTGCCCTTGCCCATTCTGGTTCTTTTAGATATTAAATCATCTAGAATGCTAGATACCATCTGCAACCTTTAGGCATAACACACATTTACTAATATTGGCGTTTTGGAAATCAGTGGCGTCTACAATGTGATCTTCTAACAGTTACCTATGAAATAGATCATTCTGGGCTGCATTTCTCCTTTAAAGTTAAAGGGAACCTGTCACCTGGATTTTGTGTATAGAGCTGAGGACATGGGCTGCTAGATGGCCACTAGCACATCTGCAATATCCAGTCCCCATAGCTCTCTGCGCTTTTATTGTGTAAAAAACAAAACAAAAAAAAGAGTTGATACATATGCAAATTACCCTGAGATGAGTCCTGTACGTGAGATGAGTCAGGGACAGGACTCATCTCAGGTTAATTTGCATATGTATCAAATCTGTGTTTTTTTTTTTTACACAATAAAAGCACACAGAGCTATGGGTCCTGGATATTGCGGATTTGCTAGCGGCCATCTAGCAACCCATGTCATCAGCGCTATACACAAAATGCCGGGGACAGTTTCCCTTTAAGGGTACCATCATATGGCAAGTTTTCATTCCACATTTCATCCACAGGTTTCCAGAAACAGGCACATTTTATTTCGTTTTTCCCTACTGGAATCTGTTTTGGCAGGAAACATGCAGATGAAAGGATGAATGGAATGAGGAGGAGCTTTCCATTCTTTGCACACAAAGATACATCCCACCCTTGCCCCAGTGATTCGCACCATCCTGGCTGGTCAGTCCAGATTCCTGCATGCTTTCATTGCCACTGTCGGGGGTTTTGCCACCATTCTGGCTGTTATGCTGTTGACCATTGCCTCCTTTTTCGCCACCGCGTCCGGCGTGTCCACGTTTTCGTTCCTTGCGAGTGCTGATACGTATAATCCCCCGCACGAGCCGACACTCTGCATCTTGCTCTTCCAATTGGTAGTTCTGTGTCAGGCTGCTGATTAATTCTGTAATTTTGCTGCTCTTTTCCAGGAAAACCGTCTCAGACGTGCATCTTGCCAGTTCATCAATCTGATGGAGGCTAAACAATTCTGTTAGCTTGTGCCAGATAAGTTCATCAATCTCTGCACTGGACATGGAGCCGCTAAGCCGAGGCAATTCTGGATCGGACTCCTGCAAAGAATAGTAGTCCTTGGCAGAACTGCGGGACACTGGGGGCTGTAGTGGAGCAGGAGGCTCTTTGATGGGTTCCGTGTCTATGGCACCAGTCTGCCTATTATACACAGGCACACCCATTAATTTAAGATCCGGGTAACTAAAACTATTACCAAGTGCTGTTTTTTTGCCTCTATCAGCAACACGTATAGGACGGGGGCTACTAGCAGGATAACCATTCGCTGGTGGACCAACTGAGCTCTCTATAGGACAGGGAAGGTATTCCTCAGGATCTTTCTGGGGACAGCAGCTGCAGGACACCACATAGCAGAGTACAGTTTTGTAGGTTGTCCAGGCCCGGGAGAGAGTGGGGCAGCATGGTGGCTCCTCTGGTGGCGTCTCAGCAGACCCTGAAATAAAAGTAATGTCTTCTGGAGGGCTTCTACGCCGAGAGCTTGGGTGAGCTGTTGTCTCATGTGGGGAACTGCGACGTGGAGAAGGAAGATGGGCAGGGGGGGATACTCGGCCCTGAGGAACAGCCACAGGATGGGGTCGGGGCATTGCTTCATGAACAAGTCCTAAGGAAAGGTCAAAATAATATAATCAGATCTATAGACTCCTGCATTGTAATACATGACACACAATGACTACCCCTCTATATTGGATTAAGGGTACTTTCACACTAGCGTTTTTCTTTTCCGGCTTAGAGTTCCGTCCTAGGGGCTCAATATCGGAAAAGAACTGATCAGGTATATCCCCATGCATTCTGAATGGAGAGTAATCCGTTCAGTTTGCATCAGGATGTCTTCAGTTCAGTCATTTTGACTGATCAGACAAAAGAGAAAACCGTAGCATGCTACTGTTTTATCTCCGGCGAAAAAAACTGAAGACTTGTCTGAATGCCGGTGTTCTGCCAGATTTCTATAGCTTGCCGAAAGTCTATAGCGGAAGTGACGTGGTGCGCTGCGCAAGCGCACTTCCACAATCATCCGAATCATCGCCTTAAAGTGACAGTCACCTCCAGTAAAATACAGCATCTACATGAATTTGTACCCTCGCGGGCTCGGCATTTAGTAAAAATAACTCTATGCCGCCATTGATAGTAAGGAAGGAAATGGATGGTAAAGAAAGAGACTATCCATCTCTTTCTTTACCATCCATTTCCTTCTTTACTATCAATGGCGGCATAGAGTTAGTTTTACTAAATGCCGAGCCCAGCGAGGCCGAGCCCGATGCGTGGTGAGCGAAGCGAGCCCGCGAGGGTACAAATTCATGTAGATTAATGGAGATGACTGTCACTTTAAGAAATCTATACCCTTAAGTCTGCGCACGCGCAGTGTGCGAACTACTCCAGTGGAGGCAGCAGGAATGCTTCGCTGAAGTACGCTTGTGCGCTTGCGCAGCATGTCACTTCCGCTATAGACTTTCGGCAAGCTATAGAAATCTGGCAGAACACCTGATCTGGCATTTTTCCCCATAGGAATGTATTAGTCCATCTGTCCACATGACAAGCGGAGAGACGGATCCGTTCTTGCAATGCATTTGTGAGACGGATCCGGATGCATCTCACAAATGCTTTCAGTCACATACAGATCAGTGGATCTGGCGGGCAGTTCCAACGATGGAACTGCCTGCCGGATCACACTGCCACAAGTGTGAAAGTAGCCTTATATGAAGTATACTTCACCACTCCTGACATATACCGCCACACGCCAGGAGCATTCCCCAACGCATATGTCGTAAAAGCACTGCAAATAGACCCTAACTAACTGTTTTCTATAAAGACTCCAGTGGTCAAACATGTAAAATGGCAAAAGCAGTGGAAATGAGGAAAGCTTCAAGGAAAAAAACAAAAACAAACAAGGGCATGCAGGGACTAAAGACTCATAGTATACCACCTGCCCCATGTAAATATGGAATTTTCTGTTCTTTCAGGAGTAAAATACTCCGGAGGACAAATGCTGTGTGTGAACCTGGCCAATCCAGCTCTTCTATCTCTCCAATATCCCCCATTCTATTCGGATCACTCCAGCTTGTGCCTGTGATCCTTCAGTTTGCCCGTTTTAAATACTCAAGCCCTTGTTTGCACCTGGATGACCCCCGATCAGTAAGTGGAGACCCTACAAGCTGATCCTCCCTCTGTAGACTTCCGACCTCTCTCCAAAACGTCTGCCCATGAAAACTTCTCAATCCCTGCGCCAGATCTCCATCCCCAGGTATTGGCTCCTGAAGGAGCTATGGGTCCCCACAGGGCAGTCACCTGGCAGTGCCCACCTCTGCTGCTCCCCACCCGTCCTCAACATGTCTGAGGTCCGCTCACTTCACTCCTGTGCGCCCCCGTCCTCCGCCTTCTCTGCACTCTTCACCATTATACTCTCGCAATACTTACATTGATCAACTTCACAAAGAGTCAGGGGGTCGGTTCCGGTATTTTCCGGGTTCCCCGCAGCCGCCAGCTTCCGTTTCCGGTCACCACCGCCTCTACCTGTCGGCCAGGTGAGCGTCCCGGCCACACCTCTACCTGCATACCTACGTCACGCATCCTCCAGGCGTGTACGTCCCCTGCCTCCTCTATATGAGGCCGATAGAAAACACTCTAGTTACTTGTCTGCTTGTCAAATAGATGAAAACTGCAGGGATTGGTGAATCACTAGAAAAGCAGGAAACATTGCTTTCAGCTACACCCCGTTATATACAAGAATGTGCATGTAAATGTCTACATATACATTGCCTTTACAATGTAGTGTAAATACAGTAGTCTCCACAAAAATGGCCGCCCTCTGCACCTGTATATGGGCAGAACTGAGCTCTTAGAGAGCTGTGGCGCAGTACGACCTCTAGTGGCTGGATTCGACATCTCGCCATCGCCCCGCCCCTTCTAGTCGGGCGGTGACGTCACACATTGCTAATGCAGGTCTGCAGAGCCGCAGATGTGCAGAGAAGAAGGAAGATGGTGAATGAGATGTGACGTTCTGTTCGTGCTGATGCATGAATAACGAGATACAGACTCCAGTCACAAAGTCTGCAACTGGCAAGGAGGCCTCAAGGAGACAAAAGCCTGCATGACTGCAGGGAGAGCATCACTCCAAGCCTCTGAGGACTGCTAAGGCTGACTGCTCCGGGCATCCTTTACCGGTAGAGTATGGTTCTGGGATAATGAAGCTGACATCACTGAGGAAGCATGCATCCTAACTGAACTTGCCATCCTTTAATTCCTTAGCTCTTCTCTTTCTTGCCTTCCCATACTTGTTTCTTTCTTGCAATGCCTGTAGTGCAGGGCAGTGCTCTGTGGAATCTGCAGAGGGTTTTCAACCATCCTAGGTCTTCCAAAGAACCTCAGACAAAAGAAGCCAAATCTGTGCCTTCTCAAGCTTCTTCCTTCTGGAAGTCACCTAGTGGTCCCAGTGGTTTCCTTAGAAGACTTTCTTCAGCACCGTGTGCCTCCCCCAAACGGTCAGCTTCTGCCCCCAATGGTATTCCTGATATACCTTCAAAGCCTTCTGCTAAACCAAGCGGTGATACTTCCCCTAAGCCTTCCACTTCAAGGAGAGAGGATTGTACTAGCGAAAAGAGCGTCAGTAAGTCTGTTTCCGTTCCCCACACATTTACTTTAAAGCCTAATACCCTTCAATTACATGAGACCAGTAATAAGTCCTTCCATGATGCAGTTTCTAGCAGTACGCTTGCTTCTTCTCAGAGTGACATTTCCCTCTCTAAGTCTCCTCCAAGTCCTTTCACTTCAGTTATACCTGCACCATTATCATCTGCAGGAGAACCCATTCTAAAACCAGAAGAGCCTTTCCCAACCCTTTCTGATTTGCAAGCTGTTTTTGACCTAAAATCATTGCCTCCAAAATTGCCCTCCCCACAACTAAGCTGTAAGAGCCAGTCTGTTAATCCATCATCTGATGATAATCTCTGTAATGCTGTGAGCAAGTCATTTCCTCCCAAATCATCATCCATAAAATCTAATGGATCTCAAACCACCACTTTAAAACGTTTGTCATGCTCTTCACATAACTCGTCTCCTGCTCAGTCCCCCCTTAAATCTCCTCCACCGCCCCCATCCAGAAGAGCCTCTACTCAAGGTGAACAGCTTCCAGTAACCCCAAGCCCCTCCTGGTCAGAACTTTTAGAGGCTCGCCGCAGGTTACTGGCAGTAGAAGGCCGTAGAAGGGCACTCTGTGCATTAGAGATGCGGGTTCAACAGTTTCATTGTGTATTCCTACAAGCTGAGCTGCGAGTGGCAAGACAAAGAGAAGGCTTGGCAAGATTAGTAGAGGCTGCTGGTCGGGCAGAGGTGCAGGCTGCAGTTCATGGGCAGAGAATTAGAAGAGCCCTCCGACACCACAGACCACGACTCCTAGCCTGTGCACTGTGTGTTCCATGGCCTAGTAAACAGGAGCGGCGTGGTGGACAACATCCCAGACATCCCCGTTGTGCTCTTTTTCAGGGTAGAAGTCAAGTTCTTAGAGCATGTGTTGGTGGAGACGAATTGGGGACAAGGGATTAAGAGAGATGTTTCACATAGCACGAGACAATATTCAGATTCAGCTTCTTGACTACTGGTGCATCTCACTTCTTATCACCTATAGACTAGAACAGACTTCTCCTTGGAACCTTCCTTGTAGGAATGGTTGGCCATTCCAATATTACTTCTCTACTACTTGGATTAGTTGGCTAATTTATAACACAACTCCTTTACTCAGAATTGTGTGGTTGCACAAATCTTCTGTGAAGTGGTGACTTGGGGCACTATATATATATATATATATATATATATTTTTTTTTTTTTACTAGAAAAATTATACTCTGGATATTTGCATGCACATTGTACTTTGTTGATGTCTCACATATGCCACTAACAGAGCCGACAGTTAACTCCAAGTCGCGCTCACAAGGATCCTGGAAACAATGGTATGATATGTTTGGCAGGATTCTAATACTGTGTGAACGCTCTTGTGATATGGAGGAAAGAAGAACAGTTAAAGCAAAACTGACCCACTGTCTTGAGGTTTAAGAATCCTAAAGATGGCATAAGCTTAGACAAGCTGTCTAGACCTGCAGGTGAGTGAAGGCAGGGAAAATCCAGCACTCAGATGTGGAGGAAATCAGCAAGTCCCATCACGGATCCTTGGCCAGTCCAAGCCCAAAACAGCAGCAGTTACAGGAATGGATCCAGTGGACTTGATAAAACATCAGCTTTATTGCTCTTCAAGACTGTTCTGATGATGTGTGGTTTTTAATGTGAGTCCTGCAATAAAGCTGAATGTATATCAAGTCCACTGGATCCATTCCTGTATTTGCTGCTGTATAGACTTGCACCAGATTTCTAACAGGGGCTCAGGCTGGATGATAAATCTCGTGCAGGGAATTGTGGTGCAATTGTAGCACATCTCGGGCCCCTTATCAAGCATGCCAAAAAAGTGTGTAATCCCTAGATGTGCCAGTTTGCACCACTTTTTAGACAGATATTTTGCACAGACAAAATAAATTATTAAATCTGGCCCACTGTGTTATGCTCACTGAAGGACGTGAGGGGGTAGACGGGTTTAGACCGGCCCGCAGGGGTTCAGGTGAATCCCACGGTGGGCCCTGAGTAAGCATGGCTTCCCAGTCCCTCGCCTTTTGCACAAGTGGCACATGGCACAGTAGACTGACTGCACCACATACAAATAGGCAGATTACAGCATCACAACTAGCCTATGTTATTATAAGAGACTATACAGTATATTATTCTTGATGCATCAGGTGGCTGAGATGACTTCTAAATACAGAGGCAGGTCAATCGGGGATCCCCCATTTTGAAGTCACTGCAGAGACCCCCATAATCTACCATGTGATATTTGCATGTAGCTGTACATTGGCCCCGGAGTGAATTTTACTGGTGGGCATTAGCAACCCCAGTCCAGCACTGGAGGTAGAGCATGACAGATTAACATAAGCCACCCTTACGGCCCTGCAGAGTATCGGTTTTGCACAGCATGTTCATTTAAACAATGGATCTGCGGGTAAAAACTGAATGAGAAAATGTCAGTCACATTGTTCCCTCCTTGTCAGTGCTTCATGTACAGAGACAGCTCAAGATGTTCTTCAGCTTCCTGGCCCCCTGTGAAAGTGATATGGGGAGGGATGATATAATACTAGGTTACCTGTAGTGAAGCCTACATCTTTATTACCAGGTCAGGCTAGAACATAATTAGCTCAGAAAATAAATGCCAGTCTCTATTTGGTGTGTACACGACCCCTTGAAGGGGATTCTGGTTATGTGAAGTTATACCCTATCCACAGGATAGAGAATTATAATTAGGGATGAGCGAATTGACTTGGGTTGAAACATCCGATTCGCATAAAACTTTGTTCCAATTGGAATGTATTGGCTCCGATGAGCTGAAGTTATTACTTGCCAACTTGGAACCAAACCTGAGTTTGGGAAATGTTTTATTACAGTGTACAAATTAATTAATAAAGTTATTAGGCGAAGCAATAACTTCGGCTCATCAGAGTCAATACATTCTAATACTGTACGGAGCTCCTGTTCCGTACAGTATTCGAACCAAGTTTTATGCAAATCAACGTCAGATGTTGGAATAATAGGATCGATGGGAGTCCCTCCGCTTGGACCCCCACTGTTCACGAGCACTGGGACCCTATACCCGGTGGAGCCCCAAAAATAAGCAGAGTAGCCGGTTGGGCTTGCGCACAGCTGTTCATTCATCACTACAGGAGTTAACAGAGTACAGTGCTTGGCTGTCTCTGGAACTCGCATAAAAATAGAGTGGCCATGTGTATGCCCATCCAGACACTCTGTTCATTTTGGTGGGCTCCACGGGTTATGGGATCCCAGTGCTCCCACCGATCCTAGGGTCCATTCACACGTCCCTGTTTTGCAGTCTGCAGAACATGCTCTATCTTTTTTGCTGGGCCGTGGAACAGAAATAGAGATGCGGACAGCACACGGACATCTTTGGTGGCCCCATTGAAAGGAATGGGTCGGTACCCGTTCCGCAAAATTGCAGAATAGGTGCGGACCGAGAAATACGAACTTGTGAATGGGTCTTTATAGTTATCCTGTGGATAGCGGATAACTTTGCTTAACCGGGATATCCCTTCAATAGATGTTGACAATTCAAAAATGGTAAACTATGTGTGGCTGCTTTATCAGATTTCATGTATGTAAAGTGTTAAACAGGAAATTCAAAGATGAGGGTTTTTTATAGTACTCGAAACTATGATATTAGCAACTACACTTCCTAGCAGCTACGCAAGCAAAAACAAATGTGGAAAGTGGTTTATTGATCTCTCTATATAGTTAGTAAATTTAAGATTCTATATATAGGATATTATATATATATATATATATATATATATATATATATATATATATATATATATATATATATATTATATAAGATTCAGATATATATCAACTTTTTTACCTAGCTGCTATGACTTATGATATATTCGGTTTTATTTCACATTTTTTTTTCTAATACAAGGATAACCATTACAATACATTCATTATCTATTCTGTTGTGAGTATTCAGTCGTAGTCTAAGTAGTGATATATTTATGTGGAGGAAGCATTTCTCTGGCACAGTGAATCTGAATGTATTTTGCAGTTGCAAATTTTGCCTTTGCTATAGCCAAAGTTATGTAGAGACTTGGAATGCAAAAGTCATGTCTGGTAGCTAACAGGACTAACGGAACATTATGGCTCTTAATGGAATGGACTGCAGAAAGGCAGCTACAAGGCTCCTGAGCTTTCTTCTACACTGTATTAAGCACTTTCAAGAGCAAGGACTTCTGAAGGATGTGAAATCTATATACCTTGTACACGTGGGCTCGGTTTAGTGTTTACGCTGATCTCACTGGTTTGATCGTTCCATCTAACTGTCCACCTGACAGAATCAGACGATTGCTCACACATTTCAGGGTTATATAACCATCAAATGTACTTTGAATGTTTATCCATCGCATGAAAATGATTTGCTTTCAATGAATTCTTGATTGCGATATCTTAAATTGTTAGTCATTCGCTTGTAATCATACATAGGAAGTCTGCCATCAAACCAAAGGGTTCTAGTTTATTTAGAACATATGGGAAATGAGGTGTATTTGTACAGAGGGCAGTTTGTTTTTATGGTTATGGGATCCTGCTCACCTTCAATCTAATATAATTAAATGTAGTGTTGAGTGAATCGAAGTATCCAAAGTGGACTTCAATCCGAATTTCAGGAAAAATTTGATTTGCCAGATTTGCCAAGCAGCCAAATTTCCTCATACTTCGTGGTAAATAATACATTTTTCCTAAAATGGTGGCTGAAGGTGAAAAAAATATATACTCGCCTCATCTACTTACTCGTGGGGACGCCAAAACCCACCAAAGGACTTGCGTCGAGCATGATGACCTTACTGCGTGATCACGCTGGGCATGCGCAGTGATGTCATCGGAGCGGACGGCCTCTCTGTGATAAAGTGGATGAGGTGAGTGTGTGTGTGAGGTCATCACACTCGCCGCAAGTCCTCTGGTAGACAGGATTAGTGGACTCAGTATAGAGGCAACAACAAGTTCTTTGACTCATACAGTTCAGTGTTCTATTCACACTTTAGGCGAGTGACAAAACAAGCGGTCATAATCAAGCAAAAAGTCACCTTGTGGAGTTGGTGGTGATTCACACCATGCTGCAATTCTGCCTCAGAGTCCTTGACCATAGCAGCACCAACCTGTTTTCACGCCAAACAGGCAGCAAGTCTTCATCCAGACACAAGGCTCCCAGATCCCAACACAGAGACTTGGCTTCCGAGCCCAGCTGCCAAAACCCGGACCGGCACTTAAAATCCTGTCCAGTATTTGACCTCACCTTGCTGTCAATCAGCCCAGCAGCACATGCTGGGAGGAAAATACCTGTTTTCCCAGACCAAACCTCTCACTGTGTCACATACCCCCCCACACACACACTTGTTCAACCCTGAGGGGGTGAACACACGCCAGACAGTGTACCCGGGACAGGGCATCTACATTTCCCTGTAACCGGCCTGCCCTGTGTTCTACCAAAAACGTAAAGTTTTGTAGGGAGAGAAACCATCAGGTTACCCGGCAATTTCTGTCCTTGACCACTTGAATAAAGAGTGGTCAGTCACCAGAGAGTCTAATGCCCACTTGATAGCCAGGCACACTCTCTCCACTATACTATACCGGGTCTCGGCTAGGGTGAGCTTATGGCTGAGGAAGACAACTGGATGCTCCTCCCCGTTGACTTCCTGAGACAGTACAGCTCTGAGGCCTACTTCGGAGGCATCGGTCTGTACTATAAACTCCCTTTTGAAGTCAGGGCTGACTTCAAAGCGGAAAAAGCCTCTTCCACCCCATCATCCCAGCAAACTGTCATTGACTTGTGTCCCTTCAAGAGTACTATCAAGGGCACGGCTAGAGTAGCAAAGTGGGGAACAAACCTCATGTAATAGCCCACCATTCCCAGGAATCACTTTATTTGCCTAGTGGTGACAGATCAGGGCCAATTCCATATCTCCTCTATTTTGTTCACTTGGGGTATGATGACTCCGCGCCCAATGACATACCCCAGGTACTTGGTCTCTTCTAACCCTATCGCACATTTTTTGGGGTTAGCGGTTAGGCCAGCTTTCCAAAGAGAGTCAACTACAGCCGGCACTTTGGGTAGGTGATTTTTCCCAGTCGGTACTGTGGATGACAATATCGTCCAGGTAAGCCAAAGTGTACCAACAATGTGGATGAAGCACAATGTCCATTAGTTGCTGAAAAGTGACGGGCGTGCCATGCAGACCAAAGGGAAAGACCTTATATTGATACAACTCCTCAGGCGTGATGAAGGCATTTTTCTCTTTGGCACTCTCCGTTAAGGGCACCTTCCAGTACCCTTTTGTGAGGTCCAAAACAGAAAAATACCTGGCTTGTCCTAACCTCTGGATGACCTCATCCACCTGGGGCATGAGATACGCATCGAATTTGGAAACCTCGTTAAGTTTTTGAAAGTAGTTACAAAACCGCAACGTCCCGTCCAGCTTGGGTGTCAATACTATAGGACTGGCCCACTCACTTTTTGACTCCTGTCAGCAATTTTTACTGTGGCAGCCACCACTCTTGCATCAGACAGAGGGCCCAGTACCTCTTCTCTTAGAAAACCCGGCCGCGGGCTGTCTTCTGTACAGGTTTCCCTATCTTTCCACGGTTTGAGTAAATTCACATGGTAAAGCTGCTCTGGCTTTCACCGCCCTGGCTGGTGTACCTTGTAGTTTACATCTCCAATTTTCTCGAGTACCTCGTAGGGCTCCTGCCACCTAGCCAGGAACTTACTGTTCACGGTCGGCACCAGAACCAAAACCCGATCACCCAGGTTAAAGATCCGGACCCGAGCCTGACTATTATAGACCCAACTCTCGGCTCACTGAGCTGCCTCCATATGCTCCCTAACAAGAGGCAACACTGTCTCTATCCAATCTTGCATCTTGGTAACGTACTCAATGACACTTTTATGTGGAGTGGGTTGTTGTTCCCACATCTCTTTGGCCATGTCCAAGAGACCGCGAGGGTGTCTGCCATATAGCAGTTCGAAGGGTGAGAACCCAGTAGAAGCCTGGGGTACCTCTCACACTGCGAACATGAGATATGAGAAGGACTGGGACCTCCTTCTGCCCTCTTTGGCCACCACCATTTTCAACATATTTATTAATTTTAGGTTAAACCTTTCTACCAGACTGTCCGTTTGCGGATGGTAAACGGACGTCCGTAGCTGTTTTATGTGCAGCAACTTAGTTACCTCATCACCTTGGACATAAAAGGGGTCCCTTGGTTGTTCAGAAGCTCTTTAGGTAGTCCTACTCGGGAAAACATCTCCATTAACTCCTTAGCTATGAGTTTGGCTCAGGTATGTCGCAGAGGCACCGCCTCCGGGTACTGAGTGGTCCTTAGTTTTCTGCAGCCCCATGTGACCCCTGAGAACGTGTTGGTGGGCTAGATGTAACACAAGCTTGTGATAAGCCTTAGGGACCACTAACTGTTCAATAGGCTTACCCCGTAGTTGGTTTACCCGATACAAAATATCCTGATGAACCACAAAATGGGGAAACACTGACTCTGCCCCAGGTTGTTGTGGTTCACCATATATATACTACTAACACAATTTCCCAGGCGTGGGATAGTCTCCGTGGATGCACATCACACTGCCTTTCCGGCCAGTATACTCAGTGGACCGCACCAAGGTAGCCCTTACTAGGGTCACCAGACTCCCTGAGTCCAGCAGAGCCTCTGCCAGAGTGTCTCCCACTTCCACCTGACGCAAGTGATCTAGATACTCTAGGGTACCCGTTGCACACAGCCTCCTGGCATATAGCGACGGTAGCCATAGTTGGTGTCCATGGGCTTAACCCGATGTGAACAGTCAGCCCTTTCATGGCCAGGCTCATGACACTGCCAGCAGACTATCGGAGCCAGGTCTGCCGTTAGTACATCCTGGGCGGGTTTTATCAGCTCAAATCTCCAGGCCTGTGGTGGAGATTTCTGGGGTTTGCCTACCACCCTCCCGACAGAACCCTCCTTTAGATTCCTGGTAGCTTCATAGCGTTCCACCAGGTTCACCATCTCAAGGGCATTGCCTGGAGACCCCATGACCGATCCAGTGCTGGAGAGGGTATGGCAAAGCACTCCAGAACATATCCATGTCAGGCTGTAGCCATTTTTGCAAGAGGTGAAGTTATAATACTGGGGTCTTGCAGGCTCAGCTGTGTTGAACCCCCACTGTTCCCCCGCTGGGCCCAGACCAACACATACACCCCCAGTCTTGCCAGAATCTCACCCTTGACTTTTTGGTAGTCGTCCGGTAAGTCGAAATACACCCGCTGGGAATCGGATGCCAGGGATGGAGCGACGACCTCAGCCCACTGGTCTCGGGGTAGCTTTTTCCTGATGGCCACTTTTTCGTACATTGCCAGGTAGGTTTAGATGTAGTCTGTGGGGGTCATCTTAGGAATCGTGGCATGGGCTGCTTTCCGAGCATCGTGGACGCTCGGGTTGCCCCTTCTGTCTGCAAAGCCATCACGTGTTTGTAGCAGCAACTGGTTAGTCAGCCTCGCATTGCTGATGCTGCAGGTTTGTCTCTCGCTGCTGCAGATTAGCCTCCATGAGGGCCTTCACAACAGCCTCCATTTTGTCATGGGGCACTGGTTGTAACGCAGCTAGTTTAATGTACGAGATACAACCTGAAAAATGCAGAAACCCAAAAAAATATCGGCGTTCACGCCAGCCTCGCTGCTCTTCGCCGCATCCTCCACCAATTGTGCGCAGTGATGTCATCAGAGCAGACGGGCTCTCTGTGATCAAGTGGATGAGGTGAGTGTGAGGTCATCACACTCGCCGCAAGTCCTCTGGTAGACAGGATTAGTGGACTCAGTATAGAGGCAACAACAAGTTCTTTGACTCATACAGTTCAGTGTTCTATTCACACTTTAGGCGAGTGACAAAACAAGCGGTCATAATCAAGCAAAAAGTCACCTTGTGGTGTTGGTGGTAATTCACACCATGCTGCAATTCTGCCTCAGAGTCCTTGACCATAGCAGCACCAAACTGTTTTCACGCCAAACAGGTAGCAAGCCTTCATCCAGACACAAGGCTCCCAGATCCTAACACAGAGACCTGGCTTCTGAGCCAAGCTGACTATTTAAGGACAACCAGGTGCTGCCAAAACCCAGACCGGCACTTAAAATCCGGTCTGGTATTTGACCTCACCTGGCTGTAAATCAGCCCAGCAGCACATGCTGGGAGGAAAATACCCAGACCAGACCTCTCACTGTGTCACGATATATGTTTTTATTTTTTTACCCCTGAGCTGCTAAATGTGAGTCACAGATGCCGCAATCGGCGTTGAACGTGACATCTGAGGGGTTAAATAATGGGATGGTGTAATTGCCATTCCCCATCATGGCGGCCGCTCTATACAGTGGAAAGTGATTTGTGACGATTCATAACGATTTTGGCGATACTGTTGAATCAAATTTTTCAAAACTTCTCTCTAATTAAACGGGTTGTATAAGAATGGGGTGTGGGTTGGGCAGACCCCCTACTTGGCCAGACCTGTAAAGGGAAGCTTACTTACCTGCTTCCTTGCGCTGGCACTCCTCCTCCTGGCCTGAACTACTCTGCTGGGCTTCCTCGATGTAAACATCCGGTTTAAGATTTCTTGCAGCAAATCACTGGCCAGTGCGGTTACCGGCTCCCCTTACGTCATGACAAATGGTCACGCAAGGGGATTCAGTCTCCACTGCACCCAGTGATTGGCTGTGACAAGGTCAAGCTGGATATTTTCAGTGATGGAGCTCCATGGAACAGCCCAGAGTGAGAGAAGGAGTGGAGAGCCAGGTAAATAAACTTTCCTTCCAAAAACCACCTCATTCTTGCACAACGCCTTTAAGGGTTCATATGCTAAGCACTAACAGTTCCTGATAAATAAAACTTTACATGGACAGTGTTTGGCTTTACAACCTCTAGTTTGGAAGATGAAATGGCATGAGTATTAGTTCCTTATCAGAATGTTATTATTGGAGTTCTCCCTTCTGCAAGCAGGGTGTGATCCTATAATAATTTACATGGAATTTCATATCCCTGTAGTTGTCTGCACAGTAGAAGTGTCGATGTTCCACCAATGTACTCCACTGCTCTGCAGATCTGCTGACAGATTTTTTTGACTTTTATTCTTTGACCTGAAATAATAAGGATAAATATATGCCTACATTTCGTGATGAAAGTGTACTCTGCAGGTGGAGATTGTAAGGGCAAATTCCACAGATTAGTTGCAGAAATTTCACCTGAAAATCCCTCCCCTACAATGAAATTAGGGTTATGTCTTCATTTTGACATCTAAACCTTCATGCAAATGACAATTATTTTATTGTCATGCAAATTACAAAAATTGCCACAAATATAAATTATTTTCCATTATGGCGTGGGGCATTGTACTCTACTATCTGCATTGGCCAGGGTAAATCAATTCAACTGTACTATTACTACTGCACTGCTAGTAATAAATGCTATATTGCTTAGAATATGCCATGAATGTAAAATCATGTCTAATTGCTTGGACCTTCGATAAGTGAGGGACTACTGCGGCTTCTTCAGCTTTTATCAGGTACCACCCTCATACATATACTGTGTCTGGTTATGCACCCTGACTTCATTTCTGCCTATTAAACTAATTCCAGTGCTGGGTATTGCACTAAAACAGCAATGTAAGTTTACCCATGTGCCCCTGGGCCGAAGTCCAATCGCTGAGAAAATTAAGTCTGATGCAATATATGTCATTGAGGTGCCAGTCTGGACATAGTGAGGCGTGCATGAGTTTGGGACGCCCACTGGACACTTACAAACAAATTTGCATGGTGGATCAAACTTTATTTTCCCAGAGGTGGGACCTCTATCTAGGACACAAAGGCATGCTTACTGCTTTAGTCCACTATTCAGTGCTGTAGTTAGTTTAATAGACGTGAAGGGGCTGACGTGTTCTTATTAAGAAAATGAAGCTGTACAGCAGACGCACAAGGGTGAACTTGGCCTACAACCAGTAATTTGTTGAGAGTCCTGTAATATGTATTATCATGTGTATGCTTAGGTCCATAAAACTAAAACATCTTCATCTAGTATGATAACCTCGGGGACCACTGTTTGAATGAGGAAACAGGATGATTTCAGAAAGGAAAGGGGGGAGGGGGAGACTCATCTTTTTAGCTAATTCAACATAAGAAAATATTTTATCACTTCTGTAGGAACAGGGTCTCAAAGTTGTCAGATGTAAAAGCAATCATTATAGCATATTGAAAAGCCATTACATCCAGAAGAAGGATATGGCTGCTTTTCATGTGTGAAGGCCTACTTTCATAACCCATTTAGCCATGGGTGTGTCTGAAGAAGAGACAGTGCTGCTCTTCTCATTTATTTAGTATAAAGCACATTATAAAATGAGTTAGTTCTTCTCCATAAGAGAAACCATTGCATTTTATTCCAGTGGCTTCCCCCGCGCGAGTTGTCCTAAACCTCTTTGAAATCAGATAAATCCAAATGTCCATTATATATTGCTTTATACTGCTGTTTATTGCCAATAACTGTTGGTCTTGGCTAATAATCCTGTTACCTAAATAAAACCAGTCTCACTTGAAGTGTTGCAAAAACTTAGATTCCTTTATTTAAATCCAGGCTCATTATATAAATGTGTAAAATCTATGTATGTATAGGGGGCTCAATGTGCTAGATGTTTCCATCAGTTAAACCTTCTTCAGTGGAATGTGAGGTGGCCCATAAGAAAGAACAATGTGGGACACACATTCTATCTTATGGCCCAGCTCACTGTCCGCTGAAGGGAAGGTCTAACTTACAGAAACGTCAGGCACATTGAGCCCACAGGAGTGCTGTGGATTATCTTCTCTACCTTATGTGTGACTGTCACCCCCTGTAACCATGTAATACAGAGTGCGTGGTCCAAGTTATCTGTGCACTTTTCCATGAAAACCAAAGTTATTTCCATTGTCTTCTATGGGTACTGTGTATAAAAGGTGTATTCTGTAGTGAAAGATTTGTTGCAGAAATTTCTAGAACTGAAAATCAGTTCCAGTCATCAAAATGGGGTAGTTTCAGTAGAGTAGGCACACACGTGGAATTATGCACACCCCATTTATATGAATTAGTCAATTACAGAAAATTTAGCAACAAATTTGTCACCTGTGGATATATCCTAAACCAGTCAGGCCCAACCTGCGTCCCTCTAGCTGTTGTAAAACTACAACTCCCAACATGCCCTGTTGTAGGCTGACCGAACCTGCTGAGAGTTGTAGTTTTGCAACAGCTGGAGGGCCGCAGGTTGGGCATCTCTGTCCTAAGCCATTCATGCCGGTGGGATGTTACACTGTAAACCACATGTGCTTTTTGCATTGGGTTAATACCAGCTTGGTCATAGTAAACCACTTGCATTTTATATTAAGCCATCCCAAGTCAGTTGGCTACACTTTGAGACATTTGCACCTTTCTGACCATGTCAATGAACTTAAAAAAACAACAAAAAACTGTAGTATGAATGTATGTACAGAGATTATTTGGACACATTGGAAATCAGTACTCTGTCCAATAAAGTTTTATTTTGCTATTCACAAGTGTTTCTTATTAATGAATTTGTACATCGTTTGCCTTAAAGGGGTTTCTTCTATCTAGCAACCACCTCATATGTATTGTAATGTGCAGTGATCGCTCACTAATATATTGTGTTATCGCCTCCCACTCCTGAATCCAGTCATCTGTCCACTGCTCTCTCTGCCACTTGGGCAGGGAATAGGTGGGTTCCTCCAGCCCCCAACATTATCTGTAATGAAGCGGGGAACTGCTGCCCCATGCTCAGCCACTGTTGGTGATGAGATGTCTACAACACCGGTGCCAGCAGTTCTCTACTTCACTACAGACCTTCTGAATAGACCTTTAAGGGTGCCCATATACCTTCAATAGCTCTCGGCCACGTGAACTTTGTTTCTTGACTCCCTCATACACTCAAGTCGGCTGAGCGTGTATGTGTTTTCAAGAGGACAGAGGAATAAGCCTCTGGCAGCTGCTTACCGTTTGGGAAAACAAAAGGATTGGTAGTGGGAAGTCCATGCACCGATCTTTCACTCCCTGACATACCATTATCTATCGGGGAATAGTTGGAAGCTCCCCATATATGTTAGACTGTTGGACAGCTCTGGCCTTTTGTCCAGTAATCTTAATAGATCCAATGTATGCTTTTTCCTGCTTTCTTAATATAATGCTTTATTGCTGCTATCATTTCCATTTTGTATTACCACTCTTCAATACTGTAGCAGGAAGAGTAAGAGCCAAGTGACCTCCCCATTTATAAACTAAAAATAGACAAAAAAAATGCTTATACATACATATATGGATGCCGCTTTAGAGAAAATCAATTCCTGTAGATCTTACTAATGCAATGAGATCTGGTAGAAAAAAACAATGAATACGGGAGACAAAAAAGTTTAGGAGATGGTGAATCTAGAATTACTACAGAAGAAGATATATATACCTGTTAGCCATAACCTTAAAACCACCGGGTAAAGTGAATAACCTTTATTATCTTGTGAGAGTGGCATCTGACAAAGGATGAGATATACCAGGCAGCGAGTGAACAGTCCGTTCATGAAGTTGATGTGTTGTAAATACGAGAAATGGACAAAAATAAGGATATGAGCAACTATGACAAGGGCCAAATTTTGATGGCTAGCCCACTGGGTCAGAGCATGTCCAAAACTGCAGGTGTTGTGTGGTGTTCCTGTTATGCAGCAGTCAGCGCCTGCCAAAAGTGCTACTCAAGTTCATCTGGTCTGATTACGCAGAACAGCTTATCTAGCGCAAATTGCTGAAAAAGTTAATGCTGTATTTGATAGAATAGTGTTAGAACACACAGTGTATCTCAGTTTTCTGCATAGCCACTGACTAGTCATAGTTCCCACACCTCCCCCTGTCTATTTCCTACAATAGGTATGTGAGAACCAGAACTGGACCAAGGCTTGTAGAAGCTGGTGACTTGGTTTGAGGAATCACTTTTTTTTAATAATCGTTTTTATTAAGTTTCACATAGGTGTTCAGAGGATATACAGTGTACTGATCAGCACAAAGGAAGGACTTGCATCATACATGTAAGAATCACTTTGTTGCTTAAACTGGGGAAGCAATTGCACCAGGTTTCCTATGTGAACAAGACAAGCCATCAAAAGCATTGTGATGCACTGGGCAATATTGCATTCATCTAGATCAGGGGTGGCCAACCCCACTCTTTTCTTTAAGTGTGGCCCTAGCTGTGGAGCCGGGAAGCAGTCAGGCCGGCTCACTCTCCACCCCATGCTCAGATATATTTTCCTGATTGGGCACTGTTGCTACTTTGCAGCTCCAGCTCACTCTCCACTATGTCCTGATGCACACAGTGTGAGAACGTAGTACGTGGAGACATGCCCTATGACCTGACGTTGTGCTCATCAGGTCACAGTGGAGAGTGTATCAGACTTGCAAAGTAGCAGGTTCCCCAGCAGGAGCCCAGTGCCTGATCAGGAGAGGAAAGGGATTTTTTAAAATTATAGAACTGAGCATGGGAGGTTCTGATCTGAGCATGGGGGGGGGGGGGGGGGGATTGATTCCGATTTGTGTTGTCTGTTCCGAGCATTGGGGGTCTGATTTGGAGGTCTGATGAGGTTTGGGGATCTTATTTCAGGTCAGATGAGGATTGGGGATCTGATTTAGAAGTGTGGTCCCAGGTCTGATGAAAAATACTTTTTTTTTTTTTTCTCTCTGCTAATGAAAAATAAGAAACAAATATTTTTATCAGATGAAAAATATTTTTTCATCTTATTTTTCTTTGTTAAAACCTACATGCATCTTGTAGGGCGAAAAATTTGGTGACTCATGTGTAAATGTATAGCTTGTGGCTCCTAGTAGTCATATGTTTGTGTGTGTGTGTGTGTTTTTTTTTTTTTGTTTTTTTTTTGGGCTGTGTCTGTAAGGTTGGCCATCCCTGATCTAGAGGTTAATTTGAAATGTGCCAACTACCAAAACATTGTTGCAGATAAGGTACATCCCATGGCAATGCTATTTCCAGATGACATTGGCGTTTTCTCGGAAAGATATGGTTTGAGGAAAATGACAAGAGTTCAAGATACTGGCTTTCAAATTCCTTTTTTGAACAGTCCAATATTCCTTTTCTTTACTTTCTGTAAAGGATTAACACAAACTGTTTAAATGTTTTTTTTTTTCTTTGGAATTGAATGTGTAGTATTTCCAGTGCATTTGCATTTATGGAAGCCAAAGTTATAATGATTTTGAGATTTATTTGCCATTGTAAACTCACTGCTATTTTTTGACCATTGCGTATTAGGAGATTACAACACCAGTCAAAAGTGTGGAAACGCCTTTTCTTGATTTAATTTATTTTATACAGACTAATACTCAAGACATGAAAACGAAGAAGGAACACATATGGAATTAAAAGGGCTTTGTCATCTCAGAAATTGGTGGCATATTCTGTCTCCAGAACAGGGCCTTGAAAAAGAAAGAAAGCACATTGCACATACACAAACAACTTTGTCTAGAGTCAGAGGTATCCTCCCTAATAGAAAAGGAAGTACTCATCCCTGTTCCAAAAGATCCTCACGGGAAGGGGTTCTATTCTCTGGTCTTCCTAGTGCCGAAGCCAAATGGGTCCTTCCGACTAATAAAAAACTTTAAATCCCTAAACAGATCAATCGTTTACAAGAGATTCAAAATGAGTTGACAGATTACTGGGAGGGGCTGGAGAAGATCCAGTGGTCATGGTCCATATCGGAACCAATGACAAAGTTAGAGGTAGGTGGAGAGTGATTTGAGGGATTTAGGGCAAGGACCTCAAAGGTAGTATTTTCCGAAATACTGCCTGTACCACGGGCCACACAAGAAAGGCAGCGGGAGATTAGGGAGGTTAACAAGTGGCTCAAGAACTGGTGTATGAAGGAGGGGTTCCTGGAGAACTAGGCCGACTTCTCTATCGGCTACATGCTCTATCGTAGGGACGGGCTGCACCTCAATGGGGAAGGGGCAGCTGTGTTGGGGAGAAAGATGGCTAAAAGTTTGGAAAGGTGTTTAAACTAGGGACTGGGGGGAGGGAAATTACATTTTAGGAGGGGAAGATAGTGCAGATAGAGACCAGGGGAGGAATGGAAGGAGGGACTAGAACAGTTCAGAAGGAAAGGTGTAGGGTAAGAAATATACATAAACCTCTCAAATGTATGTACAGTGCTGCCCATAATTCTTCATACCCCTGGCAAATTCTGACTTAGTTACTTTTATTCAACCAGCAAGTAATTTTTTGACTGGAAATGACACGGGTGCCTCCCAAAAGATAATAAGACGATGTACAAGAGGCATTATTGTGGAAAAAAATAATTCTCAACTTTTATTTACATTTGAGCAAAAAGTGTCCAGTCCAAAATTATTCATTCGCTTCTCAATAATCAATAGAAAAGCCTTTATTGGCTATTGCAGCAATCAAACGCTTCCTATAATTGCAGACCAGCTTTTTGCATGTCTCCACAGGTATTTTTGCCCATTCATCTTTAGCAATAAGCTCCAAATCTTTCAGGTTGGGGGGTCTTCTTGCTATCACCCTGGTCTTTAGCTCCCTCCACAGATTCTCAATTGGATTCAAGTCTGGATTCTGGCTGGGCCACTCCAAAACTTTAATGTTGTTGTCTGCTAACCATTTCTTCACCACTTTTGCTCTGTGTTTTGGGTCAATGTCATGCTGGTGCCCCAGACAAAGTTTCTCTGCAGACTGCCTGATGTTGTCGTTGAGAATCCTCATGTATTGCTCTTTTTTTCATGGTGCCGTTTACTGTGATTAGGTTCCCTGGTCCATGGGCTTAAAAAAACACCCCTAAAGCATTAGATTCCCACCACCATGTTTGACAGTGGGGGTGGTGTTCTTTGGGTTGAAGGCTTCTCCTTTTTTACGCCAAATGGAGGAAACATCATTGTGACCATACAACTATAAATTTTTGTTTCATCTGACCATAACACAGAAGACCAGAAGCTTTTGCAAAGGCCAAGCGAGCTTTTGTGTGCCTTATATGGAGAAGTGGCGTCCTCCTTGGCCTGCATTGTGCAGTGTCAGTTGGATTGTCTGCCTTGAGACATTGCCACCAGCAGAGCCCAGATTCACCAGGATGGCCTTGGATTCTTTTTCACTTCTCTAACTATCCTCCTGGCCAGCACAGGTGTCACTTTTGGCTTCCGACCACGTCCTCTGAGATTTTCCACAGTGCGGAACATCTTGTATTTTTTGCTCAAATGCAAATAAATACTGAGAAATGTTTTTTTTTCCCCCCACAATAATGCCTCTTGTACATCGTCTTATTATCTTTTGGGAGACACCTATGTCGTTTCCCGTCAAATTACTTGCTGGTTGAATAAAAGTTACTTTAAGTAAAAATTTGCCAGGGGTATGAATAATTATGGGCAGCACTGTATACTAATGCCAGAAGCCTGACTAATAAAACTGGCGAGCTGGAATTGGTGATGTTTGAGGAGAACTATGACATAGTGGGTATAACTGAGACATGGCTGTATGATAGCTATGACTGGGCAGTTAATGTACAAGGTTACAGTCTGTTTAGAAAGGATAGTCAAAACCGGAGAGGGGGAGGGGTTTGCCTTTATGTAAAGTCTTGTCTAAAGCCCACACTCCGTGATGAGATAAGTGAGGGACATGAACGCGTGGAGTCACTGTGGGTAGATATACATGGAGCTAAAAACATAATAAATTACTAATAGGAGTTTACTATAAACCACCTAATATACCAGAGTCCACAGAAAATCTACTACTTAACAAGATAGACAAGGCGGCAAATCATAATGAGGTGGTTATTATGGGGGACTTCCACTACCCAGATATAGACTGGGAAACTGAAACTTGTATATCTCATAAGGGAAACCGGTTCTTGGCAATAACCAAAGACAATTACCTCTCCCAACTGGTTCAGGACCCGACTAGAGGGACGGCCATACTGGACTTGGTATTAACCAATAGGCCTAACAGAACAGACGTGAAGGTTGGGGGACACCTGGGAAATAGTAACCATAAAGTAATAACCTTCCAATTATTATTCAAAAGCGTTTCTACAGGGAGGAACAAAAATACCAAACTTCAAAAAAGCTAAATTTAGCCAACTAAGAGAGGCCATAGGCCTGACTAACTGGGACAAAGTCCTCAAACATAAAAATGCAGCCACAAAATGGGATATCTTTAAAAGCATCCTAAAATCTCATTGTGAGAGATACATACCGTATGGGAACAAAAGGTTAAGGAACAAAAAGAAACCAATGTGGATAAATAGAACTGTAAAGAAAGCAATAAATGACAAAAAGAAAGCATATAAATCACTAAAACATGAGGGTAGCACGGAAGCGCTGAAAAAAAATAGAACATGTAAAAAAAACAAATAAAAGCGGCCAAACTAGAGACCGAGAGATTAATTGCCAAAGAGAGTAAAACTAACCCTAAAATGTTCTTCAATTATATAATTGTTGAAAAGTATAAATCTGAAGGTGTCGGCCCTTTAAAGAGTAATGAGGGGGAGGCACAGAGAGCGACGAGGAAAAAGCAAAGCTGTTAAATATTTTTTCTCCAATGTCAGATGACATGCAGAATGTAAAAATAAATTCCCCATTAAAGGTGTCCTGTCTGACCCAGGAAGAAGTACATCAGCGAGGACTTAAAAAGATTAAAATTTACAAATCGCCAGAACCGGATAGCATACACCCCCGTATCCTAAGGGAATTAAGTAATGTCATAGCCAGACCTTTATTTCTGATATTTGCAGACAGGGAATGTCCCACAGGATTGGCGCATATCAAATATGGTGCCAATATTCAAAAAGGGTCCAAAAACAGAGCCTGGAAACTATGGGCCGGTAAGTTTAACATCTATTGTGGGTAAACTGTTTGAAGGTTTTCTAAGAGATGCTATCTTAGAGCATCTCAACGGAAATAAGCAAATAACGCCATATCAGCATGGCTTCGTGAGGGATCGGTCATGTCAAACTAATTTAATTAGTTTCTATGAGGAGGTAAGTTCTAGACTTGACAGCGGCGAATCAATGGATGTCGTATAGCTGGACTTCTCCAAAGCATTTGACACTGTACCACATAAAAGGTTAGTAGATAAAATGAGAATGCTTGGACTGGGGGAAAATGTCTATATGTGTGTAAGTAACTGGCTGAGGGATAGAAAACAGGGTGGTTATTAACAGTACACACTCAGATTGGGTCACTGTCACTAGTGGGGTGCCTCAGGGGTCAATATTGGGCCCTATTCTCTTCAATATATTTATTAACCTCCTCCCGACCGCCTAACGCAGGGATGCGTCCTGCAGGAGGCCGGGTTATTCCTCCTGGATGCATCAATGCGTCATCTCGCGAGACACGAGATGACGCGCACATGCGCAGTGCGGGTCGGCAAAAGTCGCAGAAGGAGTTCCTCACCAGCCTGCCAGCTAATGATCAGTGCTGGCAGGTTGGTGACTTTAAAAAAAACGAATCACAAGCCATATAACACATTATATTTATAAATATAATGTGTTAAATGGCTTCTGTGCTCTCTGCTGGGTCCTTTTCGTCGGTTGGTCCCAGCAGAGAGCACAGATCACAGTGAGTACACCAAGCACAACATATTTAGCCCTTGATCACCCCTGTCAATCACTAGTGAAAGGGGGAAAAAGTGATCAGTGTAAATTGTCACATTTTTTTTTTTCCACCAGTATTGACTGTTAGGTTTAGGTTAGTTTAGGCCCCTTTTGGTAGGTAGTTAGCGCCCAGCCCACCGCGTATCGCTAATCAGCATTGGTACTTTATAGTACAGTCAGATCTATAATAGTATTAGTGTCACCTTAGCTCACCCTCCACCCAAAACGCAGTGTTTGCCCGATCAGGCATTATCAATCGCAGCAGCTTCCTGTATTTCACTAGCCTCCCATTTGCTTGCTTTTTTTCTTGGGTAGTCTCAGGGAAGTATAAGCAAATATGAAGGGGCACAATCAAAAGGTAAACACCAATTGTAATGATGTACACTTTAATCTTAATATTGTAAAAACATACCCCCTAAAATACATATGAAGCATACATAATAAAACACAAAAGCATGAATGGCCTCTGGATTACACAATATGCTCACATATACCACTCAGCAAGGCCTCTATGGCAAGAGACTCATGTATCAAAAATATCAACCAACATTTAGTCTCTAAATATCCTCTAGCAACGTAGCCGCAATGCCAATGTGTCCCAATCAAATATGTGATAGCACTATACGCTGGTCCTTTGGTAGAACTTGGCACTGTAGCCACACTCTCAACAGCGATGTGACTGAGCCGCCGTAACACTCTAACAGCAATATAATTGAGCCGTCGTAAAACTGCAACATTGATGTGACTGAGCCACAATAATACTTCAACAGCGATGTGTCTAAGCCACAAAGTTCAAAATGATATCACACTGAGACCAGCATTACCGCTCCTGAAAGTCTCTTCATGTGTGTATAAATGCTCACTTGGGAGATCGGTCTTACCACTCTTTACTGCCCTATCGCAGCGTTGATCCCAGGTGGCTGTACACCAGCGGTGTCCCACGTGGTGTGCTGGGCCTCTACGCGGCGTCCCACATGACCCGGTTGTCTGGGGGACCGGATGGAAGCTTTGATGATGTCACTGCCCGTCTTGCAAGGGGGGAGAGGGCTGCCTTGTGTAACGAAGAACTGCTCGCGGTGAAATGGAGAGAAAAGTGTGACGTTTACATGCTCACCTCCATTCACGCAGACACGACAATCCAACTATAATTTGCTCATGGGAGGGGTGGACTTCAATGACCAGATGTTGGCTCCTTATTTACTCTCCCACAGGACCAGACGCTGGTATAAGAAGGTGTCTGTATACCTAATTCAATTGGCTATGTACACTAGTTTTGTCCTCTACAGTAAGGCTGGGAGAACAGGATCCTTCCTCAAATTTCAGCGAGAGATCATCGATAACCTCCTATATCCAGGAGGTTCCGTTGCCCCAACCACCAGTGTAGTGAGCCGTCTACACGAGCGACATTTCCCCAATGTCGTTGCTGGTACTTCAAACCAAGCGTCACCCCAAAAAAGATGTCGTGTCTGTAGCAGGAGTGGAATAAGGCGTGACACCCGCTATTTCTGTCCTAAATGCCCTGACCACCCTGCCCTATGCTTAGGGGAGTGTTTCCGGAAGTACCACACACAGGTACACTTAGTATAGCGGTTGCGTGACACAGGACAGGCACACAGGGGTCTTAGGGCCCTTTCACACAGAGCTGCTGCAAACCTCTCCTTTCACCTGGGACAAAGTGCAAAATGTACTTCGCCACATCTCTGGGCGATTTGCACTTTGCACATTGTCCCATGGGGAAGGAGAGGTTTGTCCTATAAAGGTAAAAAAAAAACAACCAAAGTTTATAAAAGTTAATGTTCTGTTTCAAATGTTATATAAAGTTAATGTTAATAAATTTATTGCCAGTTTTTTTTCTTCTAGGTGGATCAACCAGCTGCAGCACTGATGTGCATTCTGACAGAAGCATTGCGCTGCTGTCAGATTACACAAAAGTCGGTGTATGTGGCGCTGCAAGATGAGATTTCTCCTCTGCAGTAAAAAAGATACGTTTGCCGAGGCTTATGAGCTGAGGGGCGGTGTTCATATGCTTTGGCAAACACTTTGTATATAAAAAAAAATTCCGGCAATGATTTATTCATCCACATCATTTGATGTGAATGGAGAAATCGGGTTTGCCAGGGCATACGGGCTGAGTGGGTTTGGATGTTGGGCGGAGCTCCTATGTCCTGGCAGACGCCTTTCCCCTCTTCCTTTTTTTTTTTTTTTTTTTTTTGCACATTTTTGGACAGAGATTTTTTTTCATCCACATTGATCGATGCGAATTAAAAAATCTGTGCCGTTCATTTTTTCTTTCAGCCCAGAGGCTGAACGAAAAAATAATAATCTCATTACCCGTATGCTAAATATAAAAAGAATAGCAGAAACTCCTAATGCTGGCCATACATGTAATGATTGTGGAGACCCTCAAATGCCAGGTCAGTTCAAACACCCCACAAATGACCCCATTTTGGAAAGAAGACACCCCAAGGTATTCACTGAGGGGCATATTAAGTCCATGAAAGATTTAACTTTTTGTCCCAAGTTAGCGGAAAGGGAGACTTTGTGATAAAAAACAAAAAAAATATCAATTTCCGCTAACTTGTGCAAAAAAAAATCTTCTATGAACTCGCCATGCCCCTCACAGAATACCTTGCGGTGTCTTTCCAAAATGGGGTCACATATGGGGTATTTATACCGCCTCTGCATTTTAGGGGCCCTAAAGCGTGAGAAGAAGTCCGGAATCCAAATGTCTAAAAATACCCTCCTAAAAGGTACTCATTGGAATTTGGGCCTCTGCACACCTAGGCTGCAAAAAAGTGTTACACATGTGGTATCGCCGTACTCAGAAGAGGTAGGGCAATGTGTTTTGGGGTGTCTTTTTACATATACCCATGCTGGGTGAGAGACACATCTCTGTAAAATGACAACTTTGTATAAAAAAATGGGAAAAGTTGTCTTTTACAGAGATATATTTCTCACCCAGCATGGGTCTATGTAAAATTACACCCCAAAACCATTGCCCTACTTCTGAGTACGGCGATATCGCATGTGTGACACTTTTTTTGCAGCCTAGGTGCGCAAATGGGCCCAAATTCCAATGAGTACTTTTAGGATTTCACAGTGCATTTTTGCGCATTTGGATTCCAAACTACTTCTCACGCTTTAGGGCCCCTAAAATGCAAGGGCAGTATAAATACCCCACATGTGACCCCATTTTGGAAAGAAGACACCCCAAGGTATTCCGTGAGGGGTATGGTGAGTTCATGTAAAATTGTATTTTTTGTCACAAGTTAGTGAAATATGAGACTTTGTAAGAAAAAAATAAAATTCAATTTCCGTTAACTTGTGACAAAAAATAAAAACTTCCATGAACTCACTATGCCCATCAGCGAATACCTTAGGGTGTCTACTTTCCGAAATGGGGTCATTTGTGGGGTGTTTCTACTGTCTGGGCATTGTAGAACCTCAGGAAACATGACAGGTGCTCAAAAAGTCAAAGTGCGTAAATTATAACTTTTACCCAAAACAATAAATATACACTTATTGCATTTTTTTTGTAGAACAATAAATTTAGAGAAAATTTTACAACAGAAAGTGAAAAATGTCATTTTTTGGCAAATATTTCTGTCAATTTTGATTAATATCAAAAAAAGTTAAAATGTCAGCAGCAATGAAATATCACCAAATGAAAGCTCTATTAGTGAGAAGAAAAGGAGGTAAAATTCATTTGGGTGGTAAGTTGTATGACCGAGCAATAAACCGTGAAAGTAGTGTTGTGCAGAATTGTAAAAAGTGGTCTGGTCATTAAGGGGGTTTAAGCTAGGGGGGGGGGGGGGGCTGAGGTGGTTAATGATCTTGTAGAAGGCTTGCATAGAAAAATATCATTTTTTGCATATGACACTAAACTGTATAAAGTAATTAACACTGAAGAGGACAGTATACTACTACAGAGTGATCTGGATAGATTGGAGGCTTGGGCAGATAAGTGGCAGATGAGGTTTAACACTGACAAATGTAAAGTTATGCAAATGGGAAGGAATAATGCAAGTCACCCGTACATACTAAATGGTAAAACACTCGGTAACACTGACATGGAAAAGGATCTAGGAATTTTTATAAACGGCAAACTAAGCTGCAAAAACCAGTGTCAGGCAGCTGCTGCCAAGGCCAATAAGATAATAGGTTGCATCAAATGGGGCATAGATGCCCATGATTAGAACATAGTCCTACCACTTTACAAATCGCTAGTCAGACCACACATGGAGTACTGTGTACAGTCGTGGGCTCCTGTAAACAAGGCAGACATAGCAGAACTGGAGAGGGCCCAGAGAAGGGCAACTAAAGTAATAACTGGAATGGGGCAACTACAGTGCCCTGAAAGATTATCAAAATTAGGGTTATTCACTTTAGAAAAAAGATGACTGAGGGGAAATCTAATTTAATATGTATAAATATATCAGGGGTCAGTACAGAGATCTATCCCATCATCTATTTATCCCCAGGACTGTGACAAGGGGACATCCTCTGCGTCTGGAGGAAAGAAGGTTTGTACACAAACATAGAAGAGGATTGTTTACGGTAAGAGCAGTGAGACAACTCTCAGCCTGAGGAGGTGATGATGGTGAGTACAATAAATGAATTCAAGGGGGGCCTGGATGTATTTCTGAAGTGTAATAATATTTCAGGCCTTTTTTTTTTTTTTTTTTGCCTTCCTCTGGAACAACGTGCAGGATGACAGGCCGAACTAGATGGACAATTGTCTTTTTTCGGCCTTATATACTATGTTACTAAAATGGAAACCATAAAGTCAACAATAAACCTTCTTCCTCAAGACTGTCTGGTTACATTAGATTTACAAGATGCTTACTATCATTTCCCAATATATCCACCCCATCAAAAATATCTATGAATCGCAGTCCGTTCGGGTTTGACTCAGCTCCAAGAGTATTTTCCAAAGTCATGTCCGACGTTATAAAATACCTACATCTCCAAAAGATATTAATAATATTTTACCTGGACAAGTTTTTTGGTAGCAGCAAGCTCCAAAGAGATGTTCGAACTCTGTCTCCCGGGTTCAAGACTTGGTTCACCACTCTAGGCTGGATCATAAACTTCAAGAAGTTGGATCTGTCCCCAAAAAGAAGGAAAATCTTTCTCGGGGTTCTTCTGGACTCTCATCTTCTGATGTCCTTTTTACCGGCAGACAAGAAGGCGAAAATAATGCTGGAATTCTCCAGATTCTGCAGCGGTCGCCTACCTCAACAGGCAAGGGGGGACAAAGAGTCGCTCTTTAGCACCCATAGCTCGCAACATTTTTTTCTGGGCAGCAATAAACCTACCGTCCCTTTCGGCAGTTAATGTGAAAGGATATCAAAATCTCGTGGCCGATTTTTTTTTTATTTATTTATTTTTTTTTTTTTTTTTAAATTTGTCATTTTTTTTGAGCCTGACAACAGTCAAAGAAGGAGAATGGTCCTTAGATCCCCAAATATTCAAAAAGATCTGCGAAAAATGGGGCTGTCCGGAAATAGACTTATTCGCCACAAGGGAAAACAAACCAAAAAGTTCTGCTCCCTACAGAGAACGCTGATGAAAATAGAGGAAGAACGAGCTTGTGTGATCCTTATCGCACCTTACTGGCCAAGGAGGGCTTGGTTTCCTCTACTGCTGAAACTGTCCGAGGGGATTTACTGGACATTACCACAGAACACGGACCTTCTTCATCAGGGTCCCATGTGGAATCCAAACTTAAAACAACTGAACCTGACGGCCTGGAAATTGAACGGTCAGCGCTAAAAGAGAAAGGTCTGTCAGATGAGGTGGTTGCTACTCTCATGGTGAGCTGCAAACCAATTACCTCGAAAATATACCTAAGGACCTGGAAAGACTTGCAGACCTTTTAAAAAAATTCTCTTTATCCTGACATCCCTCAAATTCTAGAGTTCCTGCAAGCAGGTCTAAACAAAGGTCTTCGTCCTACCACTCTCTAAAGGTTCAGATATCTGCCCTCAGTGCCTTTCTGGATTTAAGACTGGCTGATTCCCCTCTTATTAAATGCTTTATCAAGGGGGCTACGAGAAAGATTCAGCCTGTTCGTTTCATGGTTCCACCTTGGGATCTGAGTCTAGTCCTCTGTATTAATGGAGCCTCCATTTGAACTGGTGGATGAAATCTCTCTAGAACTATTAACTTACAAGACCGTATTCTTAGTGGCAATAACCACCACCAGAAGAATTGGGGAGATAAAGGCCTTCTGTAAGACTCCCTATTTGTCTATTCTAGATGATCGTATAATTCTAAGGCACTGTCCCTCATTTCTTACTAAAGTGATCTCCTCCTACCATTGTGGTCAAGAAATCTCGCTGCCATCCTTTTGCCCACATCCTTCCTCTGAAAAAGAGAAGAAATTTCATAACCTGGATTTAAGAAGATCTGTCTTGGCCTATCTTAAAGCTACAGAGGCGTTTATATGATCGGACCAACTTTTCCTTCAACACCAGGGGGCCAATAAAGGAAAAGCCGCCAGCAAGTCTACCATAGCCAGATGGATTCGGGATGTCATCTCCACTGCCTACATCAAGAAAGACCTTTTACCTCCTGTAGGAATAAGAGCCCACTCCACTAGGGCAGTTTCATCCTCCTGGGCAGAATCAGCCTCGGTCTCTTTAGACCAGATTTGTAATGCGGTCACCTGGGCGAGTCCCATGACTTTTTACAATCACTCACTATAAACTAGATGTCCAAAAGAATCTGGACTTATCCTTTACAGTAGAGTTCTTGCCGCTGTTGTCCCTCCCTAGTAGATTACTCTGCTAATCCTCCTGTCAGTGCGATTGTGGAGGTGCCGGGGAAAAGTATAAATTACTCTTACCGGTAAGTGGATTTTCCAATAACCACCACAACGGCGCTGAGCTTTTCCATCCCAAATTTAAATGTATATTTATTGATTTCTGCAAGTATTATGCTTCTTATATTGTCAAATGATGTTATTTGATATTTAATACAATATTATTTTGCATCTTCTTCAAGTACTCTTACTGACTGGTGAGGTAAGGGGGAGGAGGCCTTTTTGAATTGTTGTTCCGACGTTGTTTCCTGTCCTGGGGGTGGGGACACCCTCCTGTCAGTGCCGTTGTGGAGGTTATTGGAAAATCCAATTACCGGTAATAGTAATTTATGTGCCTTTTAAAATACACAGGGTATTGGACAAAAACATCACTGAGTGATAACATGATATTAGGTCTAACTCTGTGTATTTCTATCTCCACACAGTCCCCCTGGGACACAACAGCATCCTTAGCAACAGTATGCAATGCTCTGTTTCTCCCCACAGCGAGTGTGCTGGAGGAAACTTGCAGAGGGTTGATTGCTCAGCTGTTCTATTCATGTGTGCCGTGTTCTGACTAATGGAGCGCTGAGTCATGATGTATCAGGTTCTGATCTTGGGACTCTGTTCTCTATTCAAATCCCTTCCTGACAAGATACTATTGCCAGTAATAGGTTTTCATGGCCAAGCTGTGCTCCCAGTTCTGTTCTGTGTGCATTCGGCTTGCTTATTGGATTGACCTTGGCTTGCCTTTGATCACTCTCTGTCTTGTAATTTAGTACTGTGTTTCCCGTCTGGTTATGACTTCGGCTTGGCTATTCTGATTACCCTCTGTCGTCTGATTTGGTACTGCATTGCCCACCCAGTTCCAAACCATTCCTTTACGACACTTCATCTTTGTGTAGTTTCTTCTTTGTGTGTTAGTCCTCCACCTAGCACTAGTAAGGGATATCGACTAGTTGCGGACTTAGGGCTTATACTGCAAGTTGGCAGGGAAAGGAGGCTGGGTTCCAGTTTCGGGTAACTGTCTGTGTGTTTCTGCCTACTTTGAGACTGACAGCTATCAAACTATTTTTACCAATAGAATTCAACAAAGACACTGCATCATCAAACTATAAACAACTGACACAATATCCTTGTCTAATTGGTCATTGAATAAATCATTTTTTGGAAAGGATAAATGGTGAATAAGACAATATTTATTAGGCTCTTTCTTGGGTACCAAATCAAAAGAATAAAAACGGTAGTCCTGAAAGGGGGGGAGGACTAAACGGACCTGGAACACAACCTTCAGCCACTTATTTGCCAATTTTTACACTATCCACCCTTATCCATCTAACCATCTCTCCTGAATTTAATTCTGTCTTCAGACGATCTGGATAAACCTCTAGTGAATGCAGCATCATTCTTTCAGCTTCACTGGAGTCTGAGCTTTTTGGAATATCTATGTTCAGAGTAACTTTCTGTGCATTCCGATTGGCTTATTTTTTTTTTTTTTTTTAAATCAATGAAACATTGGGTGGGGACCTGAACAAAACGAGCATTCATGTCTACATCTGCAACAATTCAGAAACGTAAAATTAGACTCATTAAAGACAAAACGCATGCCTTTCCTGTCAGTATTCTGCACCTACTTCCTTAAAGAAAATCTAGATCTCTGATGCAGCAACACCCACAAACACATCTTTCATACACCACTTGTGTATGTATGCATGCATGCACTGCCTAAACTTTTGCCTAAAAATGTAATCATATAAGAACCAAGGGAGGATGTCAAAATTCCTATACGCCTCCATGAGTCAATATGATGGAACAACCAAGAACAAACCTGTGGATATTTGGAACCAATAACTGAGGCATAAATACAAAATAACCAACCAATTAATAAAAGTCTTAGGAGTGTCTCTTTCTCTGTCCTCATCACCTTTTATCATTTACCCTTTTTATCAGTTTTAAATGACTCTTTAGCTAAAGGTAATAAGGCCAAAATATCCACATAGTCTTTACACCAAATCTTCCCTTTAATAGCTCTGGTGGGATTAAAACCTAAAGGAGAAACCTCACACGTGATGGCCTCCTTAAGGCAAGTCTAAGTTACTATAGTGTTAACCAACAAAGGACACTCTGAACCAGCTGGATCAACAGGGCCAGAAAGAACAGCATCAAACCATACTCCTGCCTGCAGGGAATACTGTTAAGGAATGACCAGTCTAAAAACAGCTAAACCACTCAACATCTGGGCATTAGGTATATTAGCATTACTATTATAATCACAGGTGGCAGGTGATGCAGCGCTCAGCCCACAGAAAGTCTCACCTAACTCTTGCTGTCACCTCATGGATCAGAAGTCTCTTGGTCATTTGAACCTAGAACTGCTGGCCAGCCCAGCCAGGGGTTGAACGTCGTATTCCACTCCTCCTATGAGTCTCCGCTGGTGGTGAATAGGCAACCTTGCTTCTCTTCAGCCTCTTGGAAGAACGCATCACTCCTTCATGCACCTGACGTTGAACTTGATGCTTTACTTCCGGGTCAGCTGCACATGACACTTCCAGCCTAGATAGCTTCCAAGGTCCTGCCTCTTCCACTGTCCCAGCTCTTTTATGCCGCTCGGATTGCCCTGCTTCCATTCTGCTGACCAGGAGCTCTTTATGCAACGTCTTGCAGCTTGCTTTTCTCCACACCAGATAAGCTTCTGGACCATAAGTGGAGGAAAAAATACCTCAATTTCTGCCTTCGTCAGCAACAAATAGACAACAGAATTAACCAATTAGGCCCACTGACTGACCTTTACTATAGGTCAGGGGAGAAACTAGAAGACGGGGAGAGAAATATCAAGCATACCTATGCTCAGTGACACCATGGGGGCCCACTGGTAGTTCAGCTATGTGTCACCTGGCTCGTCTCCTCTGAACAGTTGATGCTGAGGTGTCTGGTACTTGTTCTCTGTAAAGTATTTATGTAGGCTGTAATTTGAGGTTCTGTTAATTTGTGGTTTCTGAGGTTGGTAACTCTAATGAACTTACCCTCTGCAGCAGAGGTAACTTTTGGTCTTCCTTTCCTGAGGCAGTCCTCATCACAGCATTTGATGGTGCTCATAACGGCACTTGGTAATACCTTCAAAGTTCTTGACATTTTCCAGATTAACTGACCTTCAGGCCTTAAATAAATGATGGACTCTTGTTTCTCTACTTATTTGAGTGGTTCCTGCAATAATGTGGATTTGAACAGTTGTAGAATAGAACGCAATACTATATGGTACCAATCCTACCACTGCACAACACAACTGATGGTCTCGCACACATTATGAACACAAGAAAGTCCACAGATAAACTGATAAGTTAATTGAAAACCATTCCAAGCAACTACGTCATGAAGGTGATTTGGAGAATGCTGTGAGTGTGCAAAAGCTGTCATCAAAGCAAAAGGAAGCTACTTTGAAGAATCTAAATATGAACATTCTGGTTTAACACATTTTTTTTTACTACTTAATCAGGGGTGCACTGCCAATGAGGCAAGGTGATTGCCTCAGCCAGCACCGTGTAGGGGCAAGGGACATGGGCAATGAGCACGTCCATTGTGCAAATGCTCAACTCTACATATTCTACTGCATCGCTGTACTCAGAACAGCAATACAGTTGAATGCCGCAATGGGGCACGGGAGTGATGTTTTCCTGGCCCACCGTTTTCTCTAATAGGTTTTAGTCCTAGACGTGTAGTCTATCAGAAGCTGATGTCATCATTATTGCGCTGCCTGAGCCGGGCTGCATAGAGCTCAGGGCACAGACTAGAAGAGGTCTGTGTCTTGCACTGCTTCGCTGACAGCAGAATGGAGGTAAGTATTTTAGTTTATTATTTTTATTTGGCAGAATACTGTTGGGCCACAATGTGGTGGGTGTCATTATTTTGTAACTGGAGAAAGCACTATGGGGACATTGCGACTGTAAAAGGGAGTATTTTTGTACCTGCACACATTATAAGTGGGCCACTAAGGGGACATCTGTTCTACTGGGGGCACTAAAAGTGGGTATTGACACACGTTATAAAGGAGCATTTTTGTAGTGGCACATATTCCCCATTTGTTTTACAGGGGGCACTAAAAGAGTTTTGTTTGTATTGGCACACATAAGGGGTTATTTTTGTACTGCTATACATTATAAGATAGCATTTTTGTACTGGCACACATTGCAAGGGGGAATTATTTTACTGGCAAACATTATAAGAGGTCATTTTTGTAATTGCACACAAGTGGGTATTTTTACACAGCGTTTGCATGTGTATTTGAGCATGAAGGGGGTTCTGCGGCATATAGTGTTTATGGTACCATACTCATTGATTAACTTATTAAAATTCTAAATTTTGCAACGTTCACTTTGCAGCATAAATAGCATAATAACTATATTCTTTGGGTCAGTACGTTTACTGTGACAAAATACATGTGTTTTTTTTTTTGTTTTTTTTTACTACTTTATCACAATTAAAGCCTATTTAAAACATTTTTTGCATTGCACAGCACAAGATGCGGTGTTCAATATGCAGAATGAATTACATCAAAATTTTATACTTTGGGTGTGCCAATGACAAATACGTGGAGAGAATTTTATTTTTTCATTTTTTTTTTCCCACTGAAAACCAGCTTTTCAAAATCTCCAAGCTGTGTGGGTTTTTCAGCTTGGAGATAAAAAACAAAACAAAAAACTTTGCTTATGGGTCTAATAAATGATAAAAAATAATTAAACATGTGATCTTTTGATTACTCACATAGTACACTGTACTACTGATGTAGTGCAGTGTGCTATGCTGTATGTATAATACTGACTCTGTTAGGCTACATTTCTGGCACAGCCTAATGGGGCATATACACAGGGCAGCCATGGTTGCCTTCATTAGATACCTGGCTGCCATATAAAGACATCAACATACAGCAATCCTATTCTTCATGAGGTACCGATGCATGACAGAGGGAGCCCTCTCCCTCTGAAACCACTTAGATTCTGTGGTTGCTACTGACAGCGGCTTCTAAGGGGTTAAATGGACGGGATGAAGGCTTCTGCCAATCCAAGCCGGTAGAGCAGGAGCCTGGCTGTCAAAAAAGAGCCATGGTCCTGCTCTCCATCGCACAGTAGACCTGTGCAGCACATATTCTAGGCTGTCGTAAAAAGGTGGCAGCCTAAAATAAGGGCATTTAATGATCACAACAAAAAAAGCCTGTTGCCAATCATTAAAGGGGTTTTGCCATCTCAGATAATGGGGGCATATTAGGGTGTTTCATTTTGTAATGGAAAATAATTTAATGTAACATTTTTGCAGACTTTGCTTACGCTCCGAGTCTCAGTGATGTAATGTAATATATATATATATATATATATATATATATGCTACATTTCAAGAAGATTGGATAATATTTAGAGGTTGGACAGTTTAGTAAAATTAGGCAAAAAATGCCCAGTGTCCAGGTCAAAATTTACTAATCTGGCGTAACAGGCGGTGTTTCTCTATGTAAACCACAATAGGCGCACCATAGGATAGTACAGTACAGATAAATAAACAAAGTACTTTGGAGGCTCACCTTAATGGGTTGTGCGATCAATAGGCACAACACTACTAAAAGCTTAAAGGGAACCTGTCACCTGGATTTGGGGTATAGAGCTGAGGACATGGGTTGCTAGATGGCCGCTAGCACATCCGCAGTCCCCCCTCCCCATAGCTCTGTGTGCTTTTATTGTGTAAAATAAACGATTTTATACATATGCAAATTAACCTGAGATGAGTCCTGTCTCTGACTCATCTCACATACAGGACTCATCTCAGGTTAATTTGCATATGTATCAACATGTTTTGTTTTTTTTTGACACAATAAAAGCACACAGAGCTATGGGGACTGGGTATTGCGGATGTGCTAGCGGCCATCTAGCAACCTATGTCCTCAGCTCTATGCACAAAATCCCAGTGACAGGTTTCCTTTAAAAGGGGTGTAATGGACCCCCAAAGCAGATGGACATGCAGCCAGGGATGTACGCACTTCCACGTAGGGATGCCTGGATTCCCCAAGAAGGCAGATAGATCCAAATAGAAAGAAGACGCTCCCACAGCACAAAGAACCAATATTTGATGACAACACAAACTTGATTTAATAGCTTAGCAGATGGTACAACGCGTTTCGGGGCAGGAAGCACCCCTTCATCAGGTACAGACTGCTCATACAATACAAGCATCTTCTAGACACACTTAAATACATAAAAAACTGCCAAAATGGCACCGATGGGGGAGTGGAAGGGGGGGTCCAGTACTGTGCATGCGATGTGGCATGCAAATTAAAATAATATTTAAATAAGGGTCACTAGTAGGTAAAATATTGGTGGTCACAGTGTTTTGTGCAAAGAAATCCCAAAAATAACTTAATTTTAATCAATGGAGCGGTGTCCGGCTGAGAGATGAAGCTGGAACACACCGCTCTGCTGGGTGTGGTCACGTCACCGCTCCGTAACCCAGCAACCAGACGTTACAAATCTGACATGCGTCACTTTATGTGGTAATAGATTTGGAACACTTTTATTTATCCAAGCCATTCTGAGATTTTCTCGTGACACATTCTACTTCATGACAGTCCATAAATTTGAGTCCATATATTTCACCTTTTATTTGCAAATTTTTCAAAATTTTTGGTACATTTGGGATTTTTTCATAATTTTCTAAATTTCTATTTCTCTGCTTTTTAAAGCAGAAAGTGATACCTCATAAAATATTTATTACATTCCCCATATGTATACTTTATATTGGTATCCTTTTGGAAATGTCATTTTATTTTTATAGGACATTAAAAGGCTTAGAAGTTTAGAAGCAATTCTTAAAATGTTTAAGAAAATTAAATTTAAGTACCAGTTCAGGTCAGAAGTCACTTTGTGGGGCTTACATAGTGGAAACCCCCCATTAATGACCCCATTGTAGAAACTACACCCCTCAAGTTACTCAAAACTGATTTTACAAACTTTTTTTAACCCTTTAGGTGTTCCACAAGAATTAAAGGAAAATGGAGATGAAATTAAAAAATTTCACTTTTTTGGCAGATTTTCCATTTTATTACATTTTTTTCCTTTAACACATTTAGGGTTAACAGCCAAACAAAACTCAATATTTATTACCCTGATTCTGCGGTTTATAGAAACACCCCACATGTGGTCGTAAACTGATGCTGGGGCGAACGGCAGGGTGCAGAAGGAAATGGACTGCCGCATGGTTTTTGGAAGGCAGATTTTGCTAGACTGGTTTTTAGATGCCATGTCCCATTTAAAGCCCCCCGATGCACCCTTACAGTAGAAACTCCCAAAAAGTGACCCTATTTTGGAAACTAGGGGATAAGGTGTCAGTTTTATTGGTACTATTTTAAGGTACATATGATTTTTTTTTTTTTATTGCTCTATATTACGTTTTTTGTGAGGCAATGTAACAAAAAAATTGCTGTTTTGGCACTGTTTTGTTATTTATTTATTTATTTTTACAAGATTCATCTGACAGGGTAGATCATGTGCCCATTTTATAGAGCAGGTTGTTACGGACGCAATGATATCAAATAGGTCTAATTTCTTTGTTAGTTTAAGTTTTACATAATAAAGTATTTGAAAAAGAAATTATGTTTTTGTGTGTTCATTTTCTGAACGCAATATTTTTTTTATTTTTCTGCCGCTCGTCTTGTGCAGGGGCTTGTTTTTTGCAGAAACAGTTGAGATTTTTATTGGTACCATTTTTGGGTACATAGAATTTTTTGATCATTCATTATTACACTTTATGGTGCAAGGTGACCAAAAAATTAGCTGTTTTGGAACAGTTTTTATTTATTTATTTTTACAGCGTTCATCTGAGGGGATAGGTCTTGTGACAGTTACCAGGATGCATGGATGGGGGAACGCATCAGGGGCCCAGTCAAGGGCAGAATATATGGCTGGGGGGGCCGCATCAGGGGCAGGCGGGGACAGATGGCGGAGGCAGGGCTCACGGGGGGGGGTGTTGGAGGCGCACGGGGGAGCACAGATCAGGGGGCACCAGGACACATTAACTGATTTCAGGCTTTGATCTGCAGAGCGCAGATCAGAGCCTGGAACAGGCACTTTTACACTGCCATGAACCAATTGGTTAGTCTGCACAGACTAACCAATCAGATCGATTACCGGCAAGGGACCACTCTGATTGGTCCCTTGCTGACATTACTGAACTGTATGCTGTATGCAGCAGTTATGGGGCAGAAGCTTTAATCCAAGCGTTTTTCAGCGTTTAGAGAGCTGCCGGGGTATGTGCAGCTAGCACGTATATAGCCGTATGACAGCCAGGAAGAGGTTAATTACTTTTATTGGGAAAACTAGAAATCACAAATTAAAAAAAAATATTAAAAGTAGACACTAAGATTAATAGGGAAACGTGTTATATTAATCAACTTTGAACGATGCAATCCCTTCTTTTGTTAGGTTGGTGACGACTTTTCTATGACGCTCGTCTACCCTTAACAAGAATTGTTTTTGTTGTTCGTCCCTGACCGATTCATTAAACTTTTTTTTTTATCAGAGCAATTCCTCTTTCTGTGGTATCATTGACCACCTTAAGAGCGTTCACATGGCTTCTTAGAGAATCACTGCAGTATTCTGTCACGTCGTGGATCCCAAACAATTCAAAGAATGTCTTTGTTTAATTAGTAATAAAATGGCTCAAGTCTTTTCCTTCAAAAACTAGGTTTTCAACCTACAATCGTTTCTTTTCCTTTTTCTTTGCAGGTTTGGTTTCTAAATATTTAGTCATATTTTCCTTAACAGTCTGAGTAGTACGTTCATCCAAAAAAGCCAATCCTACGTTTGTTTCTGACAGATACCAAAGGTGTCTTTTAGCAACTGTGAGAGCACTTTTTTTTTATGTCTGCATCTGGGTAAGTGCTCAGAAGCTGTAGCATATCCAAATCATTCTTTGGAGCCCATCAAACATATTTAAGACTGACAAAATGTGCAACCCGTTTCATTCCTTTCAATTCTCGTTGAGGAATATTCAACTATTTAGTCTAGAGGACAATTTTAAGTGCATATATTGCCTTTGCCATCCACCATGCTTGATGCAGAGCCCCTGAGATCCTGAAACTGAAGTAGTTTTTATACCAACGTCCTAGGTATAGGAGTGAGAGTAGTAATAAAAGTGATCAATGTGTGCAATCCCTTAATATTATCCAATCTTCTTAAAATTTGGCATATATCTTTAACATCACTGAGACGTGATCTTAAGCAAAGTCATATGAAAAGCACATCTTTGGAAAAATGAAACACCCTAGGGCATATCACTAGGATATGTCCCCATTGTCTGATAGTTGCAGGTCCCACCTCTGGGACCCACACCTACAATGAGAACGGAGCGGGGAAATGAACGTAGGGCGCACTGCACATGCGCAGCCACCCTCCATTCATTTGTATGGGGCTGTCGAAAATAGCTGAGCACTGGCTTGACTACAGGTCCTTCTCAAAAAATTAGCATATTGTGATAAAGTTCATTATTTTCTGTAATGTACTGATAAACATTAGACTTTCATATATTTTAGATTCATTACACACAACTGAAGTAGTTCAAGCCTTTTATTGTTTTAATATTGATGATTTTGGCATACAGCTCATGAAAACCCTAAATTACTATCTAAAAAAATTAGCATATCATGAAAAGGTTCTCTAAACGAGCTATTAACCTAATCATCTGAATCAACTAATTAACTCTAAACACCTGCAAAAGATTCCTGAGGCTTTTAAAAACTCCCAGCCTGGTTCATTACTCAAAACAGCAATCATGGGTAAGACTGCCGACCTGACTGCTGTCCAGAAAGCCATCATTGACACCCTCAAGCAAGAGGGTAAGACACAGAAAGAAATTTCTGAACAAAAAGGCTGTTCCCAGAGTGCTGTATCAAGGCACCTCAGTGGGAAGTCTGTGGGAAGGAAAGTGTGGCAGAAAACACTGCACAACGAGAAGAGGTGACCAGACCCTGGGGAAGATTGTGGAGAAGGACCGATTCCAGACCTTGGGCGACCTGCGGAAGCAGTGGACTGAGTCTGGAGTAGAAACATCCAGAGCCAACGTGTACAGGCGTGTGCAGGAAATGGGCTACAGGTGCCGCATTCCCCAGGTCAAGCCACTTTTGAACCAGAAACAGCGGCAGAAGCGCCTGACCTGGGCTACAGAGAAGCAGCACTGGACTGTTGCTCAGTGGTCCAAAGTACTTTTTTCAGATGAAAGCAAATTTTGCATGTCATTCGGAAATCAAGGTGCCAGAGTCTGGAGGAAGACTGGGGAGAGGGAAATGGCAAAATGCCTGAAGTCCAGTGTCAAGTACCCACAGTCAGTGATGGTCTGGGGTGCCATGTCAGCTGCTGGTGTTGGTCCACTGTGTTTTATCAAGGGCAGGGTCAATGCAGCTAGCTATCAGGAGATTTTGGAGCACTTCATGCTTCCATCTGCTGAAAAGCTTTATGGAGATGAAGATTTCATTTTTCAGCACAACCTGGCACCTGCTCACAGTGCCAAAACCACTGGTAAATGGTTTACTGACCATGGTATTACTGTGCTCAATTGGCCTGCCAACTCTCCTGACCTGAACCCCATAGAGAATCTGTGGGATATTGGGAAGAGAAAGTTGAGAGACGCAAGACCCAACACTCTGGATGAGCTTAAGGCCGCTATCGAAGCATCCTGGGCCTCCATAACACCTCAGCAGTGCCACAGGCTGATTGCCTCCATGCCACGCCGCATTGAAGCAGTCATTTCTGCAAAAGGATTCCCGACCAAGTATTGAGTGCGTAACTGAACATAATTATTTGAAGGTTGACTTTTTTTGTATTAAAAACACTTTTCTTTTATTGGTCGGATGAAATATGCTAATTTTTTTAGATAGGAATTTTGGATTTTCATGAGCTGTATGCCAAAATCATCAATATTAAAACAATAAAAGGCTTGAACTACTTCAGTTGTGTGTAATGAATCTAAAATATATGAAAGTCTAATGTTTATCAGTACATTACAGAAAATAATGAAATTTTTTTAGAAGGACCTGTATTTCAGTCTGCCCCATAGAAATAAATGACAGCAGGCCGTGCATGCGCGGTGCGCTACCATTCACTTCTATGGGAGCAGCAGGGAGCAGTGCTTGGTGGTGGACGGACCTAGGAAAATCCGGAGTCCTCCAGCCGCAGCTCTCTCCGCTCCGTTCTCGTTGTAGGTGGGACCCGCACCTATCAGGCAATGGGGGGCATATTCTAGCGATATGCCCCCATTGTCTGAGATGGGAATACCCCTTTAAGGGGTTAAAGCAATACAGTTAAAAAGAAAATGTTAAACGGGCCAAAATTCTGTGATGATTAATTTCATAATATACTTTTATAGGGTTAGGAGCTCTGTTTTGATACAGAGCAGACACTATTGCTGGCAGTACCTGGCAACATGTCAACTTCAAAGCATGCCTTACAACACTGCTCCTCAACCCCAGCGCTCAGGGCCCACCTGCCGGTCATGTTATCAGGATTTCCTTGGTATTCAGCAGGTGATATCATTAGTGCATCAGGACTTACTTACCTCAGGTAATCATTCTGTGGGATATTCAAAAATCTTGACTGGCAGGTGCGCCCTGAGGACTGGAGTTGAGGAACACTGCTTTACAAGATGAAAGATCTTGCCATGTCATTTTAGCGTAAGAGGTTATGCATCCTGTTACTACACATAATTGCTAATGGTCCTTTTAGTTTTGGTTTACTCATTGCGGTTTTCTTTGCGTTAAAAAAAACGCATTGTTAAAACGCATACGATTGCCATGATGTAGCAATTGTTCATGTGTTTTTTACAGGTGAAACTGCATGGCACGAAAAACACTCTTCTCTATGTTGCGGGTCTTTTTGTTTAAAAATAAATAAATGTCAGAAAGTATAAACCCAGCCTGTAAATCTAATGGTAAACCATATAAATACATTTAAAGGGATTCTCTGGGCTACAGATATTGATGTTGTATCCTCAGGGTTTTCGTTATTATTATAAAATGAGGTGTGGGGGGGACGGGGTTGACACTTGGCACCCCCACCCATCAGCTGTTTCAGGCAGCCAGTGACAAAAACGAACATAACCAGACAAAAGCAGAAGGCTCCATACACGTAGTTTCTGGCACTGGCATATTGAAGCTCATGAGAGTACTTCGGTATGGTCATTATACAATTTATGGAGCTGTCTGCCTCCAGCTCAGTACACAGTATATTTTCTAGCACCACCACAGCCTGAAATAGCTGATTTGTGGGGGTACCTGGTGTCGACCACCCACCAATCTGATATTGATGACCTATCCCTGAGGATAGTTCTTCAATATCTATAGCCTGTAGAACCTCTTTAAATGTACCAATCACACTTCTGTGTGGGGATGAACAATTTTTTATACTTTTGTCCTCATTCAGTTTGCATTTGTTGGCGGCACATGCCCTGTTTACATAGAGAGATGTAATGCTGACAAACAATGATTTTTAGTGCCACATAATGGATGGGATGTTTACATGGGTCAGTAATTGTGAACCAAACTACATTTGTCTGATCACTGGCCCATGTAAACGGGCCTGCCCTCTGATATTCACTTGTTTTTCTTTGCTAAATAATTTCAGTGTTTCCGGAACCAGTCCTTAAAAATGTTTGCAATTGCCCACTCTGTTTCCATTATTTAAGACTGCCTGTATATGTTCAGGTCTTTTGATGCAGTCAGACTAAAAAAGGATGTATGTGCCTCTCTCACTCCCGGAAAACCTATCTATACTGCACACCTTAGGATCCTACCAGTGCTCCCCATTTTGCCCTACAAGCTATACACTATATGTACCAAGCTATTTCACCGCAGGATTCTGTTCCAGCTGACCTACCTGGCCACTCTCAGAGTATTCTTGCCAGACAGCACATCCTCCAGTTTCACATCCTTCGTTGCAGCTGACCGGGCCCTGCAAGGCCTCTTGTCTGCCCGCAGGGCTTCCCCAACAACACTGATCTTAGCTCCCGGGATCTGATGATTCTCAAAACATATCCACTGGTTCCGAAGGCACCTTTAAGATCTCATGACTGCTCACCTCCCAAGTCTCTTTTTACTGTTCCTGCGATGGCTTTTTAAAATTTTATTTTCTGGTTATTGTTCAAGAATTTTATCTCAATCTATGTTATTATTACTGCAGGTGTAGGGGTACCTTTCAAAGGCAGTCAGGGTGAATGCTTAATTTCTATTTTCCTCCACATCGGACAAGGGAAGGGGAGCACAGTATTGCTTGTGGACAGAAGTGATGTTTTTTTTTTTTTTACATGCCTCCCTTTTTTGACATGTTACTGAGATTCTCCTCCTTTTGTAGGGTTGTATTGTCCTCACTTTTTCAATTGTACCATCTATATATCTATACTTAAAATATGAAAATGGTGTCCTGGAATATAAAGGGACTTTGCTCACCCACCAAGTGTCCAATGGTCCTCAAGCATGTCAAACTTTGACTTTGTCCAGAGGTGGCATTACTCCAAGAGACACATTTATCATCTGCTGACTTTCACAGGGGAGGGTAGATGGGTACATATCAAATTCCATCATAAGGGAGAAAAGTGGAGTGTGTACAATTTGTATGGTCTGATTGTGGATAATGCAGCATTTTTTCTCTCCTTGGAAGCTAACCTGCTATCTGATGAGATACCCAATAAGATAGTAGGTGGAGATCTGAACTCTGTTCTTTCCCCAATAGAAAACAGGAAAAGCTCTTCAGACGTCACTTTACCAGTCCGATCTTGGGACAGAGGCTTAGCACCTCTACTTGTCAATACCCACTTACAGGATGCTTGACTGACCTGGTCCCATATCTGTTTCAACTTCATACACATCTCATTAGCTAACCATGGTCTGGTCCATGATATGGTCATATCGGACCACACCCAAAGTTCACTCGTCGTCTACAATCGGTATATGGGAGGAATTGATCTCGCTGATCAAGTCCTCAAGCCATATAATGCCATGTGCAAAACCCAGGCATGGTACAAAAAAGTTGCGGTCCACTTGGTACAGGTTACCTTGTACAACTCTTTTGTGCTGTCCCGGAGCGCTGGCAACACAGGGAAATTCCTTCAGTTCTATGAGGTAGTCCTCAAGCTCCTGATCTTTTCTGACCGGGAAAGAACAGGCCGGAGTACCTCGGAAACTGGAGGCGCCCAGATTGTCCCTGGCCAACACTTTCCAGGTGTGGTCCCCCATAATGGAAAGAAGGGACGGACCCCAAAAAAGTGCAGAGTGTGTCACAGGAGGGGGATACGGAAGGACACCACTACTCAGTGTAATACGTGCCCCGATCATCAGGGCCTCTGCATTGACGGTTGCTTCAGGGAGTACCACACTTCCATGGAGTACTAAATTTGTATCCCCCTTCCCCAATTTAGCCACTGACAATCGGATAAAAAAAACTATGGTTCTCAGACTTGAGACACTAAAACTAAAAAGTTTTTTTCAAAAATATTATTTAGTAAAACTAAAAAAAAAAAAAATGGTTGGACCTCTCTTTGTTTGTCCGTTTGTCTCTCTGCACTTACGCAGGTTGGGGATTGCCGCCCAGTTGAGCTCCATTGCCTAAGACGGGTAAGTGCAAGTAGGCAGGGACAGAGGAGTGGGTGGAGGTTTGCACCTTCCCTATCCCCTTCTGGTGACACAGTCTCTGTAGAAGACACCTCCATGTCCTGGGCCAGAATTCTGCCCCTTTTGCTGAGTAAAGACCTTGTTTTCTCTAAAATTAGCGTATGAACTGTTTGTACTTTTTTTTCCTTTGAGATGATATTTAAAGTGTTCTAGCGTAGCCTGTAGCTGTTATTCTTTTGCACCAAACTCAGTCTCCTGAGAGAAAGATTGAGTAATATTAATCTGTTCTTTCAGCTTCCTAGCTAGTCCTTCTAGTGTAAGCCATTCTTGTTCTAATAAGATTTGCATAAAATGAAGGGAGCTACTGGTTGCTTCTTGCTCCTATTTTGTCATCAATGAAGCATTTTTAAACCTAGCCGCAGAAGTTAATGTTATTATTAGGCACCTGGGAACTATATTATGTTTAAGGTAGTTTTCAAGGCTCTGGACTTCCCACAAAGAAACTATCTGTTCCTTGTAGATTTTGGCCAGCTCATTGAAAACACTAAAATATAAAAAAAATTCTATGTTACCTGACTGTAATCAATACCAAAGTAAAATATAGACAGATCTTACCTCTTCCATGTGTCTGCGATATGATCTTAACATCAGGTGTATATTCTTCAGTGTGATGGCAGAAGGATATAGGTAACTGGAGCCTGTGATACGAGTCTTACAGTTTTCACACTAGCAAACCCTATAAATATAACCGTATAAATGTCCCTGCCTAGCGGACACAGAGCGCCCGCCCCGATAGGGGTGACCCCATACAGAACCTTTCCCTGCTTGGGGTCTATTCCCTATAATGACCCTCACTTAATTGCCCTACATGCCACATTTAATCCCATCTAAGGGACTCATCAGAGGTACTAAAAAGGTGGAAAAAAAAGGGGGAAAAATTAAGTGTCACAGAAAAATCTAACAAAATCTCAAAAAATAGTGGGAAGTGAGGTCACTGCATACTGTACTGACAGATTCAGCAAAAGGGAGACAAACCCCTGCCTCTGAGTGAAATGCATCTCCCTCTGCAGCTGAAACAGGGAATAATATGGCTGAAAGAGACTTTAAGGAAGCCCCCCCAAAAAGGGGGCTTGTACAAAGAAGCACAGCCATTTTTTTTTTTAAACTTAGGTACGTTTTAAGGGTCACTTTGTCACTTATGTTCTTTGATCTTTAATGCAGTGACCATTGCGGTGTCAGTACATAGATGATTTAATCCATTTATTCTAAATATTTTCCTCATCAATTGCAGATCTAATGCAACCTCATCTACTGTATCTCTCATTAACAGCTATTGGTGTCATTCAAAATATAATATATTGCAAAGTATATACAATTCATGTGTAGCTAATGATGATCTAAAAAACTTTTTAATTCACTAACTTAAAGGGGTTTTATCATAGGTCAGGAATATCAGATCAGTGGATGTCCGACTCCTACCACCCCTGCCAGCCAATCAGATGTTCTACAATAGCTCAGTCCACTGTGTAGTGGAAAAAGCTGGTTGTAAGGCTGCACCTATTCATGTGGAACAGTATCAGATGCATTGGAAGAATGTAGATCTTCTACCGCCTTACCCAGTTCCAGTTTACAGCTTCCCTCCCCATAGATGCTGAACAGATTAGTTTCACAGGACCAATCCCTGTTTTAATATACTGGGTTTGCCTAAAACAAAAAAGGGTTAATTAAAGAGTAGGATGTTCTAAACCGCTCCCCCTTTCAGGATTCCGTGCATGGTATCTTACTGAGTAAGACTATTAGTATTGCATATGCAACTGTCACAGGAGCAGAGTGTTTATATTGTGCAGAATGGCCCTTATATGGCTTCCCGTGGATCTAATGAACATCAGGTTTGGTATATTGATGTAGCTCAATAACTAAAGTTTGGCAAAACATTATTTTAATGGGACTGTTAGACATTTTTTTAAATGTTATTTCTAGTTTAAGGCAGAACTCCAGTCCTCCTCTGTTTTACACTGCATTCAAGATGTAAAATTACATGTTAAATATGTGATGTCACAAAGCTCTGCCTGCCTGGTCCATAGTACAGGCTGTGCTAACTTCTAATATTAAACATTAGCAGTGACTATATGGTGCTTAGTCACTACCACAATTAGTGCTATTCATATTATAGATTTTTTTATGAAATATCATAAATGTTAATATAGATAGATGCACACTTAATCTAGGAAGCTGCCCAGAACTGCTTGTTATCCAGGGAAACCTCCCGTGAGGGGCCTGTGTCTTCCTGTGGCTTTTAACCAGGCAACATTGGAAAGCCAGGACAGCATTTAAATAAGCGTGCTCCTGCACCCTTAACAGCTATCCCTGGCTGAGATCAGGGAAGCTGTTATATACAAGTGATAGTCATCTGAGCCTCAAGCCACCTCGAGCTATCACTAGTATATTCCAATACAGACCTGCACTGCACTGATATATAATTAATGCTGTGTTCCGTGCTGGATAAATATCAATCACAAAAGGGTAAGTTAAAAAAATTGTAATCAAAAAGTTTTTTTTACTTAAAAAAAAGAATAACAAAGAAGATCATATGCATTGCCGTGTCCGAAAACACCTGTCCAATTAAAATATTAATCCCATACAACGAATTACATAATGTAAAAAAAAAATAATAATTGCCAATTCAACATTTTTTTTCGGCACTTCACCTCCCCCAAATTTTTTTATAAAAAGTGATCAAGAAGTCTTACACATTCCAAAATGGCATCTATGAAAAGTACAGGTAGCCCCACAATAAAAAAAAAAAATGTTCAGTATTAAAACACAAGAAAACTATACAAATCTGGTATTGTAATCTTTCTAAATGAAGGTAACAGGTCAGTTTTACTGCATAGGGAATGTCGTAAAAACAAAGAGCAGAGCCTTCATTTAATCTAAATTTCAGTTTCTACTGTATTATTTTTACCTGAATGCACACTATCTTCTGATCCAGAATGCAGTTAGATGACCATGTCTGGTCTTCTCCTGAAACTTCCTGTGATGTCATGTCCATTTGGTTTCAGCCTAGTTCTCTGCTCTTGACCATGTCCTGTAGTTTTGAACACCCATCAAATTAACATAGTCAGGGAGAAAGAAGGACCATATGATCCCCTGCATCTTTGGTAGCAAAGCAGCGAAACCAGCGAAACCAGCAGTGACTGTGCATGTACCAGAATTTGGCCACTTCACTACTGAGGATGCAATTTGAATTAGATGAGCGCTCACACTTCAGGACACAGCAAAAAGCGGAAGATCAGGCTGGAAACAAATGGACATAATTCCTTATCAGGTGTAAGACATCTATACTTTCACATCTGCTTTTTTGCTGGATCTGGCAGTATCCGTTCAGAACAGATCCGGTTGTATTATCTCAGATGAGGTTTTTTGTGTCTAAAAAAAACGGATCCGGCACCATTGATTTACATTGTGTTTTATGTCGGATCTGTCTTGATTAGGGATGAGCGAACTCGAACTGTATAGTTCGGGTTCGTACCGAATTTTGGGGTGTCCGTGACACGGACCCGAACCCGGACATTTTCGTAAAAGTCCGGGTTCGGGTTCGGTGTTCGTCGCTTTCTTGGCGCTTTTGTGATGCTTTCTTGGCGCTTTTTGAAAGGCTGCAAAGCAGCCAATCAACAAGCGTCATACTACTTGCCCCAAGAGGCCGTCACAGCCATGCCTACTATTGGCATGGCTGTGATTGGCCAGAGCACCATGTGACCCAGCCTCTATTTAAGCTGGAGTCATATAGCGCCGCCCGTCACTCTGCTCTGATTAGCGTAGGGAGAGGTTGCGGCTGCGACAGTAGGGCGAGATTAGGCAGATTAACTCCTCCAAAGGACTTGATTAATCGATCGATCTGCAGCTGTGCATCATTGAGCTGCTGAAATTCAATTGCTCACTGTTTTTAGGCTGCCCAGACCGTTTGTCAGTCACTTTTTTCTGGGGTGATCGGCGGCCATTTTGTGTCTTGTGCGGTGCTGCGACCAAGTGCATCCAAGCTGCGACCAAGTGCATTTAACCCTCAATGGTGTGGTTGTTTTTTGGCTAAAGCCTACATCAGGGTGAAGCTGTCACACCAAGTGCATTTAACCAGCAATAGTCTGTTTATTTTTTGGCCATATACTACATCAGGGGCAAGCTGCGCCTGTCACCAAGTGCATTTAACCCTCAATGGTGTGGTTGTTTTTTGGCTAAAGCCTACATCAGGGTGAAGCTGTCACACCAAGTGCATTTAACCAGCAATAGTCTGTTAATTTTTTGGCCATATACTAAATCAGGGGCAAGCTGCGCCCGTCACCAAGTGCATTTAACCCTCAGTAGTGTGGTTGGTCAAGCTGTCACACCAAGTGCATTTAACCAGCAATAGTGTGGTTATTTTTTGGCCATATACTACATCAGGGGCAAGCTGCGCCCGTCACCAAGTGCATTTAACCCTCAGTAGTGTGGTTGGTCAAGCTGTCACACCAAGTGCATTTAACCAGCAATAGTCTGTTCATTTTTTGGCCATATACTACATCAGGGGCAAGCTGCGCCTGTCACCAAGTGCATTTAACCCTCAATGGTGTGGTTGTTTTTTGGCTAAAGCCTACATCAGGGTGAAGCTGTCACACCAAGTGCATTTAACCAGCAATAGTCTGTTCATTTTCTGGCCATATACTACATCAGGGGCAAGCTGCGCCCGTCACCAAGTGCATTTAACCCTCAGTAGTGTGGTTGGTCAAGCTGTCACACCAAGTGCATTTAACCAGCAATAGTGTGGTTATTTTTTGGCCATATCCCAGTCTAATTCTGTCACTAAATCCATACCGGTCACCCAGCGCCTAAATACTAGGCCTCAAATTTATATCCCGCTAAATCTGTCGTTACCGCTGTCCTGTTGTGGATGGGCAAGTTATTTAGTGTCCGTCAAAGCACATTTTTTGTTCTGGGTTGAAATACAATTCCCAATTTAGCAATTTCATAATTTAGTGGTTTCTGCTATATCAGAGCTATTTGAAATCTATCCCTAAAAGGGTATATAATATTAAAGGTGCACATAGGGTCATTCAGAATAACTTCACACACACGCTACTGTGCATTTCCAAGTCTAATTCTGTCACTAAATCCATACCGGTCACCCAGCGCCTAAATACTAGGCCTCAAATTTATATCCCGCTAAATCTGTCGTTACCGCTGTCCTGTTGTGGATGGGCAAGTTATTTAGTGTCCGTCAAAGCACATTTTTTGTTCTGGGTTGAAATACAATTCCCAATTTAGCAATTTCATAATTTAGTGGTTTCTGCTATATCAGAGCTATTTGAAATCTATCCCTAAAAGGGTATATAATATTCAAGGTGCACATAGGGTCATTCAGAATAACTTCACACACACGCTACTGTGCATTTCCAAGTCTAATTCTGTTAGTAAATCCATACCGGTCACCCAGCGCCTAAATACTAGGCCTCAAATTTATATTCAGCTGAATTTGAATACAATACATTGGGCCAAATAATATTTTTGTTGTTGTGGTGAACCATAACAATGAGGAAAACATCTAGTAAGGGACGTGGACGTAGACATGGTCGTGGTGGTGTTAGTGTTAGTGGACCCTCTGGTGCTGGGAGAGGACGTGGCCGTTCTGCCACATCCACACGTCCTAGTGTACCAACTACCTCAGGTCCCAGTAGCCGCCAGAATTTACAGCGATATATGGTGGGGCCCAATGCCGTTCTAAGGATGGTAAGGCCTGAGCAGGTACAGGCATTAGTCAATTGGGTGGCCGACAGTGGATCCAGCACGTTCACATTATCTCCCACCCAGTCTTCTGCAGAAAGCGCACAGATGGCGCCTGAAAACCAACCCCATCAGTCTGTCACATCACCCCCATGCATATCAGGGAAACTGTCTGAGCCTCAAGTTATGCAGCAGTCTCTTATGCTGTTTGAAGACTCTGCTGGCAGGGTTTCCCAAGGGCATCCACCTAGCCCTTCCCCAGCGGTGGAAGACATAGACTGCACTGACGCACAACCACTTATGTTTCCTGATGATGAGGACATGGGAATACCACCTCAGCATGTCTCTGATGATGACGAAACACAGGTGCCAACTGCTGCGTCTTTCTGCAGTGTGCAGACTGAACAGGAGGTCAGGGATCAAGACTGGGTGGAAGACGATGCAGGGGACGATGAGGTCGTGCCACTGACTTTCACAGTTCGGAGGAAAAGGCAGTGGTGAGACCGAGCCAACAGCGTAGCAAAAGAGGGAGCAGTGGGCAAAAGCAGAACACCCGCCGCCAAGAGACTCCGCCTGCTACTGACCGCCGCCATCTGGGACCGAGCACCCCAAAGGCAGCTTCAAGGAGTTCCCTGGCATGGCACTTCTTCAAACAATCTGCTGACGACAAGACCCGAGTGGTTTGCACGCTGTGCATCAGAGCCTGAAGCGAGGCATTAACGTTCTGAACCTGAGCACAACCTGCATGACCAGGCACCTGCATGCAAAGCATGAACTGCAGTGGAGTAAACACCTTAAAACCAAGGAAGTCACTCAGGCTCCCCCTGCTACCTCTTCTGCTGCTGCCGCCTCGGCCTCTTCCTCCGCCTCTGGAGGAACGTTGGCACCTGCCGCCCAGCAAACAGGGGATGTACCACCAACACCACCACCACCTCCGTCACCAAGCGTCTCAACCATGTCACACGGCAGCGTTCAGCTCTCCATCTCACAAACATTTGAGAGAAAGCGTAAATTCCCACCTAGCCACCCTCGATCCCTGGCCCTGAATGCCAGCATTTCTAAACTACTGGCCTATGAAATGCTGTCATTTAGGCTGGTGGACACAGACAGCTTCAAACAGCTCATGTTGCTTGCTGTCCCACAGTATGTTGTTCCCAGCCGCCACTACTTCTCCAAGAGAGCCGTGCCTTCCCTGCACAACCAAGTATCCGATAAAATCAAGTGTGCACTGCGCAACGCCATCTGTAGCAAGGTCCACCTAACCACAGATACGTGGACCAGTAAGCACGGCCAGGGACGCTATATCTCCCTAACTGCACACTGGGTAAATGTAGTGGCAGCTGGGCCCCAGACGGAGAGCTGTTTGGCGCACGTCCTTCCGCCGCCAAGGATCGCAGGGCAACATTCTTTGCCTCCTGTTGCCACCTCCTCCTTCTCGGCTTCCTCCTCCTCTTCTTCCACCTGCTCATCCAGTCAGCCACACACCTTCACCACCAACTTCAGCACAGCCCGGGGTAAACGTCAGCAGGCCATTCTGAAACTCATATGTTTGGGGGACAGGCCCCACACCGCACAGGAGTTGTGGCGGGGTATAGAACAACAGACCGACGAGTGGTTGCTGCCGGTGAGCCTCAAGCCCGGCCTGGTGGTGTGTGATAATGGGCGAAATCTCGTTGCAGCTCTGGGACTAGCCAATTTGACGCACATCCCTTGCTTGGCGCATTTGCTGAATTTGGTGGTGCAGAAGTTCATTCACAACTACCCCGACATGTCAGAGCTGCTGCATAAAGTGCGGGCCGTCTGTTCGCGCTTCCGGCGTTCACATCCTGCTGCTGCTCGCCTGTCTGCACTACAGCGTAACTTCGGCCTTCCCGCTCACCGCCTCATATGCGACGTGCCCACCAGGTGGAACTCCACCTTGCACATGCTGGACAGACTGTGCGAGCAGCAGCAGGCCATAGTGGAGTTTCAGCTGCAGCACGCACGGGTCAGTCGCACTACAGAACAGCACCACTTCACCACCAATGACTGGGCCTCCATGCGAGACCTGTGTGCCCTGTTGCGCTGTTTCGAGTACTCCACCAACATGGCCAGTGGCGATGACGCCGTTATCAGCGTTACAATACCACTTCTATGTCTCCTTGAGAAAACACTTAGGGCGATGATGGAAGAGGAAGTGGCCCAGGAGGAGGAGGAGGAGGAAGAGGGGTCATTTTTAGCACTTTCAGGCCAGTCTCTTTGAAGTGACTCAGAGGGAGGTTTTTGGCAACAGCAGAGGCCAGGTACAAATGTGGCCAGCCAGGGCCCACTACTGGAGGACGAGGAGGACGAGGATGAGGAGGAGGTGGAGGAGGATGAGGATGAAGCATGGTCACAGCGGGGTGGCACCCAACGCAGCTCGGGTCCATCACTGGTGCGTGGCTGGGGGGAAAGGCAGGACGATGACGATACGCCTCCCACAGAGGACAGCTTGTCCTTACCCCTGGACAGCCTGGCACACATGAGCGACTACATGCTGCAGTGCCTGCGCAACGACAGCAGAGTTGCCCACATTTTAACCTGTGCGGACTACTGGGTTGCCACCCTGCTGGATCCACGCTACAAAGACAATGTGCCCACCTTACTTCCTGCACTGGAGCGTGATGGGAAGATGCGCGAGTACAAGCGCACGTTGGTAGACGCGCTACTGAGACTAATTCTCTGCTGACATGAAGCCAGATCCTCTGTTACGGGACCTCTCTCCTCTGCCTGGGTGCTGGGCCTAAATATCTGACAATGGACTGTTGCATTGGTGGCTGACGTGAAGCCTGATTCTCTGCTATGACATGCAGACTAATTCTCTGCTGACATGAAGCCAGATTGTCTGTTACGGGACCTCTCTCCTCTGCCTGGGTGCTGGGCCTAAATTTATGAAAATGGACTCTTACAGTGGTGGGTGACGTGAAGCCTGATTCTCTGCTATGACATGAAGACTGATTCTCTGCTGACATGAAGCCAGATTGTCTGTTACGGGACCTCTCTCCTCTGCCTGGGTGCCGGGGCCTAAATATCTGAGAATGGACTGTTCCAGTGGTGGGTGACGGGAAGCCAGATTCTCTGCTATGGGACCTCTCTCCAATTGATTTTGGTTAATTTTTATTTATTTAATTTTTATTTTAATTCATTTCCCTATCCACATTTGTTTGCAGGGGATTTACCTACATGTTGCTGCCTTTTGCAGCCCTCTAGCCCTTTCCTGGGCTGTTTTACAGGCGTTTTAGGCTACTTTCACACTAGCGTTCGATCGGATCTGTTCTGAACGGATCCGATCATAATAATGCAGACGGAGGCTCCGTTCAGAACGGATCCGTCTGCATTATTTTAGCATATAACAGCTAAGTGTGAAAATAGCCTCGTACGGATCCGTCCAGACTTTCAATGTAAAGTCAATGGGGGACGGATCCGCCTGAAGATTGAGCCATATTGTGGCATCTTCAAACGGATCCGTCCCCATTGACTTACATTGTAAGTCTGGACGGATCCGCACGCCTCCGCACGGCCAGGCGGACACCCGAAAGCTGCAAGCAGCGTTCAGCTGTCCGCCTGTCCGTGCGGAGGCGAGCGGAGCGGAGGCTGAACGCCGCCAGACTGATGCAGTTTGAGCGGATCCGCTCCATTTAGACTGCATCAGGGCTGGACGGCTGCGTTCGGGTCCGCTCGTGAGCCCCTTCAAACGGAGCTCACGAGCGGACCGACGAACGCTAGTGTGAAAGTAGCCTTAGTGCCGAAAAGTTCGGGTCCCCATTGACTTCAATGGGGTTCGGGTTCGGGACGAAGTTCGGATCGGATTCGGATCCCGAACCCGAACATTTTCGGAGAGTTCGGCCGAACTTCTCGAACCCGAACATCCAGGTGTTCGCTCAACTCTAGTCTTGATCAGTATCCCATGCCACAAACAAAAAACGCTGCTTGCAGCAGTTTTGTGACCGACGTGGGAAAGCAACAAAACGGAATGGAATTGGCAATGAATGGGGACAAAACGGATGAATTTTTCTCCGGCTTTGAGATCCTCTGCCGGATTTTAAAATGGGAAAGAAAAACGTAGATGTGAAAGTAGTATTTAACCCCTTAGGGACCGGACTCATTTTCACCTTTCATCACATATTGTACTTCATGACACTGGTAAAATGAAGTTAAACTAAATTTATTTTTATTTATAAAAAAAATACAAAATGTAGCAAAATTTGGGAAAAATTAGCAATTTCTATATTACTTGTATAATACATAGTAATACCTACTAAAATAGTTATTACTTTACATTCCCCATATGTCTACTTCATTCAAATGGATCATTTTGGGAATACCATTATAGTTTTTGTGGACGTTACAAAGCTTAGAAGTTTAGAAGCAAATCTTGAAATGTTTCAGAAATTTTCAAAAACCCAATTTTTAGGGTCCAGTTCAGGTCTTAAGTCACTTTGTGAGGCTTACATAATAGAAACCACCCAAATATGACCCCATTCTAGAAACTACACCCTCAAGGTATTCAAAACTGATTTTACAAACTGTGTTAACCCTTTAGGTGTTGCACAAGAGTTCTTGGCAAGTGGAGATGAAATTTGAGAATTTACATTTTTGGGCAAATTTTCCATTTTAATCCATTTTTTCCAGTAACAAATGAAGGGTTAACAGCCAAACAAAATGCTATATTTATTGCCCCAATTCTGTAGTTTGCAGAAACACCCAATATGTGGGCATAAACTACTGTACGGGCACACAGTAGGGCGTAGAGGGAAATGTGCGCCGTGTGGTTTTTGGAAGGCAGATTTTGCTGGACCGGTTTATTTACACCATGTCCCATTTGAAGCCCCCCTGATGCACCCGTAGTTTCCAAAATGGGGTCACTTTTATGGAGTTTCTACTCTAGGGGTACATCAGGGGGGCTTCAAATAGGACATGATGTAAATAAACCAGTCCAGCAAAATCTGCCTTCCAAAAACCACACAGCGCTCCTTTCCCTCTACGCCCTACCATGTGTCTGTACAGTATTTTACGGCCACATATGGGGTGTTTCTAAAAACTAAAGAATCAGGGCAATAAATATAAAGTTTTGTTTGGCTGTTAACACTTGCTTTGTTACTGGAAAAAAATGGATTCAAATAGAAAATTTGCCCAAAAATCTAAATTCTGACATTTTATCTCCATTTGCCATTAACTCTTGTAGAACACCTAAAGGGTTTACGATGTTTGTAAAATCAGTTTTGAATACCTTGAGGGTGTAGTTTCTAGAATGGGGTCATTTTTGGGTGGTTTCTATTATGTTAGCAAAGTGACTTCAGACCTGAACTGGTCCTTAAAAAGTGGGTTTTTGAAAATGTATGAAAAATTTCACGATTTTCTTGTAAACTTCTAAGCCTTGCAACATCCCCAAAAATAAAATGGCATTCCAAAAAATGATCCAAACTTGAAGTAGACATATGGGGAATGTAAAGTAATAACTATTTTTGGAGGTATTACTATGTATTATAGAAGTAGAGAATTTGAAACTTGGAAATTTGCATATTTTCAAAAATTTTGGGTACATTTGGTATTTTTTATAAATAAAAATGAATTTTTTGACACCCTTTTATCCAGAGTCATGAAGTACAATATGTGACGAAAAAAACCTCTCAGAATGGCCTGGATAAGTACCAACGTTTTCAAGTTATTTACACAAAAAGTAACACTGGTCAGATTTGCAAAAAATGTCCTGGTCCCAAGGGAGTCTGTCACCTCCATATGGCCATATACGGTGCTTACATGGCTCTGTAGCACACCTATACAGGATTGTAACGTTACCTTTGTTCTTTTCTTTAGACTTGCACAAGTGGTAAAAACAAAGTTTAATTCATATGCAAATGAGCACTCTCAAGTGCCCAGGGGCGGCGTTCAGTGTGTAGGTGCCCAGGCTGCTCTGCCGCCTTTTCACTTTACTCCTCCCCAGCCTCTTCCTTTGCCCGCCCTCCAAGTCCTTTGCATCATCGCTAGGTCCGGCCAAGATCCCTGCCTGTGCACTGCTTTGCCGGTCTGGGGCATGTGCACGGTGATGCCCATTGTGGGCACCGCATCGCTTCACCTAGTGCGCATGCCCTCGGCCAGACCTAGCGATGATGTAAAGGACTTGGAGGGCGGGCAAAGGCAGAGACTGGGGAGGAGTAAAGTGAAAAGAAGGCAGAGCAGCTGGGGCACTTACACACTGAACGCCGCCCCTGGGCACTTGTGAGTGCTCATTTGCATATGAATTAAACTTCTCCTGCTTGTGCAAGTCTAAAGAAAAGAACAAAGGTACCATTACAATCCTGTATAGGTGTGCTACAGAGCCATGTAAGCACTGTATATGGCCATATGGAGGTGACATACTCCCTTTAAGGTGAAATATGGCCGTGTCCTTAAGGGGTTAAAAGGGGAGATGGCACATCATACTGCGCTCTCCATCCTCAATACCAAAACAGGCAGTGAGACAAGGATTGTTTGGGGACACTTCCCCATATCGTGGCACGGACCATTGTTCAGATTTCTGCCCACATCCTCCTTTTGGCAAAGAACTTCTATCGCTTCTTTACCAGTGAGTAGAGGTTGTTTCTCCCTTTTACAATGTGTGGAGATTTTTAGATTTTTCTGGGACACTTTTTTTTCTTCCCCTTTTTTTCCTCCTTTTTAGTACCTCTCTTCACTTAAAAAGTCCCCTGATAAGTCCCTTAGATGGGATGAAATGTGGCATGTAGGGCAATTAATTGAGGGTCATTATAGGCAATAGGCCCCAAGCAGGGAAAGGTACCGTATGGGGTCACCCCTATTGGGGCGGGCGCTCTGTGTCCGCTAGGCAGGGATTACTAGCCCCCTATCCCTCGCATAAGCAGGGTTCTATTTATAAGGTAGTGTGACAACTGCCACTCGTATCACAAGCTCCAGTCACCTATATCATTCTGCCATCACACTGAAGCATATACACCTGATGTTAAGATCATATCACTGACACCTGGAAGGGGAGGGATCTGTCCATTTATTACTTTGGTATAGAAGGTGACATAGAAAATTATTAATATTTTAGTGTTTTTCTCACTGCATTTTCTTTTGAGCACGTTTTGGAATTTGCTTTATTTTTTATTGTAACCAGTAAAAGCTATGTTTTAATGATATACCCAGTCCACTGTGAGATGGCATCCGTGTTGCAGCCATGGTTTTCATGGAACCATAGTCTATAATGGGCGCCATGGATCCATGAACACGGACAAAATAGAGCATGCATCCGTGCTAAAAAACACAGACCCACAGACTGTGATAAAACACTGATGTGTGAATACACACATTAAGGCTACATGCACACGGCAGTGTTTTTTTGCGGCCTCCGTTGCGGATCGGATGGTTTCCCATTAATTTCTATGGATCCGTTAAAAATGCGGTGGACTCCATTTCTTGTCCGCATCCAGTGTCTGTGTTTCACGTCCGCAAAAAAAATATGGCATGTCCTATTCTTGTCTGCAAAAAACGGATGACCAACGGAAGCCATCAGTAAGTCATCCGTATCAGTTTTTTTTGCGGATGGGAAACCTATATATATTAAATTTCAAGAATTACAGCCTTAAAAAAAAACTGAAGACATACGGAAACACAACCTACAAAACATGCAGACAAACGGATGTAAAAAAAAACAGGAACACTGAAGCAAATCTTGAAATTGTTCAAAAACCCAATTTTTAGGGACCAGTTCAGGTCTGAAGTCACTTTGTGAGGCTTATATAATAGAAACCACCCAAATATGACACCGTTCTAGAAACTACACCCCTCAAGGTATTCAAAACAGATTTTACAAACTTTGTTAACTCTTTAGGTGTTCCACAAGAATTAATGGAAAATACAGATACAATTTAAAAATTTCACTTTTTTGGCATATCTTCAATTTTTATATTTTTATTCCAGTTATAAAGCAAGGGTTAACAGCCAAACAAAACTCATTATTTATGGCCCTGATTCTGTAGTTTACAGAAACACCCCATATGTGGTCGTAAACCACTGTACGGGCACACGGTAGGACACAGAAGGAAAGGAATGCCATACGGTTTTGGAAAGGCAGATTTTGCTAGACAGTTTTTTTTTGGACACCATGTCCCATTTGAAGCCCCCCTGATTCACCCCTAGAGTAGAAACTCCAAAAAAGTGACCCCATTTTAGAAACTACGGCATAGGGTGGAAGTTTTGTTGGTACTAGTTTAGGGTACATATGATTTTTGGTTGCTCTATATTACACTTTTTGTGAGGTAAGGTAACAAGAAATAGCTTTTTTGGCACAGTTTTTTTTTGTTATTTACAACATTCATCTGACAGGTTAGATCATGTGGTATTTTTATAGAGCAGGTTGTCACGGACGCGGCGATACCTAATATGTATACCATTTTTTTATTTATGTAAGTTTTACACAATGATTTCATTTTTTAAACAAAAAAAAATATGTTTTAGTGTCTCCATAGTCTGAGAGCCATAGTTTTTTCATTTTTTGGGCGATTATCTAAAGTAGGGTCTCTAGGGTCTTTTTTGTGGGATGAGATGACGGTTTTATTTGCACTATTTTGGGGTGCATATGACTTTTTGATCGCTTGCTATTGCACTTTTTGTGACATAAGATGACCAAAAATGGCTTTTTTTACACTGTTTATATTTTTATTTTTTTACGGTGTTCACCTGAGGGGTTAGGTTATGTGATATTTTTATAGAGCCGGTCGATACGGACACAGCGATACCTAATATGTATACTTTTTTTTATTTATGTAAGTTTTACACAATGATTTCATTTTTGAAAAAAAAAAAATCATGTTTTAGTGTTTCCATAGTCTAAGAGCCATAGTTTCATTTTTTGGGCGATTTATCTTGGGTAGGGTATTATTTTTGCGGGATGAGATGACTGTTTGATTGGCACTATTTTGGGGTGCATATGACTTTTTGATCGCTTGCTATTGCATTTTTTGTAATGTAAGGTGACAAAAAATTGTTTATTTAGCACAGTTTTTATTTTTTACGGTGTTCATCTGAGGGGTTAGCTCATGTGATATTATTATAGAGCTGGTTGATACGGATGCGGCGATACCTAATATGTATACTTTTTTTTTATTTATGTAAGTTTTACACAATAATATCATTTTTGAAACAAAAAAAAATCATGCTATAGTGTCCCCATAGTTTTTTAATTTTTTGGGCCATTATCTCATATAGGGGCTCATTTTTTGCGGGATGAGGTGACGGGTTGATTGGTACTATTTCGGCGTACATGCGACTCTTTTGATCACTTTTATTACCTTTTTTGGGAAGTAAGGTGGGCAAAATGTAAATTTCCTGATAGTTTTTTTTTATTTTTATGGCGTTCTACGAGCGGGGAAAGTAACATGACCGTTTTATAGATCAGGTCGTTACGGACGCGGCGATACCTAATATGTGTAGTGTATTTTTTTTATTTTTTTTTTATTTTTTTTATTCAGTGATAAATGTATTTTTATTATCTTTATCTTTTTTTCACATTTTTTTTTTTACATTTTTTGGACCCAGACCCACTTGGTTCTTGAAGATCCAGTGGGTCTGATGTCTGTATAATACAGTACAGTACAATATATATATTGTACTGTACTGTATTTTACTTACACTGAACAGATCTATGCTTTTAGCATAGATCTGTTCAGCACCATGGACAGCAGGACACCTAAGAAGGCGTCCTGTTTCCATGGGAACCTTCCCCGTCTGCCACAACTGAGCAGACGGGGAAAGGGAAGGAGGGGAGCTCCCTCCCTCTGTCCCCCCATCCATCTGGGGGCTGCAAAGGCACAGCAGCCCCCTGATGGCAGAGGGAGGGAGCTCCCTGACTTAACCCTTTCCATACCGCGGTCTATACAGACCACGGTATGGGAAGGGTGAAACGGCTGACATCGCAGCGATGTCAGCCGTTTATACCAGAGTGTCAGCAATGTGCTGACACTCTGGTACCACTGACCACCAATGAAAATTCAGCAACTGCCGCAGCGCCCCCCCCCCCCAAATAAACGCCCACAAACCGCCCCCCTGCACCCCGCCGTCATAAATGCATTCAGTGGTGCAGGGGGGGGTTAAAAAAATCAGGGACCGCAGGGATCAGAAACTACATAAAGCGCTGCAAACTGCAGGTCTGAATTGACCTGTGGTTTGCAGCGATCACCGATATGGGGGCATTGACCCTGGGTGCCTGGCTGTGTGTAACAGCCGGCACTCAGCGCTGTCACCATGTCTGCAGACATGGTGACAGTTTAATGCCAGGACGAGTATACTCGTCCTGGAGCGCTAAGTACCCTTGCTCCAGTATACTCGTCCAAGGTCCTGAAGGTGTTAATAGTCTCTGTTACCAGGGGCAGATCTTGCCTAACAACAGGCTGTGGACTGCAAATTAGGTGGAAGTGAGATCCCTAGAGGCCATGACTTTACATCTTTTTTCAGGTGGATGCAGACACATTTTTTAAATTTGCTAGTTACACCATTCTCTAGTAAATTAAATTAAATTGTGTGAAAGTACAGTGACTCTTTAATACTATAAAAAAAGTTATTCAACAAATATACTATATATACACTATACTACAAGGGGCTTATGCCTCACAATTAAAGGTGCCCATACACCTTTAATAGTTTTCAGCTGTATGCTGACCCAATTTTAGAAACCACACCCCTCACAGAATTTATCAATGGGTATAGTGGGCATTTTTACCAAGATGTTTTGAAAAATGAATTCCCAGCTGAATGTACAAAGTGAAAATTGCGATTTTTTTCCACAGACATACCATTTCAGCACCCAATATGTTGTGCATACCAGTGTGAAAAGCAAACCTTATTTTTATGTTATGCATCCTGGTTTTAGGAACACTGTATATGTGGTGCTGTTCTTTTGCCTGGACATACAGTACCACAGTGCCCAGGAGTAAAATATTCATTTGAGCACCATGTACATTCGAGGCCCAATGTGGTGATTTATGCATCTTGCGCTGACAACTGTAGTGGCTGTGGGGTGAACTAACAAATGGAACCCCCTAGAATTGACCTCATATCTGAAACTAGACCCCTCAATGTATTTATTAAGGGGTGGAGTGAGCATTTTGACCCCACAGTTTTTTTTTGTTTTTTTTTGCAGAAATGACTGAGAAGGGGATTGTGTAAAATTAAAATTGTAAGTTTTCCCACAGATATGGTATTTCAGTGCCCTGCTTGTGCCATCTGAGACACACAACGCTCTTTAACTTATTAGGTAGATTCTACTGGGCACTGAAATGCCATAAATGTGGACGTAAACTGCTGTCTGTGTACACTGCAGGCTTCAGAAGGGAGAGACCACCTTTTGGCTCTTGCAGCGCAGATTGTGATGGATTGGTTTATGGGCAACATGTTGCTTTTGAATAGCCTTTGGGTGGTAGTGGTAGGTGCTACAGCCATTTTCTGAGAACCATATTTGTGTGTTTTCAGAAATATGGTTAAAGGTAACATCATGTGAATCCACATATAACAGGATAGATACATTGGCACCTGGCCAACAAAGAGTCATAGTAACACATTTACATCCTGACGTCAAGGTCTAAATGTATGTCAGGTAGGACAGCCGTCATATTAAAGGACTAGCATGAGAAAAAAATACAACCACTCTATGAGCGGTACAAAACATCAAAACTTAATCCGTCAAAAAAAGGGAAAGAATCATAATAATAACTGAACAAATAAAGGGGGGATAACAAGACTAACACACATGAGGAAAGGTAGGTCACATAAGGCAAGAGAGAACAATAATAGGACGAAGTAGATAACAGTAGTAAAAATAACCCCTTCAAGCCAGCAAGGATTGATATTCCAAGAAGTCTTGGAAGACAAACCAAGTTGTCCACGCAGTAATAAAAGCTTTATCATTATTCTTCAAGAACGCCGCGAGGCTACTTTCACACCTGCGGCAGGACAGATCCGGCAGGCTGGTCTCCCTGTCGGATCCGTCCTTCCGCTGTTTCGCCGTATCGCCGGACCACCGCTCCGTCCCCATTGACTATAATGGGGATGGGGTCGGAGCTCCAGCGCAGCACGGCGAAAGCCGCCGGACTAAAAAGTCCTGCATGTCCGACTTTTTAGTCTGGCGGCTTTCGCCGTGCACCGCCGTGCTGCGCCGGAGCTCAACCCCTGTCCCTATTATAGTCAATGGGGACGGAGCGACGATACGGCGAAGTAGCGGAAGGACGGATCCGACAGGGAGACCAGCCTGCCGGATCTGTCCTGCCGCAAGTGTGAAAGTAGCCTTAGCTCCTCCATTCTCCGGATCTCTTCCACTTACTGTACCCAAAGCTCAGTGGATGGTGGAACAGGAGATTTCCATTTCGCTGGGATGCAGGACCTAGCCGCAATGACCAAATGGAGCAAGCAGGACCGATGGAGTAAGCTCAGGGGTAAGTCCGAAAGAAATAATAAGAAAAAATAGTTGGTCTTATGGATTGATTCCCAGAAACGTTTGATTTTGTCACATTGCCATAAAATATGAAGCAACGAGCCTTGAGATGTTTTACAACGCCAGCATAAAGGGGATGTTGTCGGAAACATTTTATAGAGACGTGTCGGAACATAATACCATCTTGATAGTATTTTATAGCTGGCTTCTTGGTACTTACTGGCAATGGAGGATTTATGAGCCAATTGAAACAGTTTGGACCATGGGTCAGAGGAGATATCAACTTGCAGATCATGAGTCCACTTGTCAGTGTAGGGAGGGCGGAAATCCTCTTTGGGTAATACTAGCGCTTTATAAAGTTCTGAGAGAGAATGGCGGTATACTCCTGAGCCTATGCACGTTTTTTCAAATGCGTAAGAGATCTAGCAAAACCCGGGGATGAGGGCATAGAGGAAAGGAAGTGATGTAGTTGCCTAGATCTCCATGGTTTGAGGGCACAGGGGTCAGACAGTCCCGACAATTCAGCGTATGTGAACCACCGTCCAGAGGTTCTAAAGAAAGGTGCACAACATCTACCACTCGATAGCCATTGTACAAATTGGGCCCCCGAACAACCTGCCGGGGAGTCTGGGTGTCCCAGGATAGGAAACATTGGGGATGGTGTTGGAGAGATCATGGGGATATGTTGGTACTTGTGGAATTGAATAAAAGTTGGCCCAATGATAGGGTGAATAGAGATTGTAGAGGGGGTTTTCCTATAGGTCCATGGTGAGTGAGCCAGAGGGGAACTATACAGTTATTTTTCTCTCAATGGAGCTGTGTAAGAGCTTATTTTTTGAAGGATAAGTTGCCATCATCATAGGTTCTATTTTGAGGTAAATACTACTTTTTGATCATTTTTTATTTTGCTTTTGTGGAAGCAGGATAAAAGCATTTTTGGGGCAAAAAATCTTGTTTTTGCATTGCCATTTTCAGAAAGCCATATATTTTTTATTTTTTTGGCAATAGTCTTGTGTGAGGGCTTGTTTTTTGCGGGATAAGGTAACATTTTCATTGGTACCATTTTAGGGGACTTTTTGATCACTTAATATCAGGGCTGGGATAAGGTATTTTGGTACCTGAGACAGGAGGGGCAAATGGCATCCCCCATCCCCATGTACACATGTAAATTCAATGTAAACAATAGACAATAAAAGGTAGCGTTAAACAAATAATGTGTTGCGTAACTTAAAGTGCATAACACAGTAAACATACAATTAAAACTGTACAAAGGTGCCAATAGTGTGCAAAGATAACACCACTATAATGTACAGTGCAATGGTTCTAGCGTTCATGGATGCAAATTCATCAATTATATCATTGAAGTCTATTTCTTTGCTGTTGCAAATTCAATAGACAAAATACTAAGGTTTGAAACTCTTAGTGGAATGTAAATAGTTTTTTATAAGTTTTAGCTTGCTAAAACTTCGTTCTCGTGATGCAACGGTCACAGGAAGCGTTAAAAATAGGCGCAATGCAGTATCTATATTTGGAAAGCAGGACTGAAGGGAATACTCCTGAATTATTTGGAACAGTCCAATTGGTTTTGCAGAATTTACATCTGGCAGTATAGCAGCTTCTTGAAATCTGAAGCTTTCAATTTCTTCACAGGATTCAGTAAATCACTTTGGTATTTCAGTGCAAGATCCTTTGAAGCTTTCTGCAAAGTAGAGATCTCAATATCTATCAGTGCTAGGCAAGAAAGAAATGCAAATCTTCAGCATTTTCCTTTAGTGTTTCTGACTTCCATGTTAAAGGAGTTTTGCAAAGTATTTTTTATTGATGACCTTCCCTCAGGATCGGTCATCAATATCAGATCGTCGGGGGTGCTGGGTGTCGGACCCTTGCTGATCTGATATTGATGACCTATCCTGAGGATAGGTTGAAGAGAAGGCCATGCACCATACCACCAAAGCCTTCCCTTCATTGTTTATCTGCTCGCCACCCACATTGCAATGGTGAACAGGTGTAATGACAATAAACTGTCCCATTCACTGTACTTTCACACAATTTCATTTCTATATCTCTGTCTTTTAAATGACCCCCCCACACACACCAAAAGAATAAAAAAAATAAAAAAATAATGGCCCACAATGATAGATAGATCTGTCTTCTCTATAGCCAGGAACCCCGTAAAAGAGTGCCCCCAAATGATATAAATATCTCAATTATTTTTCACCCCCCCCCCCCTCCTCAAAGAACAAAAAAAAAATATAATGGCCCCCAATGATAGATCTATCTATCTCTGTCTTCTCTATAGCCAATAGCCAGGAACCCCATAAGAGTGCCACCAAATGATATACATATCTCACTTATTTTTCATCTCCCCCCCCCCCCCCAGAACAAAAAAAATAATAATGGCCCCCAATGATAGATAGATCTATGTCACGACCCCTGGTCATGGTCGTGACTCCTTGGGAGCCGCATGCAGTTATCCGCGGTCTGGTGTTGTCGCAACCGTAGCTGGGGGCACTTAGTGGTTTGCCTCAGGTGCGGTTGCCGCGAATAACAGGCATGCGTGCGGTTGCCCTTGGCAACGTGTTTTGGTGTGCACGTCCTTCGTCTGTGTTTATGTGCACTCCCTTTGTGTGTTGGTTGTGCACGAGATTGTGTTGGTTGTATGCACTTGGACACCTCCCTTCACCTGCGGTGGTCTGCGGCAACGTCTGGTGTTGTGTGCATGTGGTGGCAGGGTCTCGGCCTGCTGGTTGTTCTTCAGGTCACGGCTGCCACGCATGCCGTTGCCAGCGGTAACAGGTGAGTGAGTGAGTGAGTGAGTGTGTGTGCTATGCTTTCCCCTTTATGTGAGTTTCCCTTCTGTGGTGCTGGAAGGGTTAATTTCCTTCCCAGTGTGTGTGATGTCACTGGGTGTGGTTGACTGGTGGGTGTGGCCTTTTGGCCTATATAGCCTGAGTCTCTTGCAGGCTTCAGTAGGTTGCTCTCAGCCATGCTGGCTGGAGCAGCCTCCTGTCTCCTCCATCTGCCTGGTGAGGACCATCCTTCTGGTCATAAAACCTTGTTAGTAAAACCTTTGTTACCTTGTCTGATGTTATGTTTATGTGTATGTGGTTGCTGGCTTGTTGCACCTTATGGTTCCCTGGTTCCCTGTGTGATGTATGGTGTGTGCTGTCGTCTTTTCTGTTGTTGTAGACAGACAGCACTTTTGTATGGGTTCCGGGCGGTGTGTTTGTGGCAGGTAGGTGAGGTTGTAGTTCCACATACCTGCCACTGCCATAAGTGGTATTGGATTCCCTTTATTACCAGCTTGGCCTTTCTAGGCTCCTGTTCCTCCGTGTTCTGGAGGAACAGGTAGTCTATCTAGCTCCTAGCCTAGGGACCTGCGGAGGGATAGTAGGGACCCGAGGTTCCTGCGCATGGGTCCTCCTACCCTAAAGGTCGGCCCATGCAGGTTAGGAGTTAGGGTCAGATCAGGGAGACTTTAGGAGGTGACCTGCTCCCTGATCCTATGGTCTTGCAGCGACCAAACATCTCCGGGTACCGCACGGCTGGGGGTTTCCCCCACCGCCAGCCGTGACAATCTATCTATCTCTGTCTTCTCTATAGCCAGGAACCCCAGAAAAGTGTGCCCCAAATGATGAAATGATCTAAATATCTAACTTATTTTTCATTATCCGACTCTCTCCCCCCCCCCCCCCCCCAATAAAACAAGAGTGCTAAAATAATATGACATTTATGTAGACAGACCCTGAAGTTCAGAGTCAGGGTGGGATCCAAAAAGATAAGTAGCCAAAGAAAGGAGCCCCCAGGGAGTTAGGTTTGCCGGTCTGAAGCTTCTAAACTTACCTGCGCACCCTCCGGACAGTTGATCGCTCAGACGTCTGCTCGGCTCTCCTCTTCTTCTCCTGTGTTCACTCACTGTGGCTGGCGCGCCGCCTCCTTCCTGCAGATTTTGCGCCGTTTAGCCGGCGCATGCGCAGTAGGTATGCGCCCGCTACGATTTGGACCGCACAGCCGCAGTGGAAAGGGACAGGGGAGGGGAGTAAACGGGCGGGCAGAGGCGCACGGAGGGCGGTGTTATGAGCCGTTTAGTAGGTGCTGCCTGGGGCTCTGAGGATTGAGAGACCGCCCTGGGCACTTGAGAGGGCTCATTAACATAATCTTATAAGTTCATTTTCGGCTAAAAGAAAAGTCAGTTTTCTACAACAAAGGTACCGTTTTTAATTTCTGGGTGGATCATATAACCCTATTTGATCGGTCTAATATGCTGAAATGTGGTGACAGACTCCCTTTAATAGAGAATGGTGTAACTAGCAAATTTCTAAATCACTTCATTTAAAAAATGTGATTCTAATCTCCACCTAATTTGCAGTTCACTGCCAATCGTTAGGCAAGATCCGTCCTTGGTAAAAGAGACTCGGAAGACAGTTCTCATTGCCGTCCCATTGAAGTGAATGGGATGGGTTCTTCTAATTACACCTGCTCACTGTTGTGATGTCGACGGCAAGCAGGTAAACAAAGAAGGGAAGGCCTTCTCTTCAAGTAGGTGATCAATGGGGGTGCCAGGTGTCGGACCACAGCCAATCTGATATTGACAACCTATCCTGAGGATAGGTCATCATTAATAATATCTCAGAAAACCCTTTCAAGTTAGAGATGAGTACATAAAAAATAAATACAGGGAGTGCAGAATTATTAGGCAAATTAGTATTTTGACCACATCATCCTCTTTATGCATGTTGTCTTACTCCAAGCTGTATAGGCTCGAAAGCCTACTACCAATTAAGCATATTAGGTGATGTGCATCTCTGTAATGAGAAGGGGTGTGGTCTAATGACATCAACACCCTATAGCAGGTGTGCATAATTATTAGGCAACTTCCTTTCCTTTGGCAAAATGGGTCAAAAGAAGGACTTGACAGGCTCAGAAAAGTCCAAAATAGTGAGATATCTTGCAGAGGGATGCAGCACTCTTAAAATTGCAAAGCTTCTGAAGCGTGATCATCGAACAATCAAGCGTTTCATTCAAAATAGTCAACAGGGTCGCAAGAAGCGTGTGGAAAAACCAAGGCGCAAAATAACTGCCCATGAACTGAGAAAAGTCAAGCGTGCAGCTGCCAAGATGCCACTTGCCACCAGTTTGGCCATATTTCAGAGCTGCAACATCATTGGAGTGCCCAAAAGCACAAGGTGTGCAATACTCAGAGACATGGCCAAGGTAAGAAAGGCTGAAAGACGACCACCACTGAACAAGACACACAAGCTGAAACGTCAAGACTGGGCCAAGAAATATCTCAAGACTGATTTTTCTAAGGTTTTATGGACTGATGAAATGAGTGAGTCTTGATAGGCCAGATGGATGGGCCCGTGGCTGGATTGGTAAAGGGCAGAGAGCTCCAGTCCGACTCAGACGCCAGCAAGGTGGAGGTGGAGTACTGGTTTGGGCTGGTATCAGCAAAGATGAGCTTGTGGGGCCTTTTCGGGTTGAGGATGGAGTCAAGCTCAACTCCCAGTCCTACTGCCAGTTTCTGGAAGTCACCTTCTTCAAGCAGTGGTACAGGAAGAAGTCTGCATCCTTCAAGAAAAACATGATTTTCATGCAGGACAATGCTCCATCACACGCGTCCAAGTACTCCACAGCGTGGCTGGCAAGAAAGGGTATAAAAGAAGAAAATCTAATGACATGGCCTCCTTGTTCACCTGATCTGAACCCCATTGAGAACCTGTGGTCCATCATCAAATGTGAGATTTACAAGGAGGGAAAACAGTACACCTCTCTGAACAGTGTCTGGGAGGCTGTGGTTGCTGCTGCACGCAATGTTGATGGTGAACAGATCAAAACACTGACAGAATCCATGGATGGCAGGCTTTTGAGTGTCCTTGCAAAGAAAGGTGGCTATATTGGTCACTGATTTGTTTTTGTTTTGTTTTTGAATGTCAGAAATGTATATTTGTGAATGTTGAGATGTTATATTGGTTTCACTGGTAAAAATAAATAATTTAAATGGGTATATATTTGTTTTTTTGTTAAGTTGCCTACTAATTATGCACAGTAATAGTCACCTGCACACACAGATATCCCCCTAAAATAGCTAAAACTAAAAACAAACTAAAAACTACTTCCAAAAATATTCAGCTTTGATATTAATGAGTTTTTTGGGTTCATTGAGAACATGGTTGTTCAATAATAAAATTAATCCTCAAAAATACAACTTGCCTAATAATTCTGCACTCCCTGTGTGTGTATATATATATATATATATATATATATATATATATATATATATATATATATATACATATATATATATATATACTGGCCCAGTATGGCCAGTGGACACATATGGGTCCCCTGTATGTGGGCCCAGTATGTGGATCTGTCCAGGTTGTGTGGGTATATATGTGTATATATATATACTGATATGATCCCCAGGTTGAGTAATGTATATATATCAGCCTAGTTCTGTTTAGGGATTGTTATGACGTAGGCGTGTGGTGCTATGGTGTGGCATCTGGGGGGATGCTCTCATTTAAACCTTGGGCAGGAAATCCTTTGATTCCTTTGTCTGTATAGATCCTGAGCTAGCCTCAGGTGGCCAACTGGCAGTTCAAGCATTCCGTCACACGCCCACGATAATGCCATCACCCTCCTGTTGAAGAGGGGGGAGGTGGGCTGCTTTTGGGCTTTATTAGCACTAGCCAGGACAAAGGGTCTCTCTCTCTTGGGACGGCCTTAAACAGAGACACATGGGTGCAACTTGAGGAAGGAAGATGGACCGAACAGCTCCCTGAAAGAAGAGAGGCAAAGCCCCACATGCCCCTGGAGATGGCTGAGTAACCTTTTCCTTCCAGCATTGCAGTACCCCTAATACCCCTGCCCTGATTTACCTAACCCCTGCATTTAACCCCTTTTTCCCTATACCACCGATAACCCCTGAACCACTGCTCCACCAACCATCCCCTAACCCCGGCTGCTGAACTCCTGCAGTCAGTATTTACCCTTGCTGCTGACCTCCTGCAGCATTAACCTCAGTCCTGTCTGCCTCTGCCCATTGACTCTTGAGGCAGCCCCAGTTATCCCTGTAGCTGAACAATAACAAATACAGGTGCACTCTGCAGTCTCACTAAACCCTCAAACTGATTTTAAAATTGAGAGATTAGTCAACATGTCCTACGGTGTAGAACATGTCTAAGCCCAGGCACCACGTCAAGGTTTCTCAAGTAGCCCGGGACCTAACACTCTCCTACCTGTGCCTTATGGGCGATACCAGGAGCCAGTGGGCAAATTACAGGAGCATGAGGCCGACTCACAAACAGCTCACCAGTTACCTCCAGCATGCTTGTATTGGGAGGAGGGAGGAGTCTGCGAGTCCCACTCAAGACTGACTGATATGGCCCAGGTCTCACAGGTGCACCTAAATGTGGCCTGTAGATGGAAAACAGGCACATTTAAATTGGAGTTTATACACCTCCAGGAATCTATATATACAAACCAAAAAAGACAAGGTGGCATTAGCAGCAGGTGCTCAAACCCACATGCAGTCGTGCATATATACAGGGGAGCAAATCCTGCACTTGTGGCCCGTTGCTAATGGCGATCCCCAGCAAAATGCATACGGTGGAGGATGCCCGAGGCGAACCACAAGTACCACAATAGACATCTCACACAAGGTAACAAGTGCGGATGTCATAATCAATATAATAATATAACAAAACAATAACAAATACAGGTGCACTCTGCAGTCTCACGAAACCCTCAAAACTGATTTTAAAATTGAGAGATTAGTCAACATGTCCTACGGTGTAGAACATGTCTAAGCCCGGGCACCAAGTCAAGGTTTCTCCAGTAGCCCGGGACCTGGGCCAAATCAGTCAGTCTTGAGTGGGACTCGCAGACTCCTCCCTCCTCCCATTGCAAGCATGGTTACATGCTGGAGGTAACTGGTGAGCTGTTTGTGAGTCGGCTTCATGCTCCTGTAATTTGCCCACTGGCTCCTGGTATCGCCCATACGGCGCAGGTGTTAGGTCCCGGGAGAGTGTTAGGTCCCGGGCTACTTGAGAAACCTTGACGTGGCTTAGACATGTTCTACACCGTAGGACATGTTGACTAATCTCTCAATTTTAAAATCAGTTTGAGGGTTTAGTGAGACTGCAGAGTGCACCTGTATTTGTTATTGTTTTGTTATATTATTATATTGATTATGACATCCGCACGACTGCATGTGGGTTTGAGCACCTCCTGCTAATGCCACCTTGTCTTTTTTGGTTTGTATATATATATCCCTGTAGCTGCCCTGTAATCCTTTACCCCTTCACTGCTGCCTTGCCTAAACCAGCAGCAGCTGAGTGGGTGTTAACCCTTTGTTTCTCCCATAGGGATAGCTTAGAGCCAGGTTGGGTGGGCTGCTAATGTGTATGTGAGTGTAAAGTATAGATAGTGTGTGTGGGGTGGAATGGGAATTGTGTAGTGTAGTTAGGTTTGTATTGTGTTTAATAATATTGTTTATTGTAGAACTGTTACTTTGCTGTGGTGTGTGCGTCTATATGTATATATGTATTTATATACATTGATCTATAAATATATATAGATATAGCATACTATTAGACTTGTATAGTTGTATTGTGTAATAAATACTTTATTGTTCATAATACAGGGTGTAGTTTTTAGTAGTCGCCGCCCTAGTATAGTGATAGTAAGTCACATGTAGTGTTGTTCAGTGTAGTGTATATGCAATCAGAGGTAGTTAGCTAGAGAGTATAGAGCTATATATATAATTTAGGCATAAATAGGCAGAGTAATCACTAGACGACTCGCGCCTATTTATGAATATTAATTATTGAGATTTGCATAAATATCAATAATTAATATCCCCTTTAATAACAAGTATACATGTATAAGAGACATAAGAAACTGAAACCTTTCAGGGTTGCTTTAATAAGTCTTTGAACTGTTCTTAAAAATGTCTGCATCTCTGGACTGACAGATGCTGCATGTACACCTACTAGGTTAAAGGGGTTTTCTGAGATTTTCATACAGTGGAGGTTATACTCCCCAGGATCCCCATCGATCAACTGTTTGAGAAGGCACCAGCGCTCCCAGTAGCACTGCGGCCTTCTCTCAGCTTTTACTAGGCCTGAGGATAGGTCATCAGCATAAAAATCTCAGTAAACTCTTTTACATCAATGCCATCACCAGAAGGTTTTTCTGCAGTTTCAGAAGTCAGACCAATTTCATTTTTTTTTCTTTAGTGTGGATGAAATCAATAAAGCTTTCTTCTATGTGTACCTTTCCATCCACAACTGAAATATAACGTATGATTTTACACATTTGCTTATGAGGAAATATATTAATTGTGCAGTCAAATAAGAGAGAAAAATACTTTTCTCGTGCTTTTTTCCATTGGGGGACACAGACCATGGGTATAGCTGCCTTAGAGGTATTAGTAGGAGGGACACTATGCAAATGAAAGAGCTCCTCCTCCTCGGGCTATACCCCCAGACTCCACCAGGAGGAACTCAGTCTTTGCTTAGTGTCTGGTGAAGGAGGTTGACACTCTCTGATTCTACTCCTTTTTGTTATTTTTATTCTAGATGGGGACACAGGTCGGCATGGCGCCTTCCTGGTCCCCCGTGGAGTGCCCGCCGCCGTCTTTGGGAAGTTGCCTGGCTGCCTCCATTTCCCCCCAAGAAGATAAGTGGATCCGGGCTCGACCTGTTAGCTCCGGCATCCCACCAGCTGCTGGGACGCCTGCTGCCTACCCTCCTCCAGAGCACTGTTCTCCTGGATTGGAGTCAGAAGTCTGAAGAGGCGCATCCCTGCTGGTCTGGACATCGAGGGAGCATGCTGAGCAGATAAGTGTTGCCCAATCCCTCCCCCTCCCTCTGTGTCTATTTGTCTGTGGCTACCTGGGTGAGCTTGAAGAAGGATCCTGATGGGGCACTTTCTTCATTTTGGCACTGGAGTACTGGCATCTCTTCCCCCTTAAACTGTGGGCTTCAGCGCTTCTCTCGTCGGGCCTTGGCTGCTGCGCTCCCTCAGCGCCCGCCGGCAGGCCGCTCCTCCACGTGGTGTTTGTTTAAATCACGCGCGCGCTTATTTCCGCGCGCGTGCGCTTATTTTCGCGCGTGCGCTTATTTTCGCGCATATTTTCGCGCATATTTTTCGTGCCATAATGACGCGTTCGGGGAGGCGGAGCCTCGGCATGCCGCTCTGACTCTCCTTACACCGGAGACTCTGTTTGCTCATGGCCGTGCAGCTCCTCATCACTCTACTCCGTTTTGTGCCAGGCAAGCTGGTAGCTCAGTGGTACTGCTGCTGCTGCCCCATGTCCAGGCTTTCTGAGTTCAAAGCCCCTTTCAGCCTTCAAAAATTGTTTATATTATTCTAGATGGGGACACAGGTCGGCATGGCGCCTTCCTGGTCCCCCGTGGAATGCCCGCTGCCGTCCTTGGACGCTGCCTGGCTGCCTCCATTGCCCCCCAAAGAAGACAAGTGGATCCGGGCTCGACCTGCAGCTCCGGTATCCCACCAGCTACTGGGTCTCCTGCTGCCACCCTCCACCAGAACACTGCACTCCTGGACAAGGAGTCAGAAGCCTGATGAGGTGCATCCCTGCTGGTCCTGGAGTCGAGGGAGAAGTTCTGCAGGAGCAGATAAGTATTACCTGCATCCCTGCCTTACCCCCCTCCTCCACGTCCCTGGGGGCCTGCGGTCCCCGCTTGGGCATCTGCCATGTCCAGCGCGGCCGCTAAATTGGTCTTAGTCGCCAAGGCAACCATGTCCTTTAATCCTGTGGCGCTAACGACTCCATCTCTCTCAGTGGTCCCCACAGTGGCAGTGGGTGACTGACTACGAAGAGGCAGCGTGAGCGGCAGCATCCCACCTCGGATGTCTCCGTCTCTCCACCCCCCTCACCTCGCCGGTGGCGCTTGCGGACTGCTCTTCCCCCTCCCTAGGGAGAGTAATCCGAAGGAGAATTATCCGGCTCGGACGAGCCAGGTCCTTTTTGGACTATAGGGCATTTTAAAATCCTGTGACGCCAACCACCTCTCTAAGTGGTTTTCCACAGAAGACGCCCGACTACTAACAGGGAGCGTGAGCAGCAGCATCCCTCCTCGGATGGCTCTGGCTCTCCCCCCCCCCCCCCCCCCCCTCGTCTAGAGGCGCGTTCGGGCGACTCTCCCCTCCCTTAGGGAGCGCAAGTCTGAAGGAGAATTTCCGGCTCTGATTAGGTCATGGAGCGGGACCCCTCGCCTAAGCTCTCCACCAGGGTGGCTGACTTAGTGGTGACTGTCCGAGACACCTTTATTCTCCAAGGGGATTCTCCTCCTTCCACTGGTCAGGAGTTCCCCCTTTTTCCGTCCAGGCAGTCGGAGACTACCATGTTCCCGGTCCATGAGGGATTTTTCCGCGGTCATGTCCAGGGCCTGGGTTGGTCTTAATAAGGTTCTCGACCACCCAGCGCATGAATATACTTTCCTTTCCCTGCTGACGGCGAGGAGAGGTGTCTCCTCCCCCTAAGGTGGATCCTCCGGTGGCCGGATTAGCCAATTATGTGGCCCTTCCTGTCTTAGTCAGTTCCTCTTTCCAGGATGCTGTAGACAGACGCATAGACTCTCTTCCAGGTCCTTTTTTCGCTGGCAGCGCGTCCCTGTGACCTACCTTTCACTCAGCAGGGGTAGCCAGTGCTCTCTCGGTGTGGTTACAACACCACCACCAGGAACTGGCGGTACGAGATGCGGCTACTAACACACTGGAGTTGGTTCTCCAGATGTCTCAGGCTTCTAAGATTCTTTGCGAAGCTTCTAGGGACATTGTTTCCCTCTTTGCCCGCAGGTTGGCCATCTCTGTCACTCAGCGCGAAGTGATCTGATTGAAGGTGTGGGACGCTGACGCCTCCACCAAGCGTTCCCTTGCTAATCTCCCCTTTGGGGTTTCCAGACCTTATGGGGATCAGCTGGACGAGTTCATCTCTGCATGCCTTTTGCCGTTTCTCATCTGGTAGGCCGTCGCCTGCTTCCTCCGCCGGGGGTCTCAGGTCGCCCGCAAAGAGGCCTTCCTTTGCACCAGCCTTCCCGGCACTAGAGGGCCCAGTCAGCCCGCCCTGCTGCTCCTAGGCCTATCATATATCCCGATTGCGGAATCCCACCATCGATTCCTGCGCTTCGCCATTATGGGTCGACACTGTCAGTTTGTCGCCCTTCCTTCGGGTTGGCGACCACCCCGCGGGTCCTTGCCACGGTCCTGGACCGCTCATGGCGCTTCTTCGTACCAGGGGCATTCCTTTGCTGCCCTATCGGGACGATATCCGGATAGAGGCCCCCCTCTCTACCGCAGACCACGGACAGCGTCCGGATCACTGTTCAGACCCTGGAACAGTTCGGCTGGCTGGTAACTTTCCCAAACTCCTGCCTCTTCCCGTCCCAGAGGCTCTCCTTCCGGAGGGTGATTTTGGACACCTCGGCTGCCAAAGTATTCTACCAGCCTTCAAGTCCTCCCAGGTCCAGGGGGCAGTGTCGCATCTGCTGCGCTCCCCGTGCCTCTCCATTCGGGAATACTTGCAGGTCCTGGGTCTTATGGTAGCCTCTTTCGAGGCCTTCCATATGCCCAGTTTCACACTCGCCTGGCGCAACAGGAGATCCTTTACCTTTCAGCGGGTTCGGGCAGCTCTCCCTTGGTGGCTGTTCCCAAAGAACCTGAGGTCGGGGAGTTCCTTTCTCGCATTCTCCTGGACGATCGCCGCCACCGATGCCAGCATCCTGGGTTGGGGGGGGGCGTTTTCCAGTCTCGCACGGTTCAAGGAATTTGGTCGGCGGCAGAGTCTCGCCTTCCAATCAACTTTCTGGAACTGAGGGCGATTTTTTCCGCTCTCTCTCTCCTATTGGACCTCTCTCCTTGCGGGCCTCCCAGTGCGGGTTCAAACGGGCAATGCCGCGGCCGTGGCCTATATCGACCATCAGGGCGGGACCCGCAGCCGGATGGTGATGCAGGAGGTGAAGAGAATTCTGACGTGGGCGGAGACGCCCGTTCCGGTGTTGTCAGCAGTTTGCATTCCAGGAGTGGACAACTGGACAGCGGACTTTCTAAGCCACAACACGGTGGATCCAAGCGAGTGGTCTCTGCATCCAGAAGGGTTCGAAGAAATCTGCCACAGATGGGACCGTCCGGATGTGGACTTAATGGCGTCCGGGTTCAACAACAAGATCCCAGTGGTCCTGGCTCGCGCCCGAGATCCGGAGGCGTACGGATGGATGCGCAGGTGTCTCCGTGGCAGGACTTCAGCCTCCTCTGTTTTCCTCTCCTACCAAAGGGTCTACGCCAGTTCGAGGCGGAAGGGACTCCGACCGTTCTCATCACCCCAGAGTGGCCTCGCCGCGCGTGGTTTTTCGGACGTGGCTCGGTTGCTGGCGGACGCCCCATGGCCTCTTCCCGACGGACAGGACCTACTGTCTCAGGGCCCGTTCTTCCACCGGAATTTGCGGTCTCTTCGTTTACCGGCGTGACTGTTGAAACCGCCATCCTGATAAAGATGGGGTTCTCGGATTCAGTGGTTAGGACCATGATCAGTCCGGGGAAGTCTTCTTCCTCCCGGATTTACTATCGTACCTGGATGGCCTTCCTATCCTTTTTTGAGGGTTCGGGGTTCCCTCCCCTTCGGTTTTCCATCTTGATGGTACTGTCTTTTCTTCAGTCTGGGCTTGTGCAGGGACTGTCGCTTAGTTCCCTGTAAGGTCAGGTTTTGGCGCGGGCCGTCAGAGGTCCCTTGCTCTTAAGGGTCCGGTGGTGACCTTTCTTCGGGGGTGGCGCATTCGGTTCCCCGTATGTTCCCCCTTTGTCTCCTTGGGATCTCAATTTGGTTCTGCGCGCTCTGCAGTCGGCCCCCTTCGAGCCTTTGGGGAGGGTCTCTCTGACTGTTCTCATCTGGACTTCCTTGTGTCCATAGCTTCTGATACAGCTACATAGCGTAGTGATTAAAGTTCTGGGCTATTATGCAGTGGCTGTGAGTTCACGTCCCATCACGAGCTTTTAAGTCAGACTGGTGTCGGAGCTGGCCGCTCTTTCCTGTCAGGAGCCTTTCTGGTTTTCCACCAGGATTAAGTTGTGCTCCGTCCAGTCCCCTTCTTTTTGCCCAGGGTGGTCTCTCCCTTCCGCCTTGATGAGGATCTTGTCCTGCCTTCCTTTTGTCCTTCTCCGGCTAACCCCAAGGAACGCACTCTGCATTCCCTGGATGTTGTACGGGTCCTGAAGGTGTGTCTCGCGGCTACTGCTTCCGTCCGCCGTTCTTGGCGCTCTGGATCTGCTTGGCTATTTCCGCAGCTTGTCACGCTTGTGGTGGAGTTCCCCCGGCTAGAATTGCCGCTCACTCCATTGGGGCGGAGGGGGCTTCCTGGGCAAGACGCAGTCGTGCCTCTGCGTCTCAGCTGTGTACGGCGGCCACCTGGTCGTCCTTGCATACCTTTGCAAATTTTTGTCAGTTGCATTCACTGGCTTCGGCTGATGCGGCTTTGGCCGCAGGGTTTTGCAGGCTGTGGTTCCTGTTTGACCGTTGGGGCGTTCCTCCTGGCGGTGCTGATATTTTTTCCCACCCCATGGACTGCTTTTGGACGTCCCATGGTCTGTGTCCCCCAATGGAAAAAAGCACGAGAAAAGGAGATTTTTGTGAAACTCACCTGTAAAATCTTTTTCTCGTCTTTTCCATTGGGGGACACAGCTCCCACCCATTATTCCTGTTGCAGGAGGGGTCTTTAGTTCAGTTTTTCTGTTTCTGGTTGGACCTTATGGCTTGGTCCGATGGTTTCCATGATTTTTTCTTGCTCCTTCTCCTACTGCTTGTGCAACGCCTGAGTTCCTCCTGGTGGAGTCTGGGGGTATAGCCCGAGGAGGAGGAGCTCTTTCATTTGCATAGTGTCCCTCCTACTAATACCTCTAAGCTATACCCATGGTCTGTGTCCCCCAATGGAAAAGACGAGAAAAAGATTTTACAGGTGAGTTTCACAAAAATCTCCTTTTTCTTTTTTTATCTTGCAGATAACTTCTGAATAAACTTTAATTCCTAGAATGTTAATTAACTCATTCAGAATTTTATTGGATAAATAATTGACACTTTCTTTGATGGGTGTTATTTTTTTAAGTGTTATGCTTACTTATGACCTCTATAATGTCAAGAAAGTTGCCTGCTTGACGAGTCCTAATGACATCTGTAGATCCGGTAAGTGCAAGATTGTTTTTGGCACAACGCACAAAGCATTATAGCTTGTAGAATATACTATAAAACAGTCTGCCACTTTTTCTTTTCTGAAATTATTATTTTCTCTAATAGAGTCAATAGAATGTTCTTTCTTCATATTTATTTTCCAAGAACTGTAATTTAAACGATGGTCTGGAGAATTTTATGGGTTGGAATGCTTGGACTTAAATTTTTCCAATCCCCCAAAAACTTTTGGGGGAGTTTGTTATGACTGTATTTTGTTTTTGTGAAATCATCCATGTGTGCTCAACCTTCTGGCCATTAGCCACTTGTTTGACTAACCAATGAGGGTTAAAGTCCTCATGAGATTAAGATCTCCCATAATCCATTTCCCGTTTCGTCCTCCGGCAGCACAGAATGGGTTAACTTCGTCGTCATCTTTTTCCAGGACCGCCCACCTAGAACATATTAATTAACAATTAATCAATGAATTAACTCTCCTATAAGATTATTGCTTCCTTGTTTTTTTTTGTCCTCATCTGAGGATGAAGCCCACCTATTTGTCCGGCCGTATACCTTGTTGTGACAAGGTTCAGAGGCCTCAGTATGGGGATAGCCATGTGTACCTGGCTCCATACCTGACCTGCTAGCACCCGGTTTTGATCGGGGTCTGAAGCTTAACAGGAGCCGCAAGTACCTGCAGAGAGCTCCGATGGCAGTAGGAGGATAGCCATATATTCTGGTGACCGCTAGCGCCTGACTTGATCGGAGCTGAAGTCTTCACTAGGCATGTATCTGCAGTGGGAGCTCCGATGGCCGCACTTCCGTGTTCGTGGAACGCATGTGGAACGCAGACGCAGGTAGAGCGTCTGACGTCATCAGAAGCGGCCTCCCTTCCGGTCTGGCGCCAAATTTGAATTTAAAAAGAGCGGTTTTGCAGAGCTCCGGTGCCTGTGTGCCTGGCAGCCGAGCTCTAGCGTTTTAAAGGTATAGGCCTGTCCTATTGTCAGGCAAACCTTATGTTGAATGTGAAAACCTAGTCCTTACCCTGCTCTATATTTAAAATCACTAATTAATCTGCTTTTTTCTATTCAGATGTCCAGTACGTCCGGCAGAGGGGAAAAGTGTTCCCGCAAGAGTAGGCACAGGATGTGCCAATCATGCGAACAGCCACTTCTGGATGACTTTCCTCAGGACCTGTGCATAAGGTACCATCAGGATACCCAGAACCCCCCCCCCCCCCCCCCCGCCAAGAAAAAAACGGAGAGCCAGTTCCCCCGTTTGTATTTCTTGTCTCCAGCCCCTACCGGATAACCACGCCACCAATATCTGTGAGCAATGTTCACACGCTGATGAGTCTTCTGACGATGAGACGAGCAAGATGATTTCCCTCTTTAAATCCTTCCTTAAAAAATCCAAGGCAAAGAAGAAAGGTACCAAGAGGAGACTGCGTTCCCCATCCTCGTCCGAGAAATCGTCACGCTCCGAGGGAGAGATCTCCTCATTTTCTGATTCTCCCGTTATGGAGGATAATTTTTTAATTTGATAAGGCGGACACAAATCAACTGATCAAAGAGGTCAAGAATATTATGGAGACAAATAAAGAAAAATGCAGCAAACATAATGAAGAGGATCTTTTTTATTTTCCTAAAAAGAAGGCATCAGTGTTCCCTGGGTACCCAGTCCTAGATGCGGTAATGTCTAAAGAGTGGGAACATCCGGTAGGAAGAATAAACCTAGGTTCCAGATTCAGAAGTGTATACAAGACGGATCCAGTGGAATCATCCTCCTGGGGTACTCCAGCTAAAGTGGACCCGGCTGTAGCTAGATTGGCTAAAAGATCGTTTTTTCCTTCTGACGATTCATCCTTGTTGAAGGATCCTATGGAAAAAAAGGCAGATGGTCTCCTCAAAAGACAACATACATATCTTGCTTCTCTTAATAAAGCAGCGATGGCGGCCGTTCCTGTTGCTCGAGCTCTTAGAGTGTGGCTCAGTCACCTGGGCAGGGATATCGAAGATGGAGTATCAAGAGAAGAGCTTCTCAAGCAATTACCTACACTCAAATCAGCGGCAGAGTTTCTCTGTGATTTCCCAGTTGACACTATACGATTATGTGCCAAGAACATGGCGTTAGCCAACTCGATCCGTAGATCTCTCTGGTTGAAGATTTGGTCTGGCGACTCCTCTTCGAAAAATAACCTGTGTGCCCTCCCCTTTGAACCTGGGAAGCTGTTTGGATCACAGTTAGATAAACTGCTGGAGGCTAATAAGGAAGATAAAGCCTTGAACTTTCCGCAACCCAGACGCAGGGACAAGACCAGGTTTTTTCGTCCCTATAGGGGACAAGATTCAAGAAGATCAAGCTTCAGGGGACGGTCTGGACGGGGAAGATCCGATCGAAGAGCCTGGACCTCCTCAGAAAAGGCCAAGAGGAAGGGAGAGGACACCAGACCCCCAAAATCCGAGTTCTGACGCCAGAGGACAGAAAGTAGGAGGTCGGTTGTCTTTCTTCTACGAGAACTGGTGTCGCATCACGTCAGACATCTGGGTCCTAGAGATTATAAGAAAAGGTTATCGACTGGAACTCGATCATATACCAAGAAACAGATTTGTTCTCAGCAAAGGAGAAAATTCACACGTCTTTCTACTACTAAACGAGTTCCTGGGCAAAGGAGTTCTGGAAGAAGTTCCAAAGTCTCAGAAGAATTCAGGGGTATACTCCAGGATCTTCTGTATTCCAAAAAAAGATGGAAAAAGTCGGTTGATTATAGACCTCCGCTACCTGAACCATTATATGAAGAAAATTCACTTAAAAATGGAGACGATAAGATCCATCACTGCCGTTCTCAGGGGGAAGGTGTTTATGGCGTCTCTAGACCTAAAGGACGCGTACCTCCATGTCCCGATAGATCAAGAGTCGAGAAAATTCTTAAGAGTGGCCATCAAGAGGAATGGGGTGACACTCCACTACCAGTTCAAGGCCCTGCCATTTGGTCTATGCTCAGCCCCAAGAGTCTTTACGAAGATTGCTGTGGTAATTGCAGTGACACTGCGCCTCCAGGGGATTCAGATATTCCCCTACCTGGATGACTGGCTAATTGCGGCAGAATCGGAAGTCCTACTTCATTTGCATCTAAGGAAGACTATAGAACTCCTACAATTCCTAGTGAACTGGGAGAAGTCGGATATCGTCCCAGCTACCTCCAAGACCTTCTTGGGTTTCACAATAGACACAAGGGCTATGAAGCTCTATCTCCCCCCTGGGAAAGTAGGGACCCTGAAGAAGGAAATAAAGATATTGATGTCGCTTCATTCCCCATCAATTCGCAGAGTGATGAAGACACTCGGCCATCTCACGTCAGTCTCAGATGCTGTTCCCTGTGCGAATATTCACAGCCGAGAGCTGCAACAGGATATGCTACGTGCCTGGCGTCGGAACAAATTCAGATTGGACGCAAGAATGAAGATGAGACCCTCTACTATCCAGAGCCTCAGATGGTGGCTACACACGAGCCATTTGACTACAGGAAAAAAATTCCGGTTTCTTACCCCAGTGATCATCACCACAGATGCTTCCGGTCGAGGATGGGGAGCTCACCTCCAGGACAAATGGGTGCAGGGTCTCTGGTCTTCCAAGGAAAGGAAACAATCCTCCAACTACAAAGAGATGAAAGCAGTCCTGCTAGCCCTTCACCGGTTCAAAACCTATGTATCAGGGAAGCCTGTGTTGATCCGGTCAGACAACCTGCCGACTGTATTTTATTTGAACAAGCAAGGTGGAACAAGAAGCTCTCGTCTTCTGAGGCTATGCAAAAAAATATTCAAGTGGGCAGAATTACATCTGCTGGAATTAAAAGCAATGCATATCAGAGCTTGCTACAATACTCAAACGGACCATCTGAGCAGGAAGACGATCAATCAAGCCGACTGGGAGCTCAACCCAATCATCTTTCAACAGATCATATCCAAATGGGGGACACCGACCTGGGATCTGATGGCATCAGCAAAAAACAAGAAGCTGGACAGATTCTGTTCTCTAAACAGTCACGACAACCCCACTGTGATAGATGCATTCTCCATGAATTGGATCTTCCCTCCAGTTCCCCTTATCCAGAGAGTCCTGAGGAAAATGGTAGAGGAGAAACCTCAAGCCATATTAATAGCTCCTTTTTGGCCGAGGAGGTCGTGGTTCGCTCTCCTGTTCCAGCTGTCCAAAGGCCACTTCTGGAAACTTCCCCCACGTCCGGATCTTCTGATTCAGAATGGATTGCATCACCAGAGTCTGGGCCGTCTACACCTTACTGCTTGGAGGCTGAAAGAAATAGATTAGAGGAAAAAGGCCTCTCAATCAGTTGTTAATACTCTACTTTCTTCAAGGATTTTCTACGAATAGAAAATATGCTAAAGTCTGGAGAAGGTTTATATCCTGGATGTCGGAGACTGGCTATGAAACTATTAATGTTTCCTCCATCCTTCAGTTCCTTCAAGATGGATTCCAGAAAGGGCTAAAGCCCAATACCCTAAGGTCACATATGACCGCTATTAATTCCATGACTGAAAATAAATACCTCCATCATCCGTTGATTGTGAGATTTTTTTAAAGCGGTCAGAAGACTTAATCCTACGCATAGGGATCTGTTTCCGGTCTGGGATCTTTCCTTGGTTCTGAAAAGACTGACCCTTTCTCCATTTGAACCATTGGAAGAGGCTCTCTTACAAAGCACTCTTTCTCACAGCGATCACTTCTGCAAAGAGACTGGGGGAACTCCAAGCCTTGTTGTCCAAATTTCCATACTTGCGTTTCCTTCCGGATGGAATTCTGCTTCGCACCATGCCATTCTTCATGCCCAAGGTCCCATCGTCAGGAAACAAAAACAGGGAAGCATTCCTTCCTGTATTCTGTCCGGAACCTCTTGACGAACAACAGAGTCTCTGCCATACCTTGGATGTGAAGAGAACGTTAGAAATCTATCTCCAAAGAACAGGAGAATTCAGAAGCAGTGAAAACCTGTTTATTCTTTTTTCTGGCCCAAGGAAAGGACTCTCTCCTTCCAAAGATACCCTTGCAAGATGGATAAAGTCCACGATTCTGGAAGCTTATTCTCTTGAGGCTGTACCTCCTCCATTCCCCGTCAGAGCGCACTCCACCAGAGCCACAGCCACTTCCTGGGCAGAGATGGCGCAGGTCCTAATAGAAGAGATTTGCAATGCAGCATCTTGGTCTTCATCTCTCACCTTCGTGAAACACTACCGTCTGGACATCAACGCTAGGAGCTCAGCCTTTGGCACTGGAGTATTGTCGGCAGCTCTTTCTGAAACTCCCCCCCTTTTGAGATCTATAAAAATCCCATTCTGTGCTGCCGGAGGACGAAACGGGAAAGGGAAAATTCTTACCGGGATTTTACTTTCCTTGAGTCCGGAGGCAGCACAAGTATACCCTCCCTAATAAATTCTTTTTTTTTGGCATCCACTATTTGTCGGAGTCTATTCTTTTAAACACAAGGAAGCAATATGGGAGTAGGCATCTTATAGGAGAGTTAATTCATTGATTAATTGTTAATTAATATGTTCTAGGTGGGCGGTCCTGGAAAAAGATGATGACAAAGTTAACCCATTCTGTGCTGCCTCCGGACTCAAGGAAAGTAAAATCCCGGTAAGAATTTTCCCTATCTTTGCCCTGGTCAGGTCCTTTCTCTAAAAGGTAATGTCTTATTCTGTCAGTAATCTCTGGCCATGATGGTGTGTCATTTAATTATTTTTTTTACCAACACCTTCAACAAACATCTCTTGTGACAGTATTTCCATGGCAGCTATATTACTCGTCGAAGGCTCAGCATCCTCTGGGAAACACTCCTCGGTGACACTTATTTCTGTATCAGACAACCTGTACATGAGGTTTTCTTGAACATCACTGACAGCCATTCAACCCTCACTGTCTATCTTGCACATCTCTACACTTCTGGGGCTCTGGTCCTGTCCCACAACTTGTTTGTGTGCTAGGTTTATCCAAAGCTTGGGATGGTTGTAGCCATTTCTGCCACTGTTGAGAAAGCTTACTTGCTTATTCTTGTAGCTTTCAACTTTTTTGAAATTCTGCTCCTGAAGGCTTTTTGGAAGATATTTAAGAGTGGTTATGAATGGATATTAGTATGAAGAAATTATTTAATAAAATATTATGTACATCTTCCCCATAATTTTTGTTTCCAATTTGGACTCTCTTGATCAGTTTCACCATATAAATAAATCACTCTGGTTACTTTATATCCTGTTGCTGTTGTGTAATTAGCTAATTGATTATATTGAAATCTGTTTTGGAAATCTGATGTGTATATAATTGGCCAATCACAACTATTGGAGCATTATGTAAACACCATCTGAAAAACAACTTCATTATAAAGTTTTATTGTCATATTATGACACCTGTAACGTGAACCCTTAGTTACCACCCTTAAGTGATTTTTATAATTTTTTTCCCTCCCCCACGACAGCACCTTAGAGAGAGATGGCTCCACCCCAGGACAGGAAACCTGCAGCATAAAAAGGTGGAGCCGCTCTCCCACCTCAGTGAGGTTTCCTGTCCTGGTATGGGAGCCTGCAGTGTCGTCCTGACCTGGATGTCCCGGTAGAAGCCGGAGGGTTGGGGTGGCATATGGTACCTGCCCGATTGTTTCCCCGCAGGCGCGGGGACGAAGTCCGGATCACAGAGCAGAAGGTGCTGGTCCCTCAGGCGAGGAGGACAGCACCGGCGGCTGGAAGGGGGCCAGAAGGCCTTAGTGGTTCTGCAGACTAGCCGGGACGCCGCCGGCTGTAGACGCGGCGTCTAGGACCGGAAGTGCCATGCGTTCCACGGCCTTGCGCTTCCGGTCAGGTGACCGGAAGTTCGGCATCCCGGCAATTTTAAACCGGCTCCAGGCAGGTATGATGAGCTGGGGTGTTCTGGATGCCGATATCTGAGATTCAGAGGCCAGAAAGTGGACCAGAGGGGTTCCAGTGCTATTTTGGCGTGGTGGGTCTGCAGGAGCTGTGATCTCTCAGGTGAGAGGAACACTTGGTGGCAGTATGTAACTTAGGCATTGTTGTATTAGTGCAGGTTTTTGCCCTCACTATGGACGAAGAGAGGAGGTCTGAAAGTGCGGATGTGGAGATCCTGCCACCGGTATTGTGAGTCCTATTCTCGGTCGTTAGAGAGGTCTGGACTGTTCCTCAGTTTTGGGTATGTTCCTTTTTTCTTAGACGGTGCCTAAGAAGGTGGCGGCAAAGAAAAAGAACAAAGAATGCCCTATTTGCAAGTGCCCGTTGTCTTCTTCTTACACTAAAAAGCTCTGTCAGCAGTGCATTGAGAAGACGGTGGCTGAGGAGACTCCAAGTCTTTTGAAGGACCTTAAGTCGATCATGTCTGAAGTTAAGAATTCCCTGAGAAGTAGGAAGAGGAGAAGAACAGTGAGGCAGGAGTCCGACGTGGAATCGGAGGATAGCGATTCTTTCTCCGGGAATGAGGACTCTGATGATTCCCTTTCTTCTGAGGATAATATAAGAGAAGGAAAGTTCCTATTTCCAGCGGAAGATACGGACAAATTGTTAAAAGTTATCCGATCTACCTTGGAGTTGGAGGATACCAGAGAGGATAGGTCGGTAGAGGATGTTGTGTTTGAGGGACTTAGGGAAAGAAAGCGTAGGTGTTTCCCTGTCCATAGGTCTATTTCAGCGGTGATAGAAAAGGAATGGAAAAAACCGGATAAAAAGCCGTTCATTTCTAAGACCTTTAAACGGCAATTATGGCAAGAGAGAAAAGGGAGAGGCGCTCATAGGGTAGTAAGCGATGATAAGCAGATAAACCTGATGGATTGAATGTGCTCACCTTTGGGTTAGACACACCAAAGTTTGGGAGGGTGAGGGAGGTCCGTGCTGCCGGTACCCGTTCAGTCCCTTTGGATGGAGTTGCCAAAAACTCCTAGGGAATGTTAGGTGCGAGAAGAGTGATTTGTGTCCGAAAACACACGATAAGGTACCTCTTTGGCGCACAGGGACGACCACAGTATCAAGGTTTTTTGGTATAAATACTATTTATTCGGTTGACAACGCGTTTCGGAGTTTATAACTCCTTTTTCAAGTCTTGGGGGCGCCAACAGCAAGGGGCAACAGGCAAAAGGTGGCCGGGTGGCCACCCGGCCACCTTTTGCCTGTTGCCCCTTGCTGTTGGCCCCCCCAAGACTTGAAAAAGGAGTTATAAACTCCGAAACGCGTTGTCAACCGAACAATAAATAGTATTTATACCAAAAAACCTTGATACTGTGGTCGTCCCTGTGCACCAAAGAGGTACCTTATCGTGTGTTTTCGGACACAAATCACTCTTCTAAGACCTTCAAACGGAAGTATCCATTCGAGGAAGAAGCGTCTACATCTTGAGACAAGGCCCCTAAGCTGGATGTAGCCATTTCCAAAATTTCTAAAAAATCCTCACTGCCCTTTGAGGACATGGGATTCTTAAAGGACCCCTTAGATAAAAGAATTGACTCTTCCCTTAAGAAATAAAAAAACTGATAAGCAAGAAGGTGTTGATTCCTTTCCCAGAGTCAGAGCTAGGGAGAGGGTTTTATTCCACCCTGTTTTTAGTGAAGAAACCGGATGGGTCGTACCGGACCATTATAAATCTCAGATATCTGAACAAATTCCTGAAGGCCAGAAAATTCAAGATGGAAACCATCAGGTCAGCAATATATCTTTTGTCTCCAGGGTGCCATATGGCGGTTCTGGATTTAAAAGATGCTTACCATCATATTCCGATCCATCCAGATCACCAGAGATTCCTCCGGGTGGCGGTAAGAACCGAGGTGGGACTTCTTCACTATCAGTTCCAGGCTCTTCCCTTTGGCCTCTCCATGGCACCTCGGATCTTTACCAAGGTAGTGGCGGAGATGGCTTCCTTCATCAGAAGGGAGAACATCACGTTTTTACCTTACCTGGACGACTTTCTGGTGGTGGCCCAGTCCCGGGAGGAGTGTGCCAAGTCTCTGGATCGGGTTATGGAGGTTCTTCGGTCTTTGGGCTGGCTGTTGAATATCCAAAAGTCCAGGTTGGAGCCGTCAACGAGCCAGGTTTTTCTGGGTCTGGTTTTAAATTCCAGGCTGGAAAGACCTTTCCTCACAGAGGAGAAGGTAGCCGGGGTTCAGGAAATAGTTCAGAGGGTTCAGTTAGAACAGAACCTGTCTATAAGAAAGGCTATGTCTCTGTTAGGAGTTCAAACTTCCTGCATGCCAGCAGTCCAGTGGGCTCAGCGACATTCCCGCCAGTTACAGGGAGAGATCTTGACTGCCACAAGATGGGCAGGGGCATCCCTGGAGTCAGTGATGAGCTTGTCAGAGGTGACTCTTTCATCCCTAGATTGGTGGAAGGAGGTAGAAAATCTGAATCAGGGACTTCCCTGGTCCTTCCCGGAACCGGTGGTGGTTACTACGGATGCCAGCCCCTGGGGTTGGGGGGCTCACGTGGAGGATCAGATCTTTCAGGGAGAGTGGTCCCAGGGTCAGAGACGGTTTTCGTCAAATCGAAAGGAGCTGAGGGCAGTTTTTCTGGCCTTGAGAGCAGTTCTTCCTATGATCCAGAACAGACATGTGAGAGTGATGTCCGACAATCGGACAGTGGTCTCATATCTCAATCGTCAGGGTGGGACCAGATCAGATTCTTTACTGAGGGAGTCGAGATGGATTTTCGAGGAGATAGAAGGGAGAGTGCTTCATATCTCGGCCGGTCATATCAGAGGGGTCGAGAATTCTCGAGTGGACTTCCTGAGTCGCCACAGATTGCGTCAGGGAGAGTGGTCTCTGAATCCAATTTTTTTTTCCCAGATAGTAAGATTATGGGGTTTACCTTCGGTAGATATGTTCACCACAAAAGAGAACAGAAAGGTACTGAATTTTTTCTCCCTCAGTCCAGAGGAGTGCCCATCTGGGGTAGACGCCTTTCTCCAGAAATGGGATTTTCCACTAGGCTATGCCTTCCCCCCGCTTCAGTTGATTCCACTGGTAATAAGGAAGATCAGGTACGAAGGAGCCAGGGTTATCCTGATAGCCCCCTTCTGGCCGAAGAGGGCGTGGTTTTCCCTGTTGAGAGCAATGTCAGTCTCGGATCCATGGATCCTGCCAGGAATTCCAGACCTATTATCTCAGGGTCCTGTGTTCCATCCGGAAGTAGGGTCCCTACATCTTTCGGCATAGAATTTGAGAGGTCATTTTTAGCTAGTCAGGGATTCTCTGAGGAAGTCATTTCCACTTTGATGAAAAGTAGGAAGGAGGTGACAGATGTTATTTATGCACGAGTATGGAGAAAGTTCCTGTCCTTTATAGGCGCAGAAGGGGTTTCCTGGCCGTTAGATTTTTCTGTAGTTCAGGTGTTGGATTTCTTACAGAGGGGATTGTCCCTCGGGTTAGCAAAGAGTACACTAAAGGTGCAGGTGTCAGCTTTATCGGTTCTGGGGAGGAGAAGTTTGGCCATGGATCCTTGGGTGGTTAGGTTTTTTAAGGCAGTGGATAGGATTACGCCAGTAGCAGGCCCTAGGTTTCCTCCCTGGGACCTTAACTTAGTGCTTAACGCCCTTACCAGACATCCCTTTGAACCTCTAGCCTCTTGCTCGGTTAAAATACTTTCCCTTAAGCTAGTTTTGCTGGTAGCTTTAACTTCAGCCAGAAGGGTTGGGGAGATTCAGGCCCTCTCTATTAACCCCCCTTTTATGTCCATCAGAGAGGACAGAGTGGTTCTCAGACCAGATCCTGGGTTTATGCCAAAGGTTCCTTCCAGGGTTAATAAGGCTCAGGAGGTAGTTCTCACAGCTTTCTTTTCAGAACCAAAAGATGACAGAGAGAAGGAGTTGCATTCTCTGGATGTCAGGAGGTGTATTTTGCAGTACCTGGAGGTGACTAAAGACTGGAGGAAGTCCTCTGCCTTATTTGTTCTGTTCGGTGGGGCAAGAAAAGGTAATACTGCCTCTAAGGCTTCTATTGCCCGGTGGATTAGAGAAGCTATATCCTTGGCATATTCAGTAACCGGCGTGTCTCCCCCTATTTCTGTGAGGGCTCACTCCACGAGGGCGGTGTCCACTACTTGGGCAGAGAGGACCAGCTTATCTATTGAACAGATCTGTCGGGCTGCCACCTGGTCTTCTCCGTCCACCTTCTATAAGCACTATAGGCTTCAGCTGGATTCTATTTCTGACCTTCTCTTTGGCACTAAGGTTTTGAGTTCTGTCACCCACCCTGAGGATAATCTCTGAAATCTCTCTCTAAGGTGCTGTCTTGGGGGAGGGGAAAAATGATGATTACACTTACCGGTAATCGGATTTTCCTGACCCCACGACAGCACCTCTTTATTCCCTCCCTATTGGTGTAAGTCTGTGTGTTCACGGGTGTTGCAAAAAATAAATAAAAAAATATATATATATATATATTGTAAAATTAAACTAACGTAAGGGGGAGTCCCTCTCATGCTCTGGAAACTCACTGAGGTGGGAGAGCGGCTCCACCTTTTTATGCTGCAGGTTTCCTGTCCTGGGGCGGAGCCATCTCTCTCTAAGGTGCTGTCGTGGGGTCAGGAAAATCCGATTACCGGTAAGTGTAATCATCATTTTTCACCATCACCTTCCAAGAGCTATAACTTTTTTATTTTTCCATGTATGTAGCTGTATGGGGGCTTGTTTTTTGCAGGACACGTGGTAGTTTTTAATGGGGGACACAAACTGTTCCGGGGGCGGGGAGGAATAGGAAAATAAAAAGCAATACTGCCACTGCGTTTTTACTTATAAATTTTGCAGTGTTCATCATTTGGAATAAATAACATAAGTTTATTCTCTGTGTCAACACTATTAAAGCAATACCAAATACATATATTTTTTATTTTTTATGTTTTACTACTTTTGCGCAATAAAAGCTCTTTAAAAAAAACAAACAAACATGTTTTTGCATTGCTGCATTCCAAGACCCATAACTTATTTTTCTTTCTACAGAGCTATGTGTTGGCTTAATTTTTGCAGGATGACTTGTAGTTTTCATTAGTATCATTTAGGGGTACATAACACTTTATGGGGTACATAACACTTTTTGATCGCTTTTTATAAAAATAAAATTGTGGGGACCAAGCAAAAAGCAGCAATTCTAGCATTTGTTTATGGCATTCACCACAAGGGATAATTTATGTGATATTTGCATAGTGCAGGTTGTTGCGGATGTGGCAAATACCAAACATGTGGGGATATTTTAATTTAACTTTTTTTATGGAAAAAAGCTGAATGTTTTATTTTATTTGTAAACAATTTAATAGTTCCACAAGGGGACTATAATAGTCTATCTATTGATCACTTCTAAAATACATTGCTAAAGTCCTATAGTGCAATGCATTTTAATTTCAGAGAGGCAAACTAGGCCCTGATCTTCCATCGACACCCCTCGATCTCATTTGCGGGGGTGCTGATGGGATACAGGGGTTAAACAGCCTGGATCGGCGTTCCTGCTGGCCGGAGCTGTTAGAGCAGGAGTGCAGATCTCATATGAGAGCCAAGCACCCGCTCTCCACTGCACGGGAGAACTGTGAGGTGCATACACTTACATGATGAACAGCACTTGACTGCTGTCTTACATTTAGAAGCTAGGAAGCTGTCTTACATTTAGAAGCGGCAGTGGATCCGCTGAAGTTATGTAGAGGCCGGGCGCTTCTATGTAACTTCAGCGGATCCACCACCAGTGCAGGGCCTTATTAAGACCACCTTCTAAAATGCTGGTCTTAATAAATGTGCCCCTTAATACTTCTAAACAAAGAATTCCTTCACGGTTAGCTCTTTCAAGCTTTGACAATCCACAGATCACTGAAAACAGACCTTTACCAATCTGTTTAATTTAAAAAACTGTAAAAAGCTCTCCTCATGCTGATTTACTGCTGGATCCTCGCCACAAGGACACCGTGCCGTCCTTACTTCCGTCACTGGAGCGTGATCAAAATATGCACGAGTACGAGTACAAGCACATGCTGGTAGACAAGCTACTGAGGCGGAGGAGTAAGTCACCAACACAGCTGGGGCACCGCAAGCACCTCAGAAGGGAGGGTTAGCATGGCCGAAATGTGGAAAAGCTTTGTCAGCTATTGTTATACACTAGCGCATTTTGTGCATTTTCTTTGCTACTTCACAATGTTTTGGGGCCTCTACAAACCCCAAAAAACTAAATTTAAAAAATAAATAAATAATTGGCTGCCTCCACCTCCTTGCTCAAGATTATTATGTCTTATATTGGAGAAGTATACTGGCCGCACTCACAAAAAATGGCTAAAGGTCACGCACAGAATTGACAGACACATTTTAAAAAACAAAACAGAAACAGTGTCTGCATCCTCCCCGGCCTCCTCCTCCTCTGCCACCTACACCGCCAGCTCCTCCTCCTCTACTCGGGCTTCCCCCTCCTGGATCAAGATCATTATTTGTTATGTTGGCAAAGTAGAGAAGTATACCAGCTGCACCCCAAAAAATGGCTATAGGTCACACACAGAATTAACAGACAAACAAAAAAATATATATTAACCCCCTCCCCCCAAAAAAACTGTTGGCTTCCTCCTCCGCCTACAACACCATGTCCACAGCCTCCTCAGTTTCCTAGTCCACTTGGACCTCTGCTTCTTGGTTTAAGATTTTTTTTTCTATTTTTATGTATTTCATGTACCGCTCCTATCCCCATTTTGGTTCCATTTGCAGCCCTCTAGCCCTTTCTTGGACTTATTTACAGCCATTTCTTAGCCCGAAAGTTCAGGTCCCCATTGACTTCATTGGGGTTCGGGTCAAGTTCGGAACTTGAACTAAACTTTGAAAGTTCAGCTGAACCCTAACTTCCACGGGTTCGCTCATCCCTCTTTATGACGTATGTGTGTGCGCGCGCGCCATTGTGTACTTGGGAATAGTATGCTCTCATTCACACATTGGACAGGAATTTTTTTTGTAACTTTGGCTGTACAGGTCATGAGCTAGCCTCAGGGGGTCTATTGGCAGTTATATGTTACAGTCTCAGGTATGCCTTCCGTCACACAGTATATTCAGTATCTCTAGGACTGTGTTACTGTATGATTTTTAATTTTTTTTGTAGTTGCTTAAAGGTGCTTGTTCCTTATCTCAAGCGCCTCCCCTACCTCCCTTGCTCAAGTTGCCTGTATCTCAGCAGTGAAGAGAGAAGGAGAGAGAAGGGGGGGAACTCTTTCTCTAGTTTCGCACAAACTGTGTGAAGAATGATGTATAGACCGTATAAAAACGCTTCAGCCAATTACTTAGCTAGATGATTCACATATATATTCAGTGCCTATAAAAAAAAAAGCACCTCCTTGAAGTGTCATATATGACGTAAGCAGTATTAATGTTAGTAAGACGCCATTATAAGATGACGCCGATGCACAGATGTTTACATTAGTTCAGATACCAAAGTTTGTTAGACAAGTGTTATCTCTTTTCTTCTTATCTCTTTTTTTCCTTCTTATCCAATAAAATAATGGCATGAGCCTTTATTAATCATTGTAATAAACAGAGAGACTGTCTTTGACCCGTCTTTGTGTCAGTGTATGTCTCTGCCATGCATCAATATTAACTCCTTGGGGTACCATGATTTGGAGCACCATAGTGTATCTTAAATGCTTCAAGTGGAAGCAACTTCAACAGTTAGCACCCGTACGTGCAGGCCCAGGCAAAAGGCGCATCAACAGCCGACCCTCAGGAGCCCCCAGGACCTGATGAACAGCAGAGCAAAGATGACCGTGGCTTTAGTAGAAAGGTAAGAAAACCATTTATCTTACCTGCTGTAGAGCGAAACCCATGTGAGTATAGTAGTCGGCTGGAATGCTGAATGCCTGGGTCCATAGAATCATAGTCTGAATTTATAGATCACTCTGGTGTGTATATGTGGTTATGTTTACATGTTATTGTCCGAGGAGTGAATTGAGCACGGACGTAAGACCACAGACAATGGGAGGGGAAATTAACATCCTGGTTTCGCCCAGAGGGTGTTGTCACACCAGCAAAGGACGCAGTTTATTCCGCCTGACCCGTGGGAATAGGTGCGGAGGACGTCCGTCTGACCCAAGGGAAGAGGTGCGGAGAGGAGTCCTGGACACGATAGATAGTCAGGTTGGGCCAACCAGAGGGGAGGGTGAACCCTTTTTTCTGCGGAGGAAAGGGTTAAAGTTGACTGCTCACTCTTCTGTTTTGTGTGTCAGTTTGAAACATTGCTGTTGAAATTGGCCAGTCCCAGCCCTTTGTAAAGGAGGAGAATATATAGCCCCCCAGCTAGTAGCCAGAGAGGAGGGAACAAAACATGTGAAAAACGAAGTTTTTTTTTAATGAAGATTGCAGGATATGATATTAATGGAGAACTGAATGTTGAAATATGGAACAAAAAGTGTTACAGCGATGTCGGGGAAAGTTGAGCGATGAAGGATTGTTAGGTGCTGCCCATTGAAAAGTGCCCTCCCCCAACAGAGACCTGAGGGGTGGATCTGTAGTATCTGTGGACAAACAAAATCTCAGGAAAGTTGGATGGCTCCTTGAGAGATAAGAGTCAGTGAAGGGGGGCTGACGGCTGTGGTGGGCTAATTTTATTCCCCAGCTTTAACAGAGAAACATATAGTTTGTTATGCAAACATTCCTTAGATGAGGGAGGGAGTATGCTATGCAGCGTAAGTAATGTGATACAGTCAGGTCCATAAATATTGGGATATTGACACAGTTCTAACATTTTTGTCTCTATACACCACCACAATGGATTTGAAATGAAACGAAGAAGATATGCTTTAACTGCAGACTGTCCGCTTTAATTTGAGGGTATTTGCATCCAAATTAGGTGAACGATGTAGGAATTACAACAGTTTGCATATGTGCCTCCCACTTGTTAAGGGACCAAAAGTAATGGGACAGAATAATAATCATAAATCCAACTTTCACTTTTTAATACTTGGTTGCAAATCCTTTGCAGGCAATTGCAGCCTAAAGTATGGAACGCATAGACATTACCAGATGCTGGGTTTCATCCCTGGTGATGCTCTGCCAGGCCTCTACTGCAACTGTCTTCAGTTCCTGCTTGTTCTTGGGGCATTTTCCCTTCAGTTTTGTCTTCAGTAAGTGAAATACATGCTAAATCGGATTCAGGTCAGGTGATTGACTTGGCCATTGCATAACATTCCACTTATTTCCCTTAAAAAAACTCTTTAGTTACTTTTGCAGTATGCTTTGAGTCATTGTCCATCAGCAGTGTGAAGCGCCGTCCAATGAGTTCTGAAGCATTTAGATAATTATGAGCAGATAATATTGCCCGAAACACTTCAGAATTCATCCTGCTGCTTTTGTCAGCAGTCACATCATCAATAAATACAAGAGAACAAGTTTCATTGGCAGCCATACATGCCCACGTCATGACACTACCACCACCATGCTTCACTGATAAGGTGGTATGCTTAGGATCATGAGCAGTTCCTTTCCTTCTCCATACTCACTCTTCTCTTCCCATCATTCTGGTACAAGTTGATCTTGGTCTAATCTGTCCATAGGATGTTGTTCCAGAACTGTGAAGGCTTTTTTAGATGTCGTTTGGCACACTCTAATCTGGCCTTCCTGTTTTTGAGGCTCACCAATGGTTTACATCTTGTAGTGAACCCTCTGTATTCACTCTGGTGACGTCTACTCTTGATTGTTGACTTTGACACACATACACCTACCTCCTGGAGAGCGTTCTTGATCTGGCCAACTGTTGTGAAGGGTGTTTTCTTCACCAGGAAAAGAATTCTTCGGTCATCTACCACAGTTGTTTTCCGTGGTCTTCCTGGTCTTTTGGTGTTGCTGAGCTCACCGAGGCGTTCTTTCTTTTTAAGAATGTTTCAAACAGTTGTTTTGGCCATGCCTAATGTTTTTGCTATCTATCTGATGGGTTTGTTTTGTTTTTTTCAGACAAATGATGGCTTGCTTCACTGATAGTGACAGCTCTTTGGATCTCATCTTGAGAGTTGACAGCAACAGATTCCAAATGCAAATAGCACACTTGAAATGAACTCTGGACCTTGTATCTGCTTATTGTAATTGGGATAATGAGGAAATAACACACACCTGGCCATGGAACAGCTGAGAAGCCAGCTGTCCCATTACTTTTGGTTCCTTAACAAGTGAGAGGCACATATGCAAACTGTATGTATAATAACCTTTTACAAGACGAAGAAAGGTGAAGATTGCTTAATAATTTTCTTCTTTCCCAAGTAGCTAACCGTAATGTAGGAATCTAGCCTTTGAAACAAATTATTATATATGTTGAACACCAATTAAGACCACGTGGCATATAAGATGATTTGGGTTTAACAAAATTATTGTATGATAACTTGTATGCTGTCTTGCTATAAGATTTTGATTAATCACAGATTGAAGACCAGAAGGCATTGGAAAAAACGGCAGATCATCAGCAATTCTGGGTGTGGTGTGTCTATCTGTTTCCAGGAAAGCTGTGTTTGTTTGTGCTGCAAGTTTTAGGATGAAACAAAGAAAACTGTGTAGCTGGTATGGAAGACATAAATCATTCAGGGGAATGTGAATGGGTGTGGCTTTAAGTTGTAGTTGAGTCGAATATGTGTGAATACTGATGGATGCTTAGCAGGTTTGTGTGTGCAGTCTGTACTGCAGGAATAAGGGCATGGTTATGATCTGTTTTTGAAATGAATAAATGATGCTGCAGCAAGAAATGCACACAAAATTTGTTTTTATATAATATGCTCATTGGGGATTTTTTTTTCTTGGAAGATTTTGTGTTTTTATTGGTGCCAAAAGTGTTGATTGAGCTCTACATTTTTTTAATCGAAGTCAATGAAATGGCTCTAACGGGCCCTTCATGTGTTCATGTCTGTTTTGTCAGACCTGTTCGTTTCGATGTTTGTAGTTATGTGTTATATGTTAAATGTTGTGCTAACATCAGAGATCTGTTCTCATAAACAGTCGAGACAATACTGACGGAGAGAGGGAGGATCACACTGTCCAACGGAAGGGGTGGACTTAGATGACTTAGAGGAGAGAGGGAGGAGGACAGGGTGGATGTCACAGACAACAACAGCCCTTGTGCCCATCCTCTAGTTAGAAGACACCCCCATGAAAGATGAGAAGTCCTGTGTTTCAGTCTATTAAATTTCACATTAGCGAAAGCTGGGTACTTCTGTAAACCAAAATGCAGAGTAACATCAAACAGCATTGGTGGTTCAGTGGTGCCAACCACAGGTAGTGTTCCTCGGGCATTGCCTCAGGCCTGATGCCAAACGCCTCATTGAAATGAGGAAAAAGTAAGTTTGCTACCCTATAATGGTCCTGGGAGATGGACCTGCGGAGTCTGCGGGACCCAGAACCCAGATGAGAGAGAGAGTTGTGCTGTGTGTGGTACTCCTCGTCCACACCACACAAGAGGATTGTATTGTGTGTTGACCATGCCTGGATCACTATTCGTCCCCACAGACACCCATGTTTTTGTCATGAGGGGGAAAAGTTAATCCAGTATCGGCTGTGCTTTTAAACATTTTAGCAGATTCAAGTCCGGTAACAATGTTCTTTCAGTCTGGGTGATAAAGAAACAGTCCCATTTTTTTTTATTGATACTGGATCAGCCAAGGCAGTTGTGAACAACAAACATGTCCTCCCCTGACTTAATCTCCAAGGACACCAGTCTTTGGGTAGAAGTGGATGGGAAAGTAGTACACTCCCCAAAGTGCACTTATACATAGGTATCATGAGCATTACATGTATCAGCCCCAGTATAACTCTCCCCCTTCCCTCTCAAGTGGACTCATTTCTTACTCAGAATTTATGTAATGCTGTATATATAGAATTCTTGCTGCTCAGCTAGATAGGTACTATGTCGTGGTGCATTTTAGTTTCCCTAGCGTTCCTGCTGCATCTCCTTTAAGATACTAAGTGGAATCTCTGAATGGGTATACTAATTTCTGTATTTCAGTGTCAGTCAGTCATAAATTCACTAATAAAGGCTCCATTTTATTTTTTTTAACTGTCGATTGTGATTCCTGTTGTTTCCTCGCCTTGATTGCCTCCAGCCATAAACACTGTTTAACCTGGTTTACCGCTTTTGTATGCTTGGACAAATTGGTTCAAGCCATCTACTCAACAAAGTCCTTTTGGCTGTCAAACTGAATAAATGTATTATATCTGTGTAATTTGACTTAGTGTCTATTGCTTGGAGAAGTATCATCTCTGGAGTGATCAGAAGGTCAATGGGCAGTTTTCGCTTTAGGTAAGTTTTTAGCTCATTCCAGAAAATTTTTGAGGCCTGGCAGTTCCAAAGACCATGATAAAGATCAGTGTCTTCAGTCTTGCATTTGGGGCATGCTGTTAGTTTGGTATTATCTGCGTGTCTATTCTTTCGGAATCCCTAGATTGCCCTATGTATGATCCTGAATTGGGTTTCTCTCCCATTTTAATTAGGAAATTCCTTTTTCCAACCTTAGAACAGTTTGAAGTCTGATATCTTCAGAAGCTTGTCTCTGACTTTAGTGTAGATGTTTCACAAGTTCTGTTTGATGCATGAGGAGGGTATCAAAGTATCAAACTCCATTTTTTCGCAGTTCCCCAGTGTAGTTTCTAAGTCTTTTTTTGAGGGAGCTAATTATTTGGCAAAAAGCTAGGAAGGATGTATCGTCCAGGTTAAATTTGCTCTTACCTTCCTGGAATGTATAGTATCTCTTTCTACGTTCCATATGTCTGCTATGGATTTTAATTGGGAGTGGTCTGCTGGGATTTTTAGTTTAGCCTGCGTTCCCTCTTACGCTACAATGACCTTCAAGGGATCCATATATTTAGATATCTGATATAGCAAACCATAGTCTTTTCTTACCATCTTCCAGGTCATAATGGTATCTCTGAGCATAAAGTGAGTTTTAATTCTATCTGGGATCACCTTAAAGGGAGTGTGTAGTAGTGTAACTAAATCTCATGGTGCGCTAAGGCTGATTCCAACTCATAGTTTGAGTAGAAACTAGATCTCTGTATCCAATATACGCAATGGCGAAATATACCAGCCAGGTTGTACGATACATCTGCGTGCTTCAGTAATAACAGGATAGTCTGAAGAGGATACAGCAGTTTTAATACTGACATCATTTTTACCAAATGGCATCTGCCTAGCAGAGATAATGGTACGCTGTGCCATTTATTAAGATCCCTCACTATCGCTGAGATTATAGGGGGATAATTTAGGTTGTATATGGTGTCTGGTGTCCTTCCTATCCAGATTCCTAGATATTTTATGGATGTTTTACTTAGAAGTGACTGGTATGGACATCCCATCCAAATACTGTCTGTCTTTTTGGGCAACAGATCTAATAATTCGCATTTACTTTGGTTCACCTTGAAGCTAGCCAAGGACTTGAAACGCCTCAACAGTTCAAACACTTTTGGCAGGTCTGCCTGGGGGTGAGCCATGAAGAACAGAACGTCGTCTGCGAATAGTGTATGTTTGATCTCTTCTTTACCAATCTTTATACCTCTAATAGTTTCCGCTAATGTGATGCTCTTGGACAAGGGTTCCAGGGCCAGATTAAATAATAGTGGGGACAACGGGCATCCTTGTCTCGTGCCTTTCTAAAGGATAAAGGATGGGGACAAAAAAAACTGGCATGTAAATTCTCGCATGAGGGTTATTGTACAGGGTGTTTAAATACGTCCTAAAGGCCCCCGTGAATCCCATGATATCTAGCACCCCACGCAGCCAACCCCACCTAACATTATTGAAAGCCTTTTTGGCATCTATAGTTAGTATAGCTGGGTGGTCATATAGGTTCAGGTGATTTTTTATTTTTTTTTACACATGACTTTCCTAATATTGTATACAGCCGCCCTCCCTTAAATTAAACCCACCTGGTGTTTTTAAATTAATCTGGGTAGTATCCTTTCCAACCTATCAGCCAATATCTTGGATTGTATTTTAGTAACTACGTTTATAAGTGATATTGGTCTATTGGATGATGGCTGCGTGGGATCCTTTCCTGGTTTGGGAAGTACATTTACATATATATATATATATATATATATATATATATATATATATATATATATGCTGTGTAGGAATTGGAGGACATCTCTAGTCCCGTCATATATTTTCCATGTAACTGAGTCAGGAGGGGCGAGATCGGACTATTGAGTGTTCTAAATAATTCTCCCGTAAACCCGTCCGGGCCTGGAGCCTTCCCCATTTTCAGGTTTTTGATTACCATCTGCACTTGATCGGTAGTGATGGGGTTATTCAGGTCTTGTAGTTTGTTTTCTGTAAGTTTGGGTAGTGTTAAAGTACGTAGCCATGTCTCACCCCCCTGCCCCTGCCCAGCATCAGATTTATACAGTCGTTTGTAGTAATGTAGTAAGATATTGTTAATCTTATTTGGGTCATGGTGCACTGTCCCTTCATCTGATTTGAGAGTCAGTATTTGTGTGGAGGAATACGGGCCCCGGGTCAGTCTTTCTAGTAATTTACTGGCTTTGTTGCCATACCTGTATAGGTGGGCTTCCTGTTTTCACCTGTAAAAGGATTCCCTTTCCTGTAACCATATTTCATATTGGGTTTTAGCCTCCTGCCACTTATTTTTGTTTGCTGGTATGGGCACGGAGATGTAGTCCGTATGACTGTCGCAATGTCTGGCTATGATGAGCTAACTGCGTGTTTATCTGTTTGTTCCTGAAGGACACATAGGACAATATTTTCCCTCTAAGCACCACTTTTTCTGCCTCCAACAGTAATCGGGGAATTTTGTTTCTGTGTGATTTTCCAAGTACTCACTCCACCAACATCTAAGTTATCCTCAGAACCCCTCATCTTGGACTAGTTGGGAGGGAAATCTCCATATGTAATCTGTCCCCCTGGGTATCTGATCTTGAACATGTAGTGTGACTGGAGCATGATCGGATATGATTAGGTTCTCTATTGTCACCGATAGGCTCCTTGCTGCCAGAGGGAAAGATGTCAGTATGTAATCTAGTCGTGACCAAAACAAATGTGCGTGGGAGAAGTGGGTAAATTCTCTCACTTCGGGGTGAAAAGACCTCCAAACATCTATGACTTGTACTTCATCCAAGAATCTACTAAGGACATGTTCGTTCCTTCTCCGGCTCCCTTCTGTGACTATCACTCGTGTCGTATCCTCCAGTGGCCGTACTGTCAGATTTATATCCCCTGCTATGATTTTGTTATTTACTAGATCGGATAAAATCTGTTGCGTCAGGCTCTGGAAGAAAGGACCAATTAAATAATTCGACCTATACACATTGTATATTCTAACCTCATCCGTGGGGGAGCTGAGTACAATATGATGAATTCTCCCCTCAGAATCTGATTCCTCTCTCTACCGTATATGGTAAATTTTTTCGTATTAAAGGTATGACCCCTGCTTTTGATCCTAATGCTGGTGACCCATAAACCTCTCCCACCCACAACTTATTCATCCTACCTATATCTGCCTGGGAAAAATGAGTCTCTTGTAGCAGTGCTACATCCGCCCTCAACCTTTTTAAATGACACAGCAGCATCAACCTATTGTTAGGGGATCGCAGCCCCTTCACATTCCAGGTAATTATTTTCATATTATTATTCCCTGATTGAGACTTATCTGAGCCCTGAGGGACCACTTGAGAGAATGCCCTACAAACCCAACCACCCCCCTAACTTAGAAACAGAAAAATAAGTAATATGGGTAAAACCCATTAACAGTGTAATGCCAATAAAGAAACCCCAGAGTTTACATCTGAACTCCGGGACTGAGGTTCTATGGACTTCTCTTTTTTCCTTCACGACAAACAGTATTGCGATAAAGAGTATAATGAACATTGAGGTAAAAAAAAGAATAACCTTGCTCCCTCTCACACCCTTAATATTTCCTTGACTTCGGAAAGCCCGGAATATACATTATGGCTCAAAAAAATAATAAAAAAAATAGGCTTACTTCTCCTTGATGTTACACAGATCAGCAAGCCAGCAGAGAGTATCAGGTTTAGGCTGCTTTCACACTAGCGTTCGCTGGTCCGCTCGTGAGCTCCGTTTGAAGGAGCTCACGAGCGGACCCGAAAGCAGCCGTCCAGCCCTGATGCAGTCTGAATGGAGGCGGATCCGCTCAGACTGCATCAGTCTGGCGGCGTTCAGCCTCCGCTCCGCTCGCCTCCGCACGGACAGGCGGACAGCTGAACGCTGCTTGCAGCGTTCGGGTGTCCGCCTGGCCGTGCGGAGGCGTGCGGATCCGTCCAGACTTTCAATGTAAGTCAATGGGGACGGATCCGTTTGAAGATGCCACAATGTGGCTCAATCTTCAAGCGGATCCGTCCCCCATTGACTTTACATTGAAAGTCTGGACGGATCCGTACTAGGCTATTTTCACACTTAGCTGTTCTATGCTAAAAATAATGCAGACGGATCCGTTCTGAACGGAGCCTCCGTCTGCATTATTATGAGCGGATCCGTTCAGAACGGATCCGCCCGAACGCTAGTGTGAAAGTAGCCTAACAAGCAGTCAAGTGTAATAGTAATCTTATCTGCATGGCACCCACAATCAGCGGCCAGAGTTCACTCTTGCAGATTTCCCCCTGGGCCGGTCCGTATGAAGAGGCTCATCCATCAGTTGTGGTTTTAAAGTAGTGCCGTCAGGTTCTCTCTCACTGTAATTCAAGATCTTCCGCAGTGTGATACAGATGCACCGAGCCGTCTAACTGGAACATTTTCAGTATAGCTGGATATAGACGGGCAAATTTTACCCTCCTGTTGTACAGTTCTGTGCATACTAGCGCGAAGGCCTTTCACTGTTTCTGCACCTCTGCACTTCTGCAGAGAAGTCGTTGAAGATCAGTGTTTTGTGCCCTCTTATTTTCACCACTACTTTGGTGGCTCTATATGCCCGAAGTATGTTAGCCTTATCAGAGAAGTCAAGATATTTGACTATTATCTGTCTTGGCCGTTGGTGAGCTCTCAGGGACTCTCCAGGCATGTGTTGCTTCTCTTTCCCCTCTCTGAGGTCAGGTCCCACTCAATGTGCTCTTTCAACTTTGAAAGGACCCATTAGTCCCAGGGCTTCTGGAAGTTCCATCTCACAGATAGCTCGTAATTCATGGAATGGAATAGCTTCTGGTATCCCCACTATACGCAGGTTACTTTGCCTGGATCTGTTCTCCAGGTCGTCTGCTTTGGCCCATAGCCTCTGCACTTCGTTTTCGGCCTGAAGTAATTTTGTGCGCATGGTAGTCACATTTATTTCCATCTGACTGGAATTAGTTTCAATCGCATCGAGTCTGTGCACGTGCTGTGTGACCTCTGCCTGCAACTGCAAGAAAGATTGCGCCACGGTGGAGGTTAGTGATTCTTGTAGGTCGGGCAGGATCCTCGTCGCTACCTCTTTTGCTAGTAGGACATAATCTACCTGGGTGTAATCTTCCTGCTTTAGAGTCCTCGTGAGTCTGGTTGCGGAGGGCTTGGCGGGAGCTAGCCGTCTGCCATATCTGGCACTGGATCTTGTGCCACAGGTTTCCGTCTTTCCGGTGCCTTTCGGTTTGCTTTTTGCCCCCATGGTTGTCATATACTTTTCCATCTGTGGCATTGTATGCGCCAGCTATAATGTGGTGTTGATTTGAATCCCTCTCTGATGGGGAAATCGTTTGTTAGAGAATTCGGTGCGGGAACTCTCAGCACGAGCTGCTTGCCATGGAACCAGAAGTCAGTACACTCCCCTTTTAACAGAACCCATCTGTATTAGATTTGCCCTTAACCAAGAAGTGCTTGCCCGTTTGCTGTCAGTGATAATTCCCCTTGTTGCCTCCTGGGTACAGACTTACTTGCAAAAGTACATGATAGCATCTCATATCAGGAGGATGGCACTGTGAAGCTTACAGGTGCTCTCAATGAACAGGAACTTAATTTGTTGGTCATTAGTGATAAAACTCCCTGGTCCATGTTTGTTTCAGTACTCCCAGAAGATGAGAAGGAAGCCCTGTTTGTGGGAATGTCGGGACATCTGTGGGCTACTGGACCCACTGATGTTGGCAAACTCTCAGTCCCTCCTGTGGAAGTGGAAATGAAAACTGATGCCCCACTTCCCAGGAAGTATTTCTTGAGTATGGCACAGTCAGATGCCATATCTCAAACAGTCCGAGACTTTTTGAAAAAGAGAGATTGTATGCTATTTTAACACTTTTTTTTGTACCTTGTGAAAAAGAAAAGTGAGAAGAGCAAACCCACCCAGCATCGGATGGTACATGATTTACGTACTGTTAATGAAGCCACAGGTTTTAACACACGCTGTTGGCTCAGGTTCCCGTTAGCGCTACCCACTCCACTATGATTGATTTGACAAATGTTTTCTTTTCAGCACCACTACATCTAGACATTTGGGGCCAGATTTATCATTACTCACTCCACTTTCACATATGGCTAAAGTCAGTTTTAGCCAAGTCAGATTTATGATCGGCCCTTTAAGACTGTAATAAATGTGGTTTGACGGTAGCAGTTTATCCATCAGTAAGCAGCTTTACAAAAGTCGCACATCTTTGCAAAAAAGTTGCACATTTTATGAAAAAGTCGCATGTTCTATTAAAAAGTCTCATAAGATAAGCATGGTCCTCACCGGAGTGAAATTGTGATTTTTTTGCGACTTTTCTGCGATTTTTTAAATAGTCCCGATAGTAAATCTGTCTAGAGATTCATTTACATAAGAAAACACGCCCACTTTCAGAAAACTGGCGAGCATAGTGCAGAGCAGAAAAAAGTCGCAAATTTGTGCACAGTTTTAGCGTTTGGGGACTTTTTCACTCCATTATTCTGACCTGAGCTAATGATAAATCTGGCCCATGGTGTCTGTTTGCCTTTACAGATAAGGGTAAACAGTATACCTGGGTGCTGCTGCTGCTGCAGGGAGCCTAAAACTCACCCAGTATGTATACTGCAGCCATGTCACTCCTGTTCTTTTTTAAATGATTATGGTTGCAAGTGAGAAATAAATAAATAAACGTCAGTTTTGTTGCATTACTGCTGCCTTCCTGGGGTGAAACATCTGACCCCTGAACATAAGAAGGCTGTGGAGGACATCCCTTTGCCCAGAAACATGAATGCACAGAAGACATTTTTGGGCCCTGTTTTTTTATTGCAGACTTTGGATACGCATGGTTTCAGCCTTTATTATGATTGTTTGTCTTTTAGTCCCTTCCACCTTATAGATGAGGTGGTAGATGCCTTTTATGCCTAAAGCTGGCAATTTTGTGCTCCCCGCACTGGGCCTGTCAGATAATTACATTTAGATTGTATTGTTCAAAAGTGAATGGCTATGCCCCAGCTGTCCTCACCTAATTGGATGGCCAGCAACAACGCCCTATGGTATGTTATTCAGCCAGACTTGGCCCCGTGGCCAGAGGTGCCACTTTCTGCATCAGCGCGCTCGTAGTACAAGCCATGCTTGATGAAAGCTCTGACATAGTCCTGAACCACAAAGGGACAGTGATATTACTTCTATCCTCATGAAAGTACAACCCAAAAATCTTTTTGTTGCCCGCTATTTGAGAATGCAGTGTTCCATTTTGTTGCCTGACAATGTTGCTGTCCAAAAGGTGTAATACTTTGAATCCAGCCACTCTGTTTACTCTAGAACGATGGGGGAGGGAAGAGTTAGGGCACTTACACTTTTCTTCCAGATCCAGAGGAAGAGCCTAACGATTGTTTGCAGATGATGTCACAAGAGACAGCGGGATGTGGTAAATCAGCTGTTAGGTAATTCAGATCATGTGCTCTTGGATGGATCGCGGTATGGCCAGGATGGCAGGTACTACACAGGTTGGGCAGTGGTTTTTAAACATGACACTCTTAAAAAAAAAGTATAGTCCACACCACCACATGTCTGCTCAAGAAGTGGCGCTAAAGACTCTGAAGATGGCTTGCAGATATGCAAAGGGAAAAACAGCCAACATTTACACTGATTCCAGGTATGCCTTTTCGGATGGCCCATGACTATGGGCCCATTTGGAAAGCCAGAGACTTCCTGACCGCTTCAGGTAAAACCATCAAAAATGGGGAAGCAGTGAGGTCTCTGATGGAAGCCCTTATGTCACTAACTTGAGTGGCAGTGAAATCGACAAAAGGTTACTGTAAAACAGTCTCAGAGGAGGCAGAGGGAAAACCCACAGCAGATCAGGCGGCAAAAATAGCTGCCAAATTGCCTAGGCAAACCCCTGCCTTAGTGGACACAGCTCAGGTTCATGAAATAACTCCTCCTGTCTCCCGGAAGTTCTTAAGACCTTACAGAACCAGGTGGGGAAAGAGGAAAGGGACTGGTGGATGGAAAAGGGGGGACAACAAATGAGGAAGGCCTAATACAGTTCCAAGGAAAACTCTACCTTCCCAGGTCCCTCTACCCCACGATGGCACAGGCAATCCATGGAGTGACGCATCAGAACAAAAACTGCTATGTGTGATTTAGTACATAGCGCATAGTACGCCCCAGGGTTCAGTACTGTGGCAGTCAGATATGCTCAATAATATATGATTTGTGCCCAGAACAACATGGGAAAGGTGGTTTAAGGTACCCCAGAAACCCACATCTTGCCCTTTTATATCCGTTTCAACGATTGCAGACTACCTTCAACTACCCAAGGTGGGCATGTATGAGTATGTATTGATGTGTGATGACTTGTTTTCAGGATGGCCAGAAGCATACCCAAAGAAGGAAAGAAGATTATTACCGAAGTTGTATGCAGGTATGGTGTACCTAAGACCATTTAAAGTGACAGAGGTGTTCACTTCACAGGTGAAGTGATGCAAGAGATAATGAAGGTTTTGGGTGTAGAACAGGCCTTACATGCTTCGTACCATCCACAAAGCAGCGGTAGGGTAGAGAAAAAGGAACTGAACGGGACACTAAAGTTAGATTCAAAAAGCTACGAACAGAGTGCCTGCTGGTAGCCCTCTTTTCCGTAAGGTATATTCCTAACCGTAAAACAGGCCTTAGTCCCTATAAGGTCCTTTTTGGGTCAGGCCCAAGGACAGGATTGTATTTCGCACAGCAGCTCCAGATGCAACATGGTTGTCTGACAGATTATGTAATCAGTTTGCACAAGCATTTGATTAAAATATATTCTAAAATTTTTGCTTCAATTCCAGATCTTGATAAAGTACCAGGAACCCACCCACTTGTGTCTGGAGATTGGGTGGTAGTAGAAAGACACATTAGAAAAGTCCTTAAACCCTGGTTTGATGGTCCATTCCGAGTGTTGCTGACCACAAACACAGTGAAGCTCAAAGGAAAGCATAATTGGAGTCGTTTCAAGAAAGTGTTGAGTCTGAAGACTTGAAAGGATGATGTTTCTTGTTCCCCCTTGTGTAACTGCTGATCCTGACTCAAAAGAAAATTTAGTTTAAATGAACCTAAAAATAGGTTTCTGGGCCGTGAAAAAGTTGTGCAAAAGGAAGAACAAAGTTGTTACATTCCGATACTTCTAGCCCAGTGATATATTAATAGTATTTCCCAAAGAGTCTCAGGATTAATAGTTCTTATGTTTACAATAATCAATGGGCAGAAGGGCCCGTTGTTTTAGTTTTGCTTGTACTAATTATCTGTTGTATTATTCCCTGTGTAAAGAAATTGTTCAGCAAGGCAGTTGACGAGGCCGTACCAGAGATGATGATGGGAGAGTTGTGTGAAGACTTCGATCCAGGAAAATCAGAATATTACCTCGTCTCCCCCCCCCCATATGATGTCAGCACAAATTAGGGAAAGGTCATCTGACTTCCCCGTGTTCAAATTCAGTGACATGGTAGGCTATTCATTAGGAATAAGCTTGTCATAGAAGAAAGTAAATAAAAGCATATTCCCCAGGTCATACACAAAAAAAAAATATAAAAAATATGTAAACCTCGGAACATAAGCCAACAAAACATTGGATTTAAATGTGGAATGGTAATATGATCAATTATTCAGTGTTATTAATGCAGAGTAGAAAGCACTCTGGGTACAATAAGGCTTAAGTATGATGCAAGATTTACAGACCAAGGCAATATTGAAAATATGGGAGGAGGAAATCCAAGGTTCCCAAGGCTTACGAAAGGCATCAAAGGTGGCATTTCGTAAAGTCCCCTAGTTTCTTATAAACAAAATATTCAACTACTCCTATCCAAGACAACTTAAAATGAATAGTAGTGCAACATTATTTAAAGGTAATGTGGATTTTGGCTGCCAATAGAATAAATTTAGAGTGGGCCAATCCAAGGGGGTTGTCTTCAAAAGGCAAGATACGCTCATGCCACCAATGAGTGATGTGTGGGTCTCTAAAACTGAGCCTGAAAAGAGAAGGAGAGCCGAAAATATGAACGTTGGCTCGGCTATTTCCATCAGCCCGATAGAAGTGAACGAAGGGGTGGCTACACTTGCAGGGTGTTCTTCCAATTCATTTCTATGGGACTTTCAAAAAATAGCAGATTCATTTCTACAGCACTCCCATAGATTTGAATGGAGGGCGCATGCACAGTTCTCTCTCCTTCCTTTTCATTGGATATGCCGCCAAAATATACAAAATGGGCCAACCTCTTTATGGAGGTTTCAGGTAGAGTAACTGGTCAACCCTTCGTAAGCACTTGGGAACAGTGGCACCATTTAGCAACAGAGATTAACTTTTATATCTTCAACATATAAAGCAACGTAATACCCTCATATTCAATAGACAGTAGGTTCTGTATAATAACTTTTAGAGTATACAGTAGTCTTTTTTTTTATTTTTTTTATAAAAAGAGAAGGCATATGCAATGATCTTAGAAGAGAATAGGGGGTTCAAATTTAGGCAAAACACAGACACTGGCCGTATTTATTGCAGTGCGTTCCCATTGACTTCGCACAAGATGCGGCAAAGAATAGGATGCTGCAACACCGTCACCACTGCTGGATTGCAGGGTGGTTGTAACCCGAAAATAGATATAGAAGGCAAGAAAGAATCACCATCCTAATTATATGGATCCTTTCCATGCACAAAACGGACAGAGAGCCAATGATGAAGGTCCTCTCTCGAGATATTGAATAGGGACACGTAGTTAGCCTTGTGTAGTTGATCTAGTTGCTTCGTTACAGAGATGCTCACATAAGGTATGTAGTGCTGTGTTATATTAAGTAAGCTCAACATTTGGGAGGGTATAATGCAAATTCTGATTTGGAGTGATTTATTTGAAGTCCTGATGCCATGGAGACAGAGTCCTGCACCTTCAATAAAGTGGGAAGGGAAATGAGGGGTTTAGTAAGCAAAAGGATCAGATCATTCAAAAATATGCTAAGTTTATATTTTGTTTGGGCAACCAAAACACAAGCGATGTCAGGGTCACTACGGATTTTAATTGTCAGAGGCTCCATCGCTAGAACAAGTAGAGCCAGTGACAAAGAACATTCCTGGCATGTGCCTTGTTGGATGTGAATAGGTTGAAAAAGGGTTGCAGGTAATTTTAGGTAGGCTTCTGGGGTTAAAGTAAAGGGCTTGAACAGGCCTTCTTTATATCTAAGGCCAGCAGCGTGGAGGATATATATGAGGATTAAATGACATTCAAAATAGCTTGCATGTTGTCCTGGGCCTCCCTCCCCAAAATGAAGCCCACTTGATCCTTAGAAACCAATCCTGGAAGGATTCTATTTAATCTGTGAGCCAGGATAGAGGTGAAAAAAAACAAACGTAAATCCAGTGACTCCATTTGGCCAAAACCAATAAGTGTATTGCTCTGGAAAACTGCAGTCTACTGCACAGACATCTTTGCCAAGGGGTTTGCAGCCCTCTGCCACATAAAACGACAAGTATTAAAGGGGTTGTCCAGGTTCAGAGCTGAACCCGGACATATTCTCATCTTCACCCCTCCAGCCCCCCTGATATGGGCATAGGGACTGCTAGGCGGAGGCTTCCGCCCAGGAGTGAGCTTGGTGACATCACCAGCACTAGTGGACAGGCTTTAGCGCTGCCCTAGCCTCTAAACGGCTAGGTCAGCACTAAAGCCCGCCCATCAGAGCCAATGACATCACCGGGAACACTGCTAGGTGAAAAAAGCCGCCTAGCATTGTAATATAAAACAAAGATTCAGGTTAAACCTCTGACTTCTGAAGTCCATCTCCACCCTCTATAGCAAATAATCTCTCTATCAAGTTGCCCCCTTTAAACACCACCATCTTGTAGCTTCCACCAATACTGTGCCTGCTGCTGTCCCATGTGACACCCATTACTGCTGCCCAATGACCCCAAATACTGTACTGCCAGAATGAAAGTGCCAGAGGACACAGATAAGGAACTGGAAAATTATCGACCCCAAAACAGACTTTAGGCATCAAGCCTCAATCCAGAAGACAAATAAGATTCAAACCCAAAGTCAGAATTAACCACTTAAAAACTGCCCCCAGCTTTCAAGCACAGTGGGTGCCATAGACAGCGGGTCTCTGCTAATGTCAAGCTCCTCCCACAACTTGATAGCCACAACTAAAAAAAAAAAAAAAAAAAAGTCAAATTTTTCCCCCCACAATGAAAAACACATAAATCCTATACATTAAATCATACTAACCCAGAGAATAAAGGGCACTGGTCAGTTTTTCTGCATAGGGAACAAACCCATAAAACTGTGGCAAAATTGTTTTTTTTTTCTAATTCCACACCATTTTGAGTCGCCCCCGCCTTCCTACTACATTGTATGCCATATTAAAATGGTGGTATTAGAAAGTCCCGCAAAAAAAACAAGCCCTCACACAGCTATGTGAACAGAAAAATAAGTTATGGCTGTGTGAAGACAGGGAAGAAAAATGAAAATGCATAAATCTGCACCATTTATCATGCCTTTTGGTGCGGATTTGATGCAGTCAAACAATTGACATGCTGCAAATTTCAAAATCCGTCCAGCAGGTCAATTTCCATACCTTTCCATAGGGGAAAAAAAAAAAAAAAAGCTAAGTATACATGAGATGTCTAATCTCATGCTATTTTCTGGCACTGTATGCACATGTAATTTGGTTCACATCTGATCTACATTTCAACCGAGCCACAAAAAAAAAAAAACGTTCTATGTCACCTTTTTGGACAAGAATAGGCATATTGCAGGAGACACACAATTGGTATACATGTTTTGCGGACTGCAAAACAGATACTCATGTGCATGAAGCCTGACAATTAACACAGTCATCCAGACAGACCCCAAAATTTATACAAACCCAGAAATAAATGCAGACCCCCCAAGCCCAAAATGATACAAACCTCTAGACACCCAAAATTAACAGACCCCAAAAAAACTCCCACACCAGACTCAAATACAAACCTCCAGGCAGACTAAAAAAATTAAGATGCCAAAACGAATAGATTTCTGTGCTTTATGAATTTGTAGGCTGATCAAGAGTCTATAGATCTAGATTTATACACACTCCAAATTTATACAGACCCCCAGATCAGAGCACTAGATAAAAAAAAATCCAGACCCCAGGTTTATTTAAACCTATGTTGCCCCTAGAACACTACACTAACACTCAAAATACTAAATATACTAACAGAATAGTGACGAACCTGTCAACAGCAGCTTGGCGAGTTTCCGGCAAACAAGATTTTTATACGCTGCAAAAGCAGAGAACTGAGAGAGGTTAGAAATGAGATGCTGCTGGATTTTATATTAGGGGAGTATATAGCCATCAGTGGAGTGCGGAGATAATTTTTTTTTTTTTTTAAAGCACCTCTTTAATTTACAACATCCATTACATAGAATTTTAGATTGATATACCACTGCAGTAGCATTGAGAGCATAAGCGGCCACTGCAGTGACAGAGTGACAAATGATCAAACTGGATCTCATATATGAAAAGTAGAGACATCCATTTTGCTAGCTATAGCGTTTCCTCCTTTGCTTATTACCAGCACTGGCATTTGGAGAATGTTTTGCATCATGTAATCCTAGGTGAATTAATGCATACCAGCCATAGGAACATTTTAGTCACCCTACTTTAGTCATGGCACATATTGTATTGTATATGTTGTGCATAAAGGGTAGCCTGGAGGGCTGCCAGTACCAGTATAGTAAAATTCCCTTACTCCAGTACTTGGACCCCAAATTAATTTTAACCTGTCTCCCCAATAGGTCATGTTCTCAGGCACCGCTGCCACTCCTGGTCAACTGTGCTCTTCCTCCAGGCGTCCACACTGCACCGTGACCTGACACGCACAACTTTCTGAAGCTAGAATGGCACGAGCGCCCAGAGAAGAGGACTTATTTAACCTCCATGAGAAGGGGGCACAACCATGGGTAGAAAAATCAAACTGTGCTAGGATCATATGCAGGAGGAAAAAAAATTCATGGGTAGAGCAAAACGGTAAAACAGATAGTGGAAGTATTTAAAAAAATTATAATAATGTTATATCTATGCAGATATGGAGATGATGGGCTGGGGAGTAGTCAGTGTAGCTCAGGGTTGCACAACCTTTTCTGATTGAGGGCCACATTGTCAGACTAAACCAATTCCAACGGCCAAAACTAAAATAAAAACTAAAAGAGGCATAACCAACTGACATACTGTATTTATGGTTTATTGAAAATACTGAATATACTAGAAATGTCTAGTTGCACTTCCAGGGCTCCCATTTTATGGGAGACTACATGAAAGATACACGTGAGCAGCCACAAGACATACATGTGTGTTACCAGATTGTTGGGGGCCACATGTGGCCCCTGGAACACAGGTTGTGTACCCTTGGTATAGCTTCTCTGATAATTATTATGCTCCCTTCATGTATCCACTATGGATAAGAACTTTAAGGCATTCTGAACAGTGGCAGTTTGGGAAGAAGGATGACAAAGTTAAAATCTCAATACCATATACTGTAAGCTTTCAGTAGTGGAGAGATTCCAAAATGGAGAACACAAAATAAAAAAAATAAAAAAAAGGGAGATCTGATAATCTGTGGGAGAATAAGTATCCACTACGCATATAGGGACATCAGAGCCCAAAAGAATTACATATCTGCCACTGGAATCAGTGATCAATTGGGTGACCTGTAATGGGAAGGAGTTTAACGCCTCTACTCTTGATGCAAAAAGTTAAGGAGAAAAAAACAAGTATTTTGGGTGGAGGTATTTTGAGCGAGATCGAGGATTGAAGTGACACTTGTAGACAAATGATATCTGGGACGTTTCATGTAAGAAATGCAGTCTGTTGTTAAATCCTCATACGTTGCAAATTAAAAATCTTACACATGGTTAAGTTGTACATAAATGCTCAGAAGACAGTAGATGGCAACAGATACTGTGAGGGCAAGGAGTCAGAGAGGCTAGGTCACAGGAGAGACAAGACACATCTGGGGTTACATTTGCAACCAAGACCAAGATATAAAAGGCTCAAAACAATTAACCACTTAAGGACCACAGGTTTATACCCCCCTAGTGACCAGGCCCTTTTTTTTTACAAATCAGCACTCCACAACTTTAACGGTTTATTGCTCGGTCATGCAAGTTACCACCCAAATTAATTTTACCTCCTTTTTTTCTCACTAATAGAGCTTTCATTTGCTGGTATTTCATTACTGCTGACATTTTTACTTTTTTTGTTATTAATCGAAATTTACCGAAATTTTTGCCAAAAAATGAAATTTTTCACTTTCAGTTGTAAAATTTTTCCAAAAAAACCCCTACATTTCTATATAAATTTTCTCTAAATGTATTGTTCTACATGTCTTTGATAAAAAAAAAAGTTTGGGTAAAAAAATGGTTTGGGTAAAAAAATGGTTTGGGTAAAAGTTATAGTGTTTACAAACTATGGTACAAAAATGTGATTTTCCGCTTTTTGAAGCAGCTCTGACTTTCTGAGCACCTGTCATGTTTCCTGAGGTTCTACAATGCCCAGACAGTATAAAACCCCACAAATGACCCCATTTCGGAAAGTAGACACCCAAAGGTATTAGCTGATGGGCATAATGAATTCATAGAACTTTTTATTTTTTGTCACAAGTTAGCGGAAAATGATGATTATTATTTTTTCCTTACAAAGTCTCATATTGCACTAACTTCTGACAAAAAATAAAAACTTCCATGAACTCACTATTCCCATCACAAAATACCTTGGGGTGTCTTCTTTCCAAAATGGGGTCACTTGTGGGGTAGTTATACTGCCCTGGCATTTTAGGGGCCCTAATGTGTGAGAAGTAGTTTGAAATCAAAATGTGTAAAAAATGCCCTGTGAAATCCTAAAGGTGCTCTTTGGAATGTGGGCCCCTTTGCCCACCTAGGCTGCAAGAAAGTGTCACACATGTGGTATCGCCATGCTCTGAAAGAGTAGGGCAATGTGTTTTGGGGTGTCTTTTTACATATACCCATGCTGGGTGAGAGAAATCTCTCTCTCTCAAAGACAACTTTTCCCATTTTTTTTATACAAAGTTGTCATTATAGAGAGATATTTCTCTGACAGCATGGGTATATGTAAAAAGACACCCCAAAACACATTGCCCAACTTCTCCTGAGTACCGCGATACCACATGTGTGACACCTTTTTGCAGCCTAAAAATTCCTTTTAGGAGGGCATTTTTAGACATTTGGATCCCAGACTTCTTCTCACGCTTTAGGGCCTCTAAAATGCCAGGGCAGTGTAAATACCCCACATGTAACCCCATTTTGGAAAGAAGACACCCCAAGGTATTCAATGAGGGGCATGGTGAGTTCATAGAAGATTATATATTTTTTGCCACAAGTTAGCGGAAATTGTTTTTTTTTTTTTTTTTTTCCACAAAGTCTCCCTTTCCGCTAACTTGGGACAAAAATTCCAATCTTTCATGTACTCAATATGCCCCTCAGCGAATACCTTGGGGTGTCATTTGTGGGGTGTTTGTACTGCCCTGGCATTTGAGGATCTCCACAATCATTACATGTATGGCCAGCATTAGGAGTTTTTGCTATTCTCCTTATATTGAGCATACGGGTAATGAGATTTATTTATTTTTTCCGTTCTTAAAGATTTCTTAATTTGCATCGATCAATGTGGATGAAAAAATCTCTGCCAAAAAGAGGGGAAAGGCGTCTGCCAGGACATAGGAGCTCCGCCCAACATCCAAACCCACTTAGCTCGTATGCCCTGGCAAACCCGATTTATCCATTCACATCAATTGATGTGGATGAATAAATCATTGCCGGGATTTTATTTTTTTAAATGTTTGCTAAAGCATAGGAACACCGCCGCCACCTCAGCTCATAAGCCTTGGCAGAGGAGAAATCTCATCAACAGGCCGCAACGCAATAAATTTATTAACATTAACTTTAGATAACATTTGAACTGAACATTAACTTTTATAAACTTTTGAAACAGAACAATAACTTTTTTGCTTACCAGTGATTTTTTTATTTATTATATTTTTTTCCCTTTTTTAGGACAAATCTCTCCTTCCCCATGGGACAATGTGCAAAGCGCAAAGCGCCCAGAGATATGGCGAAGTACATTATGCACTTTGTCCCAGGTAAAAGGAGTGGTTTGCGGCAGCTCTGTGTGAAAGGGCCTTAAGACCCCTGTGTGCCTGTCCTGTGTCACGCAATCCCTATGCTAATAGTGTACCTGAGTGTGGAACTTGCGGAAACACTCCCCTATGCATAGGGCAGGCTGGTCAGGACAACAAAAGGTGGTGTCACGCCTTATTCCACCCCTGCTACAGACACAACATCTTTTTCTTGGGGAACGTTGAGTTAGGGTACCAGGATAGACAGACGGGAAGTGTCTGCCCTGTAGCCAGCTCACTACATCAGGGACTTGGGGCATGGACCCTCCTGGATACAGGATTTATGAAATGATCTCTTCCTGGAATTTTAGGAAGGATCCTGTTCTCCCAGCCTTACTGTAGAGAACAAAACTATTATATACAGCCAATTGAATCAAATATACAGACACCTTCTTATACCAGCGTCTGGTGCGTTGGGAAACTAAATAGGGAGCCAACATCTGGTCATTGAAGTCCACCCCTCCCATGTGAAGGTTATAGTCATGGACAGAGAGGGGTTTCACAATGACTCCAGTTGCCCTTTCAATTTGGACAGTCGTGTCTGTGTGAATGGTGGACAGAAGGCAAACGTCCCTCTTGTCCCTCCACTTCACCGCGAGCAGTTCTTGGTCACACAAGGCAGCCCTCTCCCCCGTGCAAGTCGGGTACTAACGAGCCGTTGGGGGAAGCCCCGGCGACTAGGTTGCGCGGTGCCACAGCATTGAATTCCGACTAGATGTTCCGACTAGATGTAAGTGCCGAAAGAGGGCCACACTTGAGTAAAAATTGTCCACGTATAAGTGGTACCCCTTGTGGAGTAAGGGTGACACCAAGTCCCAGACAATCTTGCCACTGCTCCCCAGGTAGTCAGGACATCCGACCGGCTCCAGTTTTGAGTCTTTTCCCTCATAGACCCTAAAACAATATGTATAGCCTGTGGCCCTTTCACAAAGCTTATACAGTTTGACCCCATACCGGGCGCGATTGCTGGGGATGTACTGTTTTATGCCAAGGCGCCCGGTAAAATGTACTAGGGACTCGTCTATGCAGATGTTTTGATTAGGGGTATATGCATCTGCAAAATTGGATGACAAATGGTCTATGAGGGGCCGAATTTTGTGCAGCCGGTCATAAGCAGGGTGGCCTCTTGGATGACAGGTGTTATTGTTAGCGAAATGCATAAAGCATATGATGACCTCAAAACATGCCCTGGACGTTGCAGCAGATAACATGGGCATGTAATGTATTGGGTCTTTAGAACAATATGACCGCAATACTTTTTTTTTTGTTAGACCCATGCTGAGGATAAGGCCCAAAAAAAATTTAAACTCGGAAACTGTGACTGGTTTTCTCTGGAAAGGCTGGGCATATAAGCTTTCCGGATTGGCGATTATATACTGTGTGGAGTAGCGGTTGGTTTCTGCCACAACTAAGTCATAGAGATCCGCGGTGAAGAACAGCTAAAAAAACGGAAGGGCCGATCCTAAATGAGCCGTCTCCACGCGAACTCCAGACTGGGCGGTGAAAGGGGGCAATGCGGGTGCGGCGGAAGCAGGGGAGTGCCAATTAGGATTTGCCAGCACCTCTGGGAGACTAAGGGTTCTACGGGCCTGTGAACGCGGTGGCTGCGACGGGGGAGTTATTGCCCGTGCCACCGTACCAGCTGGAACTGCCCTTCTGGTGCTCGCCACTTCACCAGGGAATACGGCAGTGCTAGTAGAAGGTCCAGGATGTGCTGTGCTGCTGGTGTATGCCGCACCATAAACAAGATCATAAAACTTACCAGGAAAGGTTAAAAGACCTTAATATGTATAGCTTGGAAGAAAGAAGAGACCGAGGGGATATGATAGAAACTTTTAAATACATAAAGGGAATCAACTCGGTAAAGGAGGAGAGCATATTTAAAAGAAGAAAAACTACCACAAGAGGACACAGTTTTAAATTAGAGGGGCAAAGGTTTAAAAGTAATATAAGGAAGTATTACTTTACTGAGAGGGTAGTGGATGCATGGAATAGCCTTCCTGCAGAAGTGGTAGCTGCAAATACAGTGAAGGAGTTTAAGCATGCATGGGATAGGCATAAGGCCATCCTTCATATAAGATAGGGCCGGGGCTATTCATAGGATTCAGATATATTGGGCAGACTAGATGGGCCAAATGGTTCTTATCTGCCGACACATTCTATGTTTCTATGTTTCTAAGATTAGCGCTAGCACCACTCTGCTGCAAATGAGGCTCATCATGCGGGGTATGTAGAACCCTGACATGGGATCGGGTATGCCTGACCGTAGCAGGGACCTCTACCTCGTCATCTTTGCTAGCGGTTAGAGTGCCACTGCTGGTTCATATTCTGAACCAACGGATTCAGCGGGTGAGGCGTCCCCATGGCTTTCATCCATCACGGGCAGAATCCTGTAGGCCTCTTCAGCGGAATACCCCTAGTTTGACATTTTGGGTTCACTAAATTTAAGCGGTATTCCTCTGAGACTACCCAGGAAAAAGTGCAAACCTACCTAGTAAAAAGGAGTGCTTGCGAAGTAAAGCTGCGATCGCTAATAAAGAGCCAAAAAGCTCAAAAGTAATCTTTATAGAGGCGCAGCGATTTTACAGTATTTTTGCAGTGAACAGAAAAAAAAAAAAATTCTGTCACTGCGGTGGAGCGGACTGAACTGAAGTGTGCGCACAATATCAGGCCTGATCGGGCGAACACACCGTTTTGTAGGGCCTAAGGTGACCCTAATGTACTTATATAGATCTGAATGCGATCAGTCTTGATCACTTACAGATACTGTATAGTACTAGTGCTGATTAGCGACAGCGATGACGCTAATCAGTGACTGCGGTGCAGTGGGCTGGGCGCTAAACTACCTAGCAAGTAGCTAACTACCTGGCGGTGATGAGGGTCCCTTACAGGGGGTTGATCAATGACAGGGGGGAGGGGGGGGGGGTGGACAAGGGGGTGATCAGGGAGTCTAATATGGGTGATCAGGTGCTAAATAAGGGGGTTAATAAATGACAGGGTAATGTCTAATGTGTAGTGTGGTGATTTGGTGCTACTTACAGAGCTGCCTGTGTCCTCTGGCGGTCGATCCAAGCAAAAGGGACCACCAGAGGAGCAGGTAGTAGTTATATCAGACGCCATTTTCAAAATAGCGCCTGACATACCGATTTCATTGGCCATTTCAAAAATCCACAGCCTGCCAGCCAATGATCGCGGCCGGCAGGCTGCAGATGAACTTGTGAACTACGACTACGCGATCCTGTGAACGCGCGCTCCTGTGAGCACGCGTTCACAGGAAATCTCGGCTCACGCGAGATGACGCCGTTCGGCATTAGTGTGACCTGGCAGCGCCGCAGCAATCACGTCTTTCGGCGTTAGCGAGACGGGAGGTGGTTAAGTACAAGAATCAAACTTTAGGCCTTGTTCACATTTCAGTTTTTTCTGGGATGTGTGCTATCTACATTTTCCAACAGACAAAACATGTACCCATTGCTTTTATAGTGTTTATACAATAATCAGTGGTTTTCCACTGACCGTGGGTCAGTGAAGAAAAACAAACAAACAAAAAAATTAATTACTTCGGGCTAACCATGCTCATTGAAGTCTATGGAAAAAAACAACCTGCTAGCATCCATATTCTATCAGTGTTTTGTGAATCTTTAGTAGGAAATTTATTTCAGTTGATCTTCGCAAAAAAAGTTATATGGATTCTTCACGGATGAAACATATGGATTTTCAACCCATATTCTGTTCGCTAACAAAATTTCTCCTGCAGTTTCTCTGAATAGATATACCCCGACCTTCAAAGTACAGTCATGTGAAAAAATTAGGACACCCTTTGAAAGCATGTGGTTTTTTGTAACATTTTTAATAAAAGGTTATTTCATCTCCGTTTCAACAATACAGAGAGATTAAAGTAATCCAACTAAACAAAGAAAACTGAAGAAAAGTCTTTTCAAGATCTTCTGTAAATGTCATTCTACAAAAATGCCTATTCTAACTGAGGAAAAAGATAGGACACCCTCACATGTATTCCCTCTTAAATTGGCTCAGATCTCACACAGGTATATCACACCAGGTGCACATAATTAGTAGATCGTTACTCTGCATGTTGAATGAGGCTTGCCCTATTTAAACCTCAGACATTTAGTTTGGTGTGCTCCTGACTGTTGAAGTGAGAGTGAGCACCATGGTGAGAGCAAAAGAGCTGTCAGAGGACTTCAGAAAAAAGATTGTAGCAGCCTATGAGTCTGGGAAGGGATTTAAAAAGATCTCAAAAGATTTTGAAATCAGCTATTCCACTGTCCAGAAGATAGTCTACAAGTGGAGGGCTTTCAAAACAACTGCCAACATGCCCAGGACTGGTCGCCCCAGCAAGTTCACCCCAAGAGCAGACCGCAAGATGCTAAAAGAGGTCTCCAAAAACCCTAAAGTGTCATCTCGAGAACTACAGCAGGCTCTGGCTACTGTTGATGTAGAAGTACATGCCTCTACAATCAGAAAGAGACTGTACAAGTTTAACTTGCATGGGAGGTGTGCAAGGAGGAAACCTTTGCTTTCCAAGAGAAACATTGAGGCCAGACTGACATTTGCCAGAGATAAAGTTGACAAAGACCAGGACTTCTGGAATAATGTTCTTTGGACAGATGAGTCCAAAATTGAATTATTTGGACACAACAGCAGAGGACATGTTTGGCGTAAACCAAACACAGCATTCCAAGAAAAGAACCTCATACCAACTGTAAAGCATGGAGGTGGAAGTGTCATGGTTTGGGGCTGCTTTGCTGCAGCAGGACCTGGTCAGCTCACCATCATAGAATCCACGATAAATTCTACTGTGTATCAGAAGGTGCTTGAAGAACATGTGAGACCATCAGTTAGAAAATTAAAGCTGAAGCGGAACTGGACCATGCAACATGACAATGACCCAAAACATACTAGTAAATCAACCAAAGATTGGCTGAAAAAGAAGAAATGGAGAGTCCTGGAATGGCCAAGTCAAAGTCCAGATTTGAATCCCATTGAGATGCTGTGGGGTGACTTGAAAAGGGCTGTACGTGCAAGAAACCCCTCAAACATCTCACAGCTGAAAAAGTTCTGCATTGAGGAGTGGGGTAAAATTTCCTCAGACCGATGTCGAAGACTGGTAGATGGCTACAAGAACCGTCTCACTGCAGTTATTTCAGCCAAAGGAGGTAACACTCGCTATTAGGGGCAAGGGTGTCCTATCTTTTTCCTCAGTTAGAATAGGCATTTTTGTAGAATGACATTTACAGAAGATCTTGAAAAGACTTTTCTTCAGTTTTCTTTGTTTAGTTGGATTACTTTAATCTCTCTGTATTGTTGAAACGGAGATGAAATAACCTTTTATTAAAAATGTTACAAAAAACCACATGCTTTCAAAGGGTGTCCTAATTTTTTCACATGACTGTAAGTTGTTGTCAGACTCATTTCTCCTGTGCTCTCAGGTCTTCTGGGAATCAAGTGTACCTGTGAACTTCGCAGTCACTTCTAGCAGAGACCAGGGTGGAAACAAGATCCGTTTCCTGTTACCTGATATATGATCAGTTCAAGTGATCCATGCAGGCATCTCCAGGTATCTTACAGCCATTGCACAAGCCAATGGGCTGAGATATTCAATGATCTATTTTGCAATCATGGCCTCCCACATCAATTTGTCTCCAATCACAGAGGCCTGTTTGTATGTAAGTTCTGGAGCGCATTGTGTAAGATCTTGAAAATGTGACTGACAATCACTCTTAGGGCATTGGACAAAAACATATGCTTACGCCCATCAGGAGAACTGGGCTAAGCTACTACCTTGGGTGAAGTTTGCCCACAACCATGTCTTCAGGTAAATCTCCCTGAAACAGTTTACTCCATGTTAAGATACCAGCTGTAGCAGACATCTGTAGAAATAACCAGCATATCAGGATGGAGATCCATGAGTATTTATAGAGACTGCTGCTAATGTCAAGAAAGCTTCTGAAAATGTCAAAATCTCATATTCCAGTTGAAATCCGTCTCTTGGACACAATATACAGTCTAAAAAGTACCCGTCGCCACAAAATGCAGTGCAGTCTGCAGGCACCATGATATGGATTCAGTAAATTGTGCAGTTTATACACTGCTCAAAAAAATAAAGGGAACACTTAAACAACACAATGTAACTCCAAGTCAATCACACTTGTGTGAAATCAAACTGTCCACAATTTCACATGCTGTTGTGCAAATGGGATAGACAACAGGTGGAAATTATAGGCAATTAGCAAGACACCCCCAATAAATGAGTGGTTCTGCAGGTGGTGACCACAGACCACTTCTCAGTTCCTATGCTTCCTGGCTGATGTTTTGGTCACTTTTGAATGCTGGCGGTGCTTTCACTCTAGTGGTAGCATGAGACGGAGCCTAGAACCCACACAAGTGGCTCAGGTAGTGCAGCTTATCCAGAATGGCACATCAATGCGAGCTGTGGCAAGAAGGTTTGCTGTGTCTGTCGGCGTAGTGTCCAGAGCATGGAGGTGCTACCAGGAGACATGGAGGAGGCCAACAACCCAGCATCAGGGCCGCTACATGACCTCCAGCAGGCCACAAATGTGCATGTGTCTGCTCAAACGGTCAGAAACAGACTCCATGAGGGTGATATGAGGGCCCGACGTCCACAGGTGGGGGTTGGGCTTACAGCCCAACACCGTGCAGGACGTTTGGCATTTGCCAGAGAACACCAAGATTGGCAAATTCGCCACTGGCACCCTGTGCTCTTCACAGATGAAAGCAGGTTCACACTGAGCACATTTGACAGACGTGACAGAGTCTGGAGACGCCGTGGAGAACGTTCTCCTGCCTGCACCATCCTCCAGCATGACCGGTTTGGCATTGGGTCAGTAATGGTGTGGGGTGGCTATTCTTTGGAGGGCCGCACAGCCCTCCATGTGCTCGCCAGAGGTAGCCTGTCTGCCATTAGGTACCGAGATGAGATCCTCAGACCCCTTGTGAGACCATACGCTGGTGCGGTTGGCCCTGGGTTCCTCCTAATGCAAGACAATGCTAGACCTCATGTGGCTGGAGTGTGTCAGCAGTTCCTGCAAGACAAAGGCATTGATGATATGGACTGGCCCGCCCGTTCCCCAGCCCTGAATCCAATTGAGCACATCTGGGACATCATGTGTCTCTCTCTATCCACCAACGTCACGTTGCACCACAGACTGTCCAGGAGTTGGCAGATGCTTTAGTCCAGGTCTGGGAGGCGATCCCGCAAGAGACCGTCCGCCACCTCATCAGGAGCATGCATAGGCGTTGTAGGGAGGTCATACAGGCACGTGGAGGCCACACACACTACTGGGCCTCATTTTGACTTGTTTTACATCAAAGTTGGATCAGCCTGTAGTGTGTTTTTCCACTTTACTTTCGAGTGTGACTCCAAATCCAGACCTCCATAGGTTGAAAAATTAAATTTCTATTTTTAAATTTTTGTGTGATTTTGTTGTCAGCACATTCAACTATGTAAACAACAAAGTATTTCAGAAGAATTTTTTAATTAATTCAGATCGAGGATGTGTTATTTTTGTGTTCTTTATTTTTTTGAGCAGTGTACATTTAACCCCTTCCCGAAACATGACAATAGTACGTCATGGCGTCAAGTGACTTCCCTCATTTGGACGTTCTATTACGTCATGGTAATCGGGTGGGCACCTGAGCAGTGTGCGCCTGATCACTGCAGGGGCCCAGCAGTCCCCGATAGCCAGGCCCCTGCTGTATCCACCAGCATCGCTGTAAAAGCAGATGCCGGCGGATTAACCCCTTCTATGCCGTGGCCAGCGCTGACCATGGCATAGAAGGGATTAGCGGCGGGTGAGGGAGCCCTTGGGGTCCCCGTGCTGCTGTGGCAGGGACCAGATGGGTGACAAGGCAGCCCAATGCCTTGCACGGCATGGGGACTTGCCTTCTATGGGGGCCAAGGAGATCCAGCCCCAGGCTGAGTCTCCTAGGCAACCTGTTAGTATATGACTCAGTGTAATACACCAACAGGCAATGCATTACAATACAGATGTATTGTAATGCATTGCAGAGAGGATCAGACCCCCAAAAGTTGAAATACCAGAGTGGGACAGAAATAAAGTAAAAAAAAAAAAAAAATTGTTTTTTAATAAAATAAAAAAAAAATAGTAAAACACCCCTTTCACAAGATTTTAACAAAAAACAACAAAAAACTATACATTAGGTATAACCGCATCCCTAAGGACCGGCTCTATAAAAATATCACATGATCCACCCCGTCCAATAAACACTGTTATTAAATAAAAAAAATAAAAACAAACACATTGTCACCTTACATCACAAAAAGTGCAGCACCAAGCGATCAAAAAGGCGCATGCCCCCAAAATGGTACCAATAAAACAGTCACCTCATCCCGCAAAAAATTAGACCCTACCCAAAAATTTAAAAAAATAAAAGCTATTATTGTGTAAATCTTAAAGGGAACCTGTCACCGGAATTTGGGGTATAGCGCTGAGGACATGGGTTGCTAGATGGCCTCTAGCACATCCGCAATACCCAGTCCCCATAGCTCTGTGTGCTTTTATTGCTTAAAAAAAATCAATTTGATACATATGCAAATTAACCTGAGATGAGTCCTGTAGGTGAGAGGAGTCAGGGACAGGACTCATCTCAGGTTAATTTGCATATGTATCAAATCTGTTTTCTTACACAATAAGAGCACACAGAGCTATGGGGACTGGGTATTGAGGATGTGCTAGCGGCCATCTATCAGCCCATGCCCTCAGCTCTATACACAAAATCCCAGTGACAGGTTCCCTTTAAATAAATAAGAAAAAGTATGCATATTAGGTATTGCCACATCTGTACCAAACTGGTCTATAAATATATCACATGACCTAACCCCTCTGGTGAACACTGTAAAAATAAATAAAAACTGTGCCAAAACAACCAATTTTTGGTTATCTTGCTTCAAAAAGTGTAATATTGAATGATCAAAAAAAATTAATGTGGAAAAAATAAATAAATGGTACCAATAAAAAGCTCATCTGGCGCAGCACCCCATCACTCTCCTTCATGGTCAAATAGCCCTTACACAGCCTGGAGGTGTGTTTGGGGTCATTGTCCTGTTGAAAAATAAATGATGGTCCAACTAAACGCAAACCGGATGGAATAGCATGCCGCTGCAAGATGCTGTGGTAGCCATGCTGGTTCAGTATGCCTTCAAAACAATGACACCGTTATGGGGGAGGAGATCTGCGGATGACACCGTTATGGGGGAGGAGATCTGCGGATGACACCGTTATGGGGGGAGGAGATCTGCGGATGACACCGTTATGGGGGGAGGAGATCTGCGGATGACACCGTTATGGGGGGAGGAGATCTGCGGATGACACCGTTATGGGGGGAGGAGATCTGCGGATGACACCGTTATGGGGGGAGGAGATCTGCGGATGACACCGTTATGGGGGGAGGAGATCTGCGGATGACACCGTTATGGGGGGAGGAGATCTGCGGATGACACCGTTATGGGGGGAGGAGATCTGCGGATGACACCGTTATGGGGGGGGGGGGGGGGAGATCTGCGGATGACACCGTTATGGGGGGGGGGGGGAGATCTGCGGATGACACCGTTATGGGGAGGAGATCTGTGGATGACATACCGTATCCTCAGATCCCCCTCCCCGCCGCTCACAGGAGTGTACATTTGTCAGTCACATTTCTAAACTGTAATCCATATCCTGCAGTAACTAACTTTAAATAAGCGGCTGCTCATCTCTACTAGTACCTTACACCACTCCTCAGCTAGCTTCGGTAATAGGGCCAGGCTACAGCCTACACTGCCTGTTAGTTGTTACAGAGCGAGCGCTAATTTAAAGTTAAAGTTACTGCAGAACCAGGTCAAAGGATACAGATTATAGTTTAGAAGAAATGTACACTCCTGTGAGCGATCAAAATGAATGGGGGGCACATTTCAGGGGGGGGGGCCCGCAACATCATGGGGGGGGGGGGCATGGCCTCCCCCGCGGGATTAAAATTTAGTAAATTACATTGGGATTAGAGTCCACAAATCCAGCAAAATTTGAGGGATTAGTCATCCCACCTCTAGTATTAAGCAATGACACAATTTAATGTGTTCAGCACTTTACTCTGATGTACTTGGCATCTATTTTGATGTACCTAGCATTTATTTTTTTGTGTACTCAGTGTTTATTATTTTTCATATTTATAGTAGGGTAATAGAACGACCTTAGGGCACATTTAGGTGCCTTGCATATCTGTCTTTAGGGCCATCAGAAAACTTGTAGGAGGTTCCTGAATATGGGATTGCCCCCACCGGGGCGGCCATTCTGTTCTATAGGCAGGGATCGATAGCAAGGCTGAGAATCAGGGAAGAGTCCCCATCAGATCATCACCATTCTGCCCTATCCCGTATTGTGGAATACAAATGATGCAGAGTTTACACAGCCTCTTTTTTTTTTTATTTAAATTATTTTTGTTTTGCATGTTGCACACATATTTTGTGTTGGGTAATTTTAGCGCTTTGAATAAAGGCTACGTTTTAGTTAGGGTGGTACTCTGAATACTTTACTTTATACTACCTTAGCATACTGACCCTCTGATGGGCTACTGTCTTAGCTGTGATTCTAGAAGAGATGTAAGCCAGAGCGGAAAAAAAAACCATCCTAAACTATCTGGCTAGTGAACTCTTCGAGGCCGCCTTACCCTTCTTTATGCCAAAATGGAAATAAAAGCGGAGGAGGTCTCCCATATTTAGTTGCCCCTAGGTAACATATAAGGCATCTCTGAATAGTCTAGACTGTGGCAACTTATTCCTTTAGATTTCTGGGCTTATCAGAAGTGCTTGTGTAGTGTCCCACTAGGTAAATGTGGGCACTACACAAGGGTTAATATGACCATTGTACTTGATATGATGTTATGTGTATCTGTGTAACAGGCCTGTTAGGGTGTAGTTCCTCCTAGACAGTAGATGGAGCTAGGGAACCCCTAATATATAGTTAGGCCCAGACAGGAAAGGGTAGTGTAGTCCAGGATGCTAGTGAGTGCAGTCTAGCCTGACTTATTTACCTAAAGCAAGGGATATACAGGTCCTTCTAAAAAAAAATTAGCATATTGTGATAAAGTTCATTATTTTCTGTAATGTACTGATAAACATTAGACTTTCATATATTTTAGATTCATTACACACAACTGAAGTAGTTCAAGCCTTTTTTTGTTTTAATATTGATGATTTTGGCATACAGCTCATGAAAACCCAAAATTCCTATCTAAAAAAATTAGCATATCATGAAAAGGTTCTCTAAATGAGCTATTAACCTAATCATATGAATCAACTAATTAACTCTAAACACCTGCAAAAGATTCCTGAGGCTTTTAAAAACTCCCAGCCTGGTTCATTACTCAAAACTGCAATCATGGGTAAGACTGCCGACCTGACTGCTGTCCAGAAGGCCATCATTGACACCCTCAAGCAAGAGGGTAAGACACAGAAAGAAATGTCTGACCGAATAGGCTGTTCCCAGAGTGCTGTATCAAGGCACCTCAGTGGGAAGTCTGTGGGAAGGAAAAAGTGTGGCAGAAAACGCTGCACAACGAGAAGAGGTGACCAGACCCTGAGGAAGATTGTGGAGAAGGACCGATTCCAGACCTTGGGGGACCTGCGGAAGCAGTGGACTGAGTCTGGAGTATAAACATCCAGAGCCACCGTGTACAGGCGTGTGCAGGAAATGGGCTACAGGTGCCGCATTCCCCAGGTCAAGCCACTTTTGAACCAGAAACAGCGGCAGAAGCGCCTGACCTGGGCTACAGAGAAGCAGCACTGGACTGTTGCTCAGTGGTCCAAAGTACTTTTTTCGGATGAAAGCAAATTTTGCATGTCATTCGGAAATCAAGGTGCCAGAGTCTGGAGGAAGACTGGGGAGAGGGAAATGCCAAAATGCCTGAAGTCCAGTGTCAAGTACCCACAGTCAGTGATGGTCTGGGGTGCCATGTCAGCTGCTGGTGTTGGTCCACTGTGTTTTATCAAGGGCAGGGTCAATGCAGCTAGCTAGCAGGAGATTTTGGAGCACTTCATGCTTCTATCTGCTGAAAAGCTTTATGGAGATGAAGATTTCATTTTTCAGCACGACCTGGCACCTGCTCACAGTGCCAAAACCACTGGTAAATGGTTTACTGACCATGGTATTACTGTGCTCAATTGGCCTGCCAACTCTCCGGACCTGAACCCCATAGAGAATCTGTGGGATATTGGGAAGAGAAAGTTGAGAGACGCAAGACCCAACACTCTGGATGAGCTTAAGGCCGCTATCGAAGCATCCTGGGCCTCCATAACACCTCAGCAGTGCCACAGGCTGATTGCCTCCATGCCACGCCGCATTGAAGCAGTCATTTCTGCAAAAGGATTCCCGACCAAGTATTGAGCGCATAACTGAACATAATTATTTGAAGGTTGACTTTTTTTGTATTAAAAACACTTTTCTTTTATTGGTCGGATGAAATAGGCTAATTTTTTTAGATAGGAATTTTGGGTTTTCATGAGCTGTATGCCAAAATCATCAATATTAAAACAATAAAAGGCTTGAACTACTTCAGTTGTGTGTAATGAATCTAAAATATATGAAAGTCTAACGTTTATCAGTACATTACAGAAAATAATGAACTTTATCACAATATGCTAATTTTTTTAGAAGGACCTGTATACCTGACGAAGTTTTCTACCAAGGATAAAGCCGGCATACGGGCCTTGGGACAGCCAGGAGTTCTGAGGAATAGTGCACAGGATTTCTGAAGAAAAGGTGCAGCCTGGTCTGTAAGTGTTTTTACCCTCTGAGTATCTTGCAAATAACATTGTACCTGCAATTGATGTAAAAGCCTGCTTATGATTGCTTCTGCCGCCATGTGAAACTGAACCTAGACTGTATACAAAGTTAACTGTTTCCAGTAAAGGAAGTTTGGTTCACCACAATATAGTGTTCCTCACTTATTACTACTATAAAATCGGTGTGCCACCGTTACAGGCACTGGCGTCAAATCTTAAAAGGGACCTTGCCCCAGCACATTAAACATCTGCAACACCCAGGGCACCTCATCCAACATCAGGCCTGGTCCCTATACATTGAGTGCGCCCCTGAGGACTCCTGTGCCAGCCTCTCCATCACTGCTGTACGCCTGCCCAGGGTCTCCCTACAAAACTGAGTAACCCAGAGCAACCCTCGTTCGCCTATTAACCGTGACCTCAAATCGCAATAGCCTGCAGGGCTGCATACTGAACTTGAAAAGTAATGAAAAGGTAAGGACACCCAGATGGAAGCAAAGGGAATCTAAAAGCTAACTAGGAGGTCTGACCCAAAAGGAAAGGGGAAAAAAAAAAAAGCCAGCCATAGAGGCACAGGCTCAACTCACAGGCAGTCTACCAGGCAGAATCTAGTAGCATTTAGGTGACCAGGCATAAAAGCTACAGGTATTAAGCCGACCAGTCAGATGCTGTAGGTGCAAGCCAAACAAGTATAGATGCAACAGGCGTTCATCCCACTTAGCCGACCCAGCAAAAAGATGCTACAGGCGGTCAGCCGACCTACAGTAAAAAAAAAAATAAAAATGCAAGACATTCCACCAAGCAGGTATATATGGAAAGACCTTTAGCTATACAGGCATCAATAAAAATCTGAAAAAAAAAACAATATAACACGTTCAGGCAAGAAAGCCTGAACAGTCAGTCCTCCCAAAGCCATGAGGCATGACAACAAATATTTGCTGTGTAACGCAAGTAGAGTCATTATAAGTAGTACCTTCCTTCACAGCCATTGGAGCTGCATGATCTAGGCCAGTGGTCGGCAAAGTGCGGCTCGTGAGCCACAAGCGGCTCTTTAGAGCGGGCTGGCGGCTGCGCAAGCATATCGCGCCGCTCAAGCCGTTTGCAAAATGTCCGTCATGCGCCTCCTGCCCCGTCTGTCTGCTCCTTCCACTTTATGAATGAAGCAGGCAGGCGGGGCAGGAGGCGCATGACGGAGGGTGAGATGTCACGCTGCGCACAGCAGCAGAAGGGCGGGCAGTGGCGCTCTAGTTCGGCTGCCCACTGCCGGCCATGTGGGGAGTGGTGAAGAGGCCGCCGCTCAGGAGACTTGGAGCGAAATGTCCTGCATCAGAAAGCCCCGCCGCAAGTGTCCCTGCCTCCTCCCTTCCCCCCACTAATACATTACTTTACTTACTAGAGAGCACTTATGGAGGATATCTGATGACGCACTTATCCCCCCCATAAGTGCGCCATCCACAGATATCCCCCATAAGTGCGTCATCCACATCTGCAGACAAGTTTAATAAAAGTGATAAAGATAAAATGAAATAATAAATCAAGATCCAAATAAAAGAAAGTACATATAAAAAGTATGTAAAAAACACTCTGGGCTCATGCCAACGAATGTAAGGGCGCCGTGCCTGTGCTGTGGACCGCAAATAGCGGTCTGCAATGCACGGACACAGACCATGGGGCAGCTGCATGAGGATCGCGGACCCATTCACTTGAATGGGGTTCGCGATCTGCATCCGACTGCCTGCACCACAAAAAAGTAGCGCATGCTGAAGTGAATGGGTACATGATGCGGGCTGCACACAGCCAGTGCCCGTGTATGGATCTGGGCTTCAATATTGGGGACACCTGGGAAATAGTGACCAATAAGTAATAACCTTCCAATTATCCTTCAAACGAGCGTTTCTACAGTAAAAGAAAAAAAAAAGAATATACAGAAACTTCAAAAAAAAAAAAAAGCTAAAATTTAGCCAACTAAGAGGCCATAGGCGTAACTGGGACAAAAGTCCTCAAAAACGGGATAATTTTTAAAAGCATCCTAAAATCCAATTCTGAGAGGTACATACCTTATAGGAATAAAGCGTTAAGGAAACCAGAAAAAAAAAAAAAAAACAATGTGGATAAATAGAACTGTAAAGAAAGCAATAAAATGACAAAAAGAAAGCATTTAAAAATCACTAAAACAGGAGTGGAGCAGGGAAGCACTGAAAAACTAAAGGGGAAAAAATAAAAAATAAAATTGAATATGAAAAAAACTGCCAAACTAGAGACCGAGGGATTAATTGCCAAAGAGCAAAACTAACCCTAAAATGTTCTTCAATTATATAAATGGTAAAAAGTATAAATCTGAAGGTGTCTGCTCTCTACAGAGCAATGAGGAGGGGGGGGGGGGGGGGGGGGGTTTGCAGACAGCGACGAGGAGAAAGCAAAAGCTATTAAAATTAATTTTTCTCCAATGTATTCACTGAGTAAAATAACTGTCAGATGAAATGCAGAATGTAAAAATAAATTCCCCATTAAAAGTGCTCTGTCTGACCCAGGAAGAAGTATATCAGACACTTAAAATAGACAAGTCGCCATGACCAGATGGAATACACCCCCGTATCCAAAAGGAATTAAGTAATGTCACAGCCAGACCCTTATTTCTGATACTTAGACTCTATACTGACAGGGAATGTCCCACAGGATTGGCGCATGGCATATGTGGTGCCAATATTCAAAAAGGGAGGAAAAATGGAGCACGGAAACCATTATAGGCTGGTAAGTTTAACATCTGTTGTGGGTAAACTGTTTGAAGGTTTTCTGAGAGATGCTATGTTAGAGCATCTTAACGGAAATAAGCAAATAACGCCATATCAGCATGGCTTCGTGAGGGGTCGGTCATGTCAAACAAATGTAATCAGTTTCTATGAGGAGGTAAGTTCTAGACTTGACAGCGGCGAATCAATGGATGTCATGTATCTGGACTTCTCCAAAGCATTTGACACTGTACCACATAAAAGGTTAGTATATAAAATGAGAATGCTCGGACTGGGGGAAAATGTCTGTATGTGGGTAAGTAACTGGCTCAGTGCTAAACACACAAACAGATAGTTGTTATTAACGGTACACACTCCGATTGGGTCACTAGTGGAGTACCTCAGCGGTCAGTATTGGGCCCTATGCTCTTCAATATATTTAGTAATGATCTTGTAGAAGGCTTGCACAGTAAAATATATACTTTTGCAGATGACACTAAACTGTGCAAAGTAATTAACACGGAAGAGGACAGTATACTACTACAGAGGGATCTGGATAGATTGGAGGCTTGGGCAGATGAGGTTTAAACACTGACAAATGTAAGGTTATGCACATAGGAAGGAATAATGCAAATTACCCGTACATACTAAATGGTAAAATACTCAGTAAGGCCTCATGCACACGGCCGTTTGGGTCCGCATCTAAACCGCAGTTTTGGCGGCTCGGATGCGAACCCATTTACTTCAATGGAGCCGCAAAAGATGCGGACAGCACTCAGTGTGCTGTCCACATCTGTTGCTGTTCCGTGGTCCGCAAAAAAAATATAACATTTTGCTTTGCAGACAAGAATAGGCAGTTGTATTAAAAGGCTGTCTGTGCGGACCACAAAACACACAACAGTCGTGTGCATGAGGCCGAACATTGACATGGAGAAGGACCTAGGAATTATAATGAACAGCAAACTAGGCTGCAAAATCCAGTGTCAGGCAGCTGCTGCCAAGGCCAATAAGATAATGGGTTGCATCAAATGGGGCATAGATGCCTGTGATAAGAACATAGTCCTACCACTTTACAGATCATGTCAGACCACACATGGAGTACTGTGTACAGTTCTGGGCTCCTGTGAACAAGGCAGACATAGAGCTGGAGAGGGTCCAGAGGAGGGCAACTAAAGTAATAACTGGAATGGGGCAACTACAGTACCTTGAAAGATTATCAAAATTAGGGTTATTCACTTTAGAAAAAAGATGACTGAGGGGAGATCTAATAACTATGTATAAAAATATATCAGGGGTCAGAACAGAGATCTATCCCATCATCTATTCATTCCCAGGACTGTGACTGTGACGAGGGGACATCCTCTGCGTCTGGAGGAAAGAAGGTTTGTACACAAACATAGAAAAGGATTCTTTACGGTAAGAGCAGTGAGACTATGGAACTCTCTGCCTGAGGAGGTGGTGATGGTGAGTACAATAAAGGAATTCAAGAGGGGCCTGGATGTATTTCTGGAGCGTAATAATATTACAGGCTATAGCTACTAGAGGGGGGGGGGGGGGGGGGGGGGGTCGTTGATCCAGGGAGTTATTCTGATTGCCTGACTCAAGTCGGAAAGGAATTTTTTACCCTTTAAGTGGGGAAAATTGGCTTCTACCTAAAAAAAATTTTTTCTGCCTTCCTCTGGATCAACTTACAGGATAACAGGCCGAACTGGATGGACAAATGTCTTTTTTGGCCTTATATACTATGCATGTCATGGTGGTGAAATGGGAAAAAACTGATTTAGACTTACCAGTAATTCCTTTTCCCAATAAAATGTTATATTACCTGTAGTATGAAGAAATACAAAAATTTTCAAGGGCACCATGGTAATTTGAAAAACACAAGGTACTATGAGATCATGGTGGATTCATACAGAAGGCATTACTCAGTCTAATTCCGTTTTTTTTTTAGTGGGACTTTATTAAAAATATTGAAGCATTCTGTCAGTGTTAACCATTTGTCTAGCTGTGTGAATCACACTTTTTACTTCCACTTTGTGCCAGTCATCTAACAACCATAAGGTCATAAACACTTATTTCAGGCACATTCTTATCAGTAAGATGAGCGGAGCTATAATGGGTGTTTACAATGTTAGAGATCAGGAGCTGTGAGATTAGCTGGCTGTTGGGAGCAGAGAGAAAATGTAGAGATTCCTCTATAAGAGCATCTCAGACCTGTACAGGAAAAAAAAAAGTAAAAAGCTCCATATTTTTAAAAAGGCCAAGAAAATTATTTTTAGGTCAGTACAATGTGACAATTAAAATTGCCTCAAAAGGTAGCCTTTAACCCCTTCAAAGATTCAGTTTTATTTTTCTGTTCACAGACACATGACAAGTTGCACATTCTAATGGCTTCATTTGATGTTGTATACAAATGTAAAAATTCTATAAGTTTTATGGATTTTGTATTTACAGCATTCCCATGTGGTAAAAACAGACCTGGTACCTCCATTCTCTAGGTTAGTATGATCAGTGAAACCACATTTATATAGTGTCTCTTCTGATTTAATACTATTTTATATTAAAAGGTTTTTGTATCACTATATTCTAGCCCCATAACTTATTTACAGAGCTGTATGAGGGTGGGGAAATCAGTTTGTATATAGATAATACTTTGTCATGCCTCAATCTGAATAGTGATTATCCAAACAGGGAATTGGCCATTTTGATTTCTGTTACCGTTACCATCACCACCCCTCGCTGCCTTTCCTTATAAAAAGTTTAGCAATATGCAAATGACCTTACTTTGTGCCAAAGGGGCTGTCCCTCATTCAGTTGTATGCCCCAACTACCGCCCAGTTCATTACTATACACTGGGTGGCTTTTTTCCTCCAGACCCGGTGAAATACTGCACATGCCCAGTACTATCTTCCTGGCATCAGCCTCATCTTGCTGCTCCGTGCCTGCACCGGATAAGGTCCCCGGCACCCTCCAGACGGCAGTTGGGACACACAACTGAAGAGGACAGCCCCTTGGGCACAAAGTAAGGTAATTTGCATATTGCTAAAAACACTTTTTATAAGGAAAGGCAGCGAGGAGTGATCATGGTATAGTTTAATTAAGCATAATAAGACCAATAGCAGAATATATGTCACTTTATATGCTCTAACGGCCTGTCAGTGTCCCTTTAAGTCACCTTTAGGGTCTTGACATTGCATTAGTTGAACTGCCATTGCAGTCTGTGGGAGATTCACCATGTTCCTATGGAGCCCTGCCAGTTAGGGGAAACAGCTTGCTGTGTTACATTGTTTTTGTAGCTCCATGCCCTGCATACAGTGAGCACAGATGTGGTCTTGTTTCCCAGCCAGGGCTCAGGACAGTTATCTTGTCTTAGCAACTGTAAGAAAAGACAACCCCTTTAAGTACCAATTATGAGAACACACAAGTCTCTTCTGTTACACAATCCATGCATTATAACTACTAATGCCAGCAACACATTGCACTTTGCTAACCACAATCCACCCAGTGAGTGACCCATGTTACCACACACCTCTAGCCAACTTAATTTCTTTACCGGAGCAACCAACTTACCTTCCGTTTAACGCACATGACGCCATTATAAAAGCAAAGAGCATAGATAAGATTATGGACAATCGAGTCTCCGGTCAAGATTATTTTTTTTACATTGTTGCAAAAAAAAAAAATTGCATCTTTGCTTTTTCCCTTGGACAGGAGAGCAAGCAACTTGGCCAGGCTGACATCAGAATCTATAGGATGATATTACCATAATGGTCACATTTAAAAAAAAAAAAAAAAAAAAAAGCCTGAATATGTTGACGCCACCAAAATAGGGCGATTTTGACAGGTCAATGTGGCATTTTCTAATTGCACCAATAAATGAGGCAGAGTTTGAGAAAATATATTTTTATTATTTTTTTGTCGGCTCCACAACCCCCACAGAGGGAGGTAATATAACACTGCACATTTCCCCCCCCATAACAAAAACAAAATGAGTTTGGAAAATTAAAACAATTTTTTCAAAATGTTGCAGGCAAAACAAACTTCACTTTGTTAAACACCCCTTAGGCCTGAACCGAGGACCTCAGAAGGAACTGGGGCAAGGTCACATGGTCAAGTTTCCTGATGCAGTTTGAGGACAATACTAGAAGTAATTAAGAAAATAAAGTCATACCTGTGCTTTATACTTTCTCTCCTTTTATGATCCACTCCCGATTTTGGAGTCCAAAACTACATGCAGAAACTTTACCATGTGACCATACCCTCACAGAAATAAAAAATAGGCACATCTTAAAACTAAGATAAAAACTTTTACCCCACGGCACCTGAACCCAAATTTTTTATTTTTTCTAACTTCGCCCATTTAGTGATAGGGGCCAGCTTTGCATTGCAAGTGTTAACTATGTGCTCAGATTCCAGGAATGAGCTGAGCATGCAGCTAGGAGAATGAAGTCACCAATTGTCAGCAGCTCCAGCACTGGAAAGAGCTGCCTAAATTTGGTCAAAGGAGTGTAGCACTTTAACATCGCAGAGATGGCATGGTTTCTACAGCAAGACTTCTACATTACCATCTGGAAACACAGCAAGGTTAATTTACTCAGTGTTCCTGCATTATGCTTTTTTTTATTAATCAGAAGCTGGCAATTGTTGAAACCCATAGCTCATTATAAAGGAGCAGTGACCAGAAGTATTGCCATGTACGCAGGCCTTTAGTACTCATGCACATAACATGTGCAGCCTGGGAAACAACCTGTGTGTTTGCCACATCTGACCTCACAGCATTAAGGTAATTTATGATGCAGAGAGTTCCTACCTGACTGAGGGTCTGTTGTACTGTACTCACATGAAAACAGGTTAAGTACTGACTGCATCATATTACTAATATGCAGAGAGGTGTTGCCGACACAAGCAGTGTTTCCTGGGCTAAGCTCTTACACTCACGATTTTTAGAGAACAGTGACATTAAATCAGAGGCCAGACTCAATAACAAGTCATGGTGGTGCACTCCTACACTGGCGCATACACTTACATATCTCCATGCATTAGATTGTGTAGGCAGTTTCTCTTTACGCTGTAATTGTATTTGCTATTAAAGAATCTGCCTGTGTGATTCACCAGTTAATATGTCTACACTCCACCTCAAGTTCCAGAATGCAATTACCGTAAATGGCCCTTTTATTAAGCAGGTGGAGCGAAGATGGACAGTCACTTTACAAGCAGGGTTAGTGCAGGTGTTAACAGGAACAGTCTAGTGTAAAAATAGATACCCAGAACTGCATAGTAAGGAAGACTATACATCATGTATTCACAGGGGAGGACAGCTAGGTTCACCACAGATGGAAATTTCTACAATAAATTAACAGGAATGCAGGACAAAAGTGTACAAGGAATACAATACTTAAAGGCGAACTAAAGCCAGAATCTAAAAGACACTACTTGTGTCTTTGTAACTTGCTTGTTAGTTATCACAACTGCAGACCATATTAAAAACAAGTAGATTAGAAAAAGTGCTTTGTTCTCTCAGGCTGCAGCCATGACTTCTCACCCTCCTTCCCATATTCTGCAGAATATATCTACCATGAAAAATCCCCCTCACTTTTAAATAGTGGTACCGCTAGGCAGATTTGACTCAGGTTCCTGGGAAAGCTAGGTTAGTGAGAAAATGGCTGTTCTGACAAAAACCTCCCCCACCTGTCAGAAGGCTCAGCTCTTCCTATTACACACTTCAGTAAGGCTTATTATGGAGCATCAATGGACACTATAGTGAGGGGTATAAAAAGGAGATCACTGCAACTCAGCATTTGCAGGGTTTCTCAACTCTGGTCCTCGGGTCCCACCTACCAGTCAGGATTTGAGAATCTCAAAATTAATACCTGTGGTAAAGCTCTGATGCATGGACATTAATTATCACACCTGCTACTAAGCAAATCCTGAACACATGACTGATAGGTGGGTTCCAGAGACCATAGTTGAGAAACTGATTTATAGGAGGTTATGGTCTACAAGAGGACACTACAAGGAGTTAGACTAAGAAAGGAACTAAAAATAAAGTGAAATAAAAATGTCACGTGGAACTTCCAGTTCCACGTGACATTACACATTCACCTAGCCAAAGATGGAGCAAGATTTCTCCCAGACTACTGACAATTTGGGGCACACTTAGTAGACATAGCATTGTGTGCACTGGATCAAATCCATTCATTTTTAGGGTTTTAGTTCCCCTTTAAGACTAACCAGTGTGCAGGCACAGATCAACAGCATACAACAGTGACAAGCAGTGGGAGAGATTTCAATCCTAGCAGACATTGTACAAAACACTTGTAAATGTGAGGATGAGAAAATTTGGCACACAAGTCAAAATCCCTGTAGGAATGCAAAACATGATTAATTTCTTTGTAATGTGTAAGATATGATAGACGCAATTGGCTGCACAGCTCCGTTCTTCAGACATTTACTTTCATGTGAGTTTTATGGGCATTCTCTGACTTCTCTATACACAGGTGATTACAGGCAAGATCAGAATGACATAAGCAGGGAACTGCAGTAAAGTGATCAAAAAGTAGCCTCTATTAGGCTTAAGGTGGATTGACAGCCAGAAAATCGGGAATAAACATTCCTGCAAAAGCTCGCTCTGGTCAGTCTGCCTGTCTAAAGATGCTTGTTCATCAGGTGATCTGCTGCACAAGCGAGTTCATGCTGGCACCCAAATAGTTTCTGGGTAGCAGATCAGTGTCTAAAACAGCAATTTGCTGCCCAGAAACAATGTAGCATATGAGGATGAGCGATTGCAGTAGCAACCACTCATTCTCATACTGTAGAGGCGATTGCTGCAAGTAAATACAGCGCTTCACCTCTACTGAAAAAACAGTGACTGTTGGGAAGGAAGCATTCTTTCCCAACAATGTGCTGTTCATCAGCCCATCTAAATTCACTTTTAGTAGCCAGTGAGAACTGCAGGATGTGTTTAGATCTAGTGCAAGAAAAAAATAAAAAATCTAATTCTTTTCAACATAAAAACATTTAACCATTAGGTCAGTCATTTTCTCATGACATCTCGTTTAAGTCTGCTGCAAAATAACTAGTGTTCCTGGTTAAAGGAGTACAGCTTTGGCAGCCTTTCTAGCCCTCTCCCACCAACCTTGCTGGACCTGGGCAGAGAAGCATACATACCCATTGCTAGGTTCTGGCTCCTTCTGTCAACCACTGGTCTTAGCACTCAACCCTCCAACTCCATCAGTTGTCAAGTGGGGACTTAAGTGTACTGCTGCACTGTGTCCCCCCCCCCCCCCATGTGGCAGCTCAGCCCATCCATTCTGAAAGTTGACAAATGGAGACTGAAGAGCTGAGAACAGGAAACTGAAACCAAGCGGTAAGGAGTAAGTATGCTTCCCTCTCCAGGTCCAGTGAGGTAGGTGGGGGGGAAAGGCAGCCAAAAAAAAATGTGCCAATGTTAGACAAATCTTTTAAAAGGTGTTCGCCAGGAATTACAAAAACAACTTTATTATAAATATATTTCCAAATACCTTTCGCTAGTTATAATGGCTCGTTTGTCTGAGGAGCAATCGTTAGAAAAAACAAAATGGTCCTAATCACATGACGACAAGTTACTTCACAAAACTGAGGTAAAGAGCTGACTCATCCTCCTCTGCTTGTCAGAAGTCATCCTGAATACAGTATTCCTACAGAGATTCAGCTGATGACCATATTAGAGTTCATAAACAGATGTGGCTAATGAACAGTCTCCATTACCACAGTCTGTCCTGTCCATCCTCTGTATTTCACGTCTCCTCATGAACTATGCCTACAGAGATTCAGCTGAAGATCTTCTCATCTGTATTCAGGATCATAATCCCTGACAAGTGGGAGAGGGGGATGAGGCAGCTATTTAGCTCAGTGTTGTGAAGTAACTTGTCCTGTTGTGTTATTAGGACAGGCTTTGTGTCCACTAATAGGGCAGCAGCCATTTTGTTTCTAATGATTGTTCCCCAGACAAAAACAAAATTACAACTAATGAAAGGCATTTGGGAACTTCTAATAAAAGTAATATTTACATATTAATTTTCTTAATTCCCAGAGATCCCCTTAAAGGATAATTTAATACAGGCAGATGAGACCCTCAACCAGTTGCCAATTTGCACTCTAACTTTTACAAACAGAAGTTGTCTGAACAAGCAATCGAAACTGCTCCGTCTAGGAGTTACATTGTCAGCAGCACATCTCCGTGTAAACCAGTTAATTTTTTATGCCCACAATGATGCAATTACTGGACAATAAGTGTGTCTTAAGGTGGTGTCAGGTTTTAAAACAGACATGAATTAGCCAAACTGCTCTATAAGCCTTGCAAGAAAGTATGCACTCAATGATTCAGCCTGAAACCCACACAACACATGAAAGACAGCAGACCCACAGAACATGGTGTGAATCTAAAGAGCATTTACATGCATTATACTTACATTGATTCAGAATCTATACTGTGTTCATTTTTGAGCACACAGCCCGGCTACGAGACCAGATTTAGCTTGGTGACAGAACTGCCATAGACCACCAAGTCCACGCAGGCCATTAAAAAGGTAGCTGACCACAACTGTCTAAAGGGGCACCTAGGACTATAAAGCTCTGTAGGCATCAGGCCTTTCTTCAAAGACCACCAACTACACAGGTAAGCAAAATAGGCAACCCCCCCCCCCGATAGTGGGTCACAAAAAAAAAAAAAAAAAAAAAGTACACTACACCAGATAATTCTCATCATTGTGGTATATGGCTGACATGGCATTATATTGTTATACAGCCATATACATAGGTATATGCAAGCAAGCAGTGAACAGCACCAGACAAATGTTCTCATCCACATCACATCTTAAACCTTTATACTAAAATTACACAGGCATGCACCAGAAGAATAAACTAGGAAAGCCCTCTGTATACAGCCTGTTCTCGGGAGTATGTTCCCTGCTGCATTACACAAGTTAGCGGTCATTTAGCTGTAGCTATACACAAGATATTGGAGTTCAGGTGTCAGTGGGACCATCTCCTGCAGTCAAATGCTACGAGGACAGAGGCGGCAGATTACTACACACCAAGTTATAAGCTGACACACCCTGGACAATGGTTTGCTCGCCTACTATTTACAGCAGCACCACCCAGTGTCTAGCCACCTTCCATCAAGTAGTCTCTACGTAAAGTTGCTCTTAGCATTCCAAGCCGTAAAATTAAATAGGGCAATGCATTTTCTGCACGGTGTGAATATTGGCATCCTCTCTTTGGGTCCCTGAAATAAAATATTTCAAGACACCTGGCATGTTCTCCAAGAGACTAGTAAAAGTATGGAGAGTCTTAGCTGCTGTATTACCACTTAATACCTTAAACCAGGGATGCTCAACCTGCAGCCCTCCAGCTGTTGTGAAACTACAACTCTCATCATGCCCAGATGTAGGCTGATAGCTCTAGCCTGTCCAGGTATACTGGGAGTTGTAGTTTTGAAACGTCTGGAGGACTGCAGGTTGGGCATCCCTGCCTAACAAAAATCAAGGACTTGCAGTTATGGGCCAGATACTACAATCCCTCACCCCAAAAAAATAAAATGTTGGGATTAAGGGCCAAATCTGGCGATTCTGAAGAAACTGCTATAGCAATTGACAGTACTGAACATTACTATTCCATTCTTCAGCATTTCTGTTCTCGTGCAGCTTCACATTTTGGTGTAATGGTAGGTTTGCTTGTCAAATTTTTTAAACCAGTTTCTTCCTCACTTTAGACATCTTATACACAAGTCTAATCAGTTTGTCTCCACACCCTTACCACCCATTAACTCGTTTCAGTTCTTACAATCTACAGTCTTTGGCAGACACAGCCTATAGCCTTAAGCGAAACATCGGGCAGGATTTTAACTATTCAATCATGTTGACTTTATATATTAAATGCCAAAATAAAAATGTTATTGCAAAGGCTTATTCACACCGCCTTGTGTTCCTATCTGTATGTCATAAGACTGTCATAAAAGGGACAACACCCTTTGGGACCCTGTCCAATTTCTGACAAATATGGTAGTGTAAACAAGCCCTTAATTTGGGAGGTATATCTTATAGCACCAGGCTGTAAATCCAGTAGATTTGCTATATGGGTGCAGAGAACAAAAATTTTATTTGTGTGATTAAAGAACTAAAAAGGCACATTATACTACAGAAAGATAAAAAGGTGTGCTGGAGGGATCTTCAGTAAGAGTGTTGTGTAATACTGAAAGCAAAAGAAATGGTCTCTAATCTAGGAGTTGAACCAGTCAAGCTTTACAGGCACTTAAGAGTTCTAACTCCTACACTTTGGTCCAAACACCCAGTATTTACACAGGTTCTAAAGCTTGCATCAGTATGAAGTTAGGAGGAAAAAGAGGCAAACTTTTAATACTAATGGTTGTCCTTCTATATAAAAGTGTCAGCTGAAAGGCTGAGAGTGCGGACCATCCTAGTCCTTTTGTTATCACATGGTAAGATCAAAGACAACCAGTCACTTCTTGATCTGTTTAGAAGGCTGAGGATGTAAGCTGGTCAGTGATCTTGGCGAAAGTCAGTTGCAGCAAGGAAGCCAAGTCTGATAGGAGTGACTGCAGGAAACAATAGGCTGGACAGGAGTAAGGTAGTAACTGCTGTAATTACCATCACTCATGAAGGTGGCTGGCTGGTAGTAGCAGGTAAAATTTGGGATGGCAGGGACAAAATTCTGTTCAGATAAGACCTGAATTGCCAAAGAAGCAATGAGTGTGAGAGTCTGCCGTCGTTCATGCCCCATTAAGCACACAGTGCTTTCATCTACTACATTGTGAAGGGTCATCAGGTAGACATAACGCTTATCCTCCATCCCCACAAAATGGTCCTGCAGATAGCACTTCAGCTTCCTCAACTGCTCACATATGTCTGGAAAGTCTATGAAATAACGTGAGCACATGTACCGCTGCATAGTTTTCATGTCCACTTCTGACTTTGGTCTAAAGCCACGCACAAGCAAGTTGCAGTATTTGAGAAGACCACCCCCCCTGATTTCTTCTGGGTTTCTTGTGGCAATTATCCGATTACGCAAGTGGTCCATTGCTTCCTCAAAGTCTCCATACATGCTCTCTCCAGTCACAGTTGGATGAAAGCACTTAGACATTGGAGTCTCTGGGCCATGATTGAAAACAAGCATTGAATCCAGCAGGATTTGGAAGGAGTCCACACTGAACTCAAACTGTCTTCTTAGAGTGTCAACAAATTTCAACTCAATGTTTTTGCCATTATTGTTTGATAATGAGATTAGGCTCCACCGGTCACTTTCAGTACAAACCTTAACCAATTTCTGAACATAAGCTTCTTTTAATGTCATGGGAGTAATCTTTTCTTTATTGACACCTGCAGGGAGAAAGTCCAATAGACAATCCAGAACCGCATGCTTTACAACCTGAAAAGCATCAGGCCCCTTCAAATCTACCATAAATATGAGATCCAAATCCTTGTAACCTAAGCCACTATCTTCATGAAGCACGTGACTTGCAGCAGAACCATTCAGTTTCACCTTGTTTACCAGGATACCATTCTGCTCTAGGCGATTTCGGACTACCTGCAAAAAACAAATTTACCATTAGTAAAGGGGAGGGCACAAACCTAGAATTGTTACATGTATATTTGGCTGCCAAGGCCTCCAGACTAAAACAGGTCTTATGTTTTGCATGCTCAGCAGAGCTCCATGCTGTGGCATGTTTCCTTAGGACTCATTTCTCCTCTCAGCATCTGTCAAGCTTCCAAGCTTTGATCCAGCAGGTGTTTCTCTAGTTTAAATCTGTGATCACTCCCATTCAATTTTAAGTTGTGCAACTCCTTTACGTCAGCCATATTTAATAGCATTAATACATTATTTGTTAGGGAGTGAAGTTAAGGGACTGTCAATTATTGAACCTTACTCCCATCCACCACACTGATGTTCACTGTGGATGCACAGGTAGCTTCCCCTGGCAATGACATTCAATCACTAGGATAGATGCCTTAGGATGCTCCAGTCAGACATTGATGATCAGCTCACCCCCTAGGTGGATAAAGTGTTTAAAAGGAGTTGGTCACTATCCATGAGCAGCTGCACATGTGCTGGGAACCATACATTCAGCTAGTAACAGGCATAAAGCCATCAGACATAGGTGCCAATGGTATAATGCCCACTACTAGCTGCATGCATGTGCTGTTTCTCTGCACATGACCAGCTTCTAGTAGCCAGCCCCTTTAATGCTTTAGCCATGTTCCCATCAATTCCTGCAGTGGAGAAACATTTTTTTTTTTTTTTTTTAGATATCTATATATTTTTTCATCTTGGCAAAAGAATTAAGTTATTTTACTATGCAGTGAACGACCAATCTGCTCCATATCAAATGTACAGTTGAGGCTAGAATTCCCAAAGAAAAAAGGTGTTAAAGGGGTTGTCTGGGCTTTCCTCAGTATAGGTCATCAACATCAGATCAGCAGGGGTCAGACACCTTGCACCCCTGCCAATCAGCTCTATGAGGAGACAGTGTGTGCAGTGCACACATGCAGTCTCCCTTCTCTTTCTGTCTGCTGCTGTCTATGGCAAAGACCATAGACAGCAGCGGACAGGGAGAGAAGCGAGACTGCACTTGCTTGCGCAGTCTCTTCATACAGCTGGTTGGTGGGGGTGCCAGACCCCTGCCTATCGGATATTGATGACCTATCCTGAGTAAAGGGGTTGTCTGGGTTATCAACTCCTAATCTGCTTCATCTTTGGAGACAGATGGAAGGGACTGGGCTTAACTATTTTTGTCCTACTGGAGGTCTTGCTTCAGCCATGTCTCTTTACAGCTGGTCATGGGCGACTAAGATTTTTCTCAGTTTTAAATTACAAGACAAAAGAAAGGAGATTAAGGCAGTTTGCGCATTTTTATATCAGCATCAAGCATAGATTTGCTTTTGCATCAGAGTTAAACAAAAAAAACTAAAAAGGAATCAGTACAAACTTGGACACTGGGCATACTCAGGGCTGATCAAGCCAAAGGCTCTAGTAGACCAAACCAGACTAAAAATGGTCTAGCTAGAAAATAATTCTGCTGTGCTTGAGCAAAAATTTGAGAACAAATTGTTACGGCACATTTGTTACCATCATAAAAGATCTTAACTAGGATAAAAGCACTTACATAAGCATTTCATGACTGGCTGTGCTAAATACTTGCACCTATTAGTCGAGAACTGCTCAGCCAGGAGGATCCTGTTTGTGATGATACTTGTATGAAGCACACAGGATTCCTTAGACTAGAAAGCATGCTCATTAAATGAGCATGTAGCAAGTCACACGCTGACCTGAGACTGGTTTCTGGAATGTTTTACAGTTACCAAAAAAATACATTTTCTAGTACTGGCACGATTATAGACTAAACTTAAATGCCATTTGGTGAGACAACCCCTTTGTCATTTAGAAAAAGTTATTAGTAAGTGGCTTGTATGGTCATTATTCATATTGAATCACAGTCTGCTTAAACTAATAAAATAATTAAGTGTTACCATGTTTTTATTGAACACCATATAAACATTCACAGTGCAGGTGGAAAAAGTACGTGAACCCTTGGATTTAATAACTGGTTGAAGCTCCTTTGGCAGCAATCACTTCAAACGTTTCCTGTAGTTGCAGATCAGATGTGCACAACGGTCAGGAGAAATTCTTGACCATTCCTCTTTACAGAACTGTTTCAGTTCAGTAATATTCTTGGGATGTCTGGTGGGAATAGCTTTCTTGTGGTTATCCAACAGCATCTTAATCAGGTTGAGGTCAGGACTCTGACTGGGCCACTCCAGAAGGCGTATTTCCTTACGTTTAAGCCATTCTGTTATTGATTTACTTCTATGCTTTGGGTCGTTGTCCTGTTGCAACACCCATCTTCTGTTGAGCTTCAGCTGGTGGACAGATGGCCTTAAGTTCTCCTGCAAAATGTCTCGATAAACTTGGGAATTCATTCTTCCTTTGATGGCAATCAGTCCAGGTCCTGATGCAGCAAAGCAGCCCCAATAAATGATGCCCCCACCACCATACTTCAGTTGGGATGATGTTTTGATGTTGGTGTGCCGTGCCTCTTTCTCCACACATAGTGTTGTGTGTTTTTTTTCTGGACACCATTCTTGTTTTACGTATTGTAGATGTTAGCATATTCCAGAGACTTTTGTAAGTCTTTAGCTGACACTCTAGGATTCTTCTTCACCTCATTGTGCAGTCTGCGCTGTGCTCTTGCAGTCATCTTTACAGGACGGCCACTCCTAGGGAGAGTAGCAGCAGTGCTGAATTTTCTCCATTTATAGACAATTTGTCTTACCGTGGACCGATGAACAGCAAGGCTTCTGGAGATATTTATAACCCCTTCCAGCTGTATGCAAGTCAACAACTCTTAATCATAGGTCTGAGAGCTCTTTTGTGCAAGGCATCTTTCACATCAGTAAATACCTCTTGTGAAAAGCAAACCCAGACCTGGTGTGTGTTTTTATAGGGCAGCTGTAACCAACACCCCTAATCTCATCTCATTGATTGGACTCCAGTTGGCCGACACCTCACTCCAATTAGCTTTTGGAAATGTCATTAGTCTAGGGGTTCACATACTTTTTCCACCTGAACTGTGAATGTTTACATGGCGTGTTCAATAAAAACATGGTGGCATTTAAGTCTGTTTTATTAGTTTAAGCAGACTGTTTATTGTTGTGACTTAGATGAAGATCAGATCACATTTTGTGACCAATTTGTGCAGAAATCCATATCATTCCAAAGGGTTCACATACTTTCTTGCAACTGTATACTAGTGACTTTACTGCTAGTTTCCAGTGGTTACCTGCACCCCTGCTAATCAGCAAAGGAGACTAAAGCACTTGTACAAGTGCTGCTTTCTCTTCAGTTTACACTCTAGTCAACATTGCAGTGGAGGAGCAGTGCAATTCTAGCTCCATCCCATTCACTTGAATGGGAAGCAGCAGCTGTAGTTATATTCTGTAACAATGAAGTTAATGGGATGGAGGAGCTGTAATTAAACTGCACAGCCACTGCTGTCTCTCCAATCAGCTTATCATTGGGGTGCCAGGAGTCCGCTATTGAAAGGCTAGCCCGAGTATAGGTCATCAATATTGACAGGCAACTGATTTAACACATTAAAGGGGTTCTACAAGATTTGTTTGCAGTCAAACGTTTCCTCAGTACTTACCCATTCATTGCACTAGACTGGCTGTGGGCTCTTCTGTTCATGTTTGATGGTGGTACAATGGACAAGCAGGTACTGAGGAAATAATCTGTGCCAAGTTTACAAGACTAGGCTTCAACAAAAAAAAAAAAAAAAAAAACCTTAACTTTCCCAATGTAGGCCTGCAAAGTGCTAAACTTTTCTTACTGATCTATCCTTTTCATAGATCAGCATCTGATCGGCAGGGGTCAGACACCAGGGCCCACCGCCAATCAGCTGTTTGAGAAGGCAGCCGCCTTATTGCAGTTTCTCAGACCAAAGACATCACGGCTATGTCACTGGCCTGTGTGCAGCTCAGCCCATTGAAGTGAAAGGGGTTGAGCCACGATCAGACCAGCGAAATAGTGACTAGGGATGAGCAAATAGACTTCAGCTGCTTCATCCAAAGCAGATTCACTATATTATGTGAATCGACTTCGGTTGAAGTAGCTGAAGTCAATGCGCTCATACCAAGTAGTGACATCACTGACCTGCAGGAGGCAAAAAGCACACAGCGCTATTGCAGATGCCTTCTCAAAACAGCAGATTGGTGGATGTCCCAGGTGTCAGACCCTGCAGATCTATACAAAGGATAGATCAGTAAGAAGTGTACAACCCCAAAACAAAATGGGGAAAAAAAAAAAAAAAAAGTCAGCATTAAACCAGGGATAATGCCTGGTAGGGTTGATCTTACCAAGTAAAAACATTTGTTATGTAAACCCACTGTTCCATTCGTGACTCAAATTTTAAAAAGGATATAAATAGTGTTCAGTTCACCGAAGGACAAGCCTGAGCCCCTCAGTGCACCCTAGTCATCCACTGTATGAATTGCCACTCTCCTCGATTGACATGGCACTGTAATCCCACACTAGATGTACTATGCATGTGCCAACAGTGTACACCTGCTTCTGAGACCCCAGCCATGCAGAGGACTACTGCACACCGATGATGCTTGGAAGAGGTCACCTTCCTCCCCACTGCAGTGGCCATCTTCTCCAAGCAAAACACCCCTTTTTCCTGGTGGAGGATTAACTTATCAGTACATGCAACATAGTCATCTGTGCTGCTGAGGGAAGCAAAGGACCACTTACATTTTTCTTGTTACAGACATGCCACCTGCAGGTCTGCATGCATAAGCTACTGTACCAATACAAGTTTCTGCACAGAAGGGCAGTAGAGCTGAATACACTGGAATCATAATTACATGTTCAATTCATTCTTTCAGGTGTCCTAGTTCATAAACAGCACAACGTTTAAGGCTACTTTCCCACATCCGGAGGGATCTGTCCTGCCGCTCTGTCCCCATTGATTATAAGATTATAATCGATGGGGACGGAGCGGCAGTCCGGAGGCACACTGTTCACACGCCAGAGATCCGTAACGCTAGTGTGAAAGTAGCCCAAGCCATTTTGGCCAATATTGACCTTTGTTATAGGCTGTTCTTCTAGGGGAGCATATTAAGATGACATTTGTTTTAAATTCTTAGAACAATTTCTAGAATCAGCAACTGAGCCAAGTAGGCAGAAAGCCAAATGCTGGTGCCAAAGGGGTGTAACCATTGACAACAGCATAAAATAAGAAAATTTACATAAAATGAGATTCCAGTCTGTCAGGGTGCTCTGCTCCCTGGAACTTGAGATTTATAACATGTTTGCACCTGCATCAAGTTACCTCAGGAAGCTAGAGTTGGAAAGACTCCTAAGAGCCAACTCCAATGAGCCAGGTAAAGGCATACAAACCAAAACAGCCAGTTCTATTTAGCCCAGTTGATGACAACTTTTAATTTTATTTTTTAAACTAAAGTTGGGCAAATTTACCCATTACTATTTGAAATGGATAATTAAAATGCATTTCCAGTTCTGTTAAAAAATTTTTTTTACACTGCTGGGACTCAGATTGGAACTGCTGCTGGCGCCACCAATGATAAATACTGGGGAGAGGGGCCCACTGCCACCGCCGATCGGGAGGAGGAGGACCCTGTGGCCACTGCCAATGATTAATACTGGGGAGGGGGCTCATAAGAGAGACCGTCATGGTCAGCTCCCTGCTGTTGTGTGCACAAAGCACAGGGCGGCAGGGAAACTGTAAAGTCCTATTCACCCTAATAGAGCTCTATTAGAGTGACTATGACAAGGGTTCTAGCCCTTAAGGTTTAGTTATTAAATAAAAAAAGAATAGTTTAAACCCCCCCCCCCCCCCATATAGAAAACAATATATCACACATGCTTAAAATTATATCACAATATAGATTTTAGGCCATATCGCCCACCCCTATACAGCAGTGAAGAAAAGTGGCTGGGTTGTTATGGAAACCTGGTGTAAAACTGTATGTAGAGACTAAGGGCCTGCAAGCTTCTATTTGCTGATAAGGATCATGTGACCAGGCTTCTATTGGCTAATCTCACACAGGGATGTCTTTTTGAACAGCAGCACTGAGCGTGAGCTGCAGGGAGAAAGTCACCATCCCTCCCAGCCCCACAGCTGACAAGTTTTACCTCCATTTTTTCAATCCCTGTTGGTTGTGGAGTGGGCATGGCCTGACCGAATCGGGGCATGTCAGGTCCTGGGGCGGGGTTTAAGTCTGTCTCTAGAGGGTGGTCTGAATGGCCACCCTACCTGCCCCTGAACTGTCATCTCTACAGCAGTCTGCTCCCTTAGTCATCCACAGCTCCCCGTCCCTTCAAACAGTGGCGTAGCATGGGTTTACAGATAATGTAGTAGAGGTCACTTGCAGTCCTACATACCACTCAGAATTCAGAACACGCACAGAAGTCTGGGGCGGGGCTGAGGTAGTGTGGGCCAAATTCTATATCCCTCATCTCCACCATGAAACAGATATTTGGATGGACATTACATACATTGCTACAAAAAATACACAGGCGAATACAGTAGCACATACCTCTTACAGTGACATCTCCTGTGATTTAGACTTCCCTCAGTGTCTTCAGAGATTAGACCACCAAGACACCTTTCAGCCATGTCTCGTTTCTACAGAGTTTGACTTTTTTTTTTTAGATTCCACTTTACCACCATCCTCCCCTTCCTAGTGCCTAAACACTGTCATCCTGCTGCTACCTCCAATACTGAGCTAGTTCCATTCAAGTAGTTCCCCATGATATGCTCCCAAACTGTCCTTAACGGTTAGTGTTCCCTACAGCAAGGTTCCTCAACTCCAGTCCTCAGGGCCCATCTGACGGTCATGGGCTCAGGATTTCATCAGTATTGAGCAGATGATAGTGTCAGTGTATCAGCACGCGCCACAGGTATTCATTCTGTGGGATACTCAAATCATGGTAGGTGGGCCCTGAGGACTGGAGTTCAGGAGCACTGCCCCACAGCACCTCCAATAGCATCCCCATTAATGTGCTCAATAATAATGCCCCCAGCAGTAACAATACCCCTATAAGAGCCCACAATAGTAATAGCCCTATGTCTGCAGTAGATATAATATCCCCCATCGTGGTCCAAGTATTTATAAAGACCTGCTGCAGTGCCCCATGTAGTTACAATGACTCTCTGCAGTGCTCATATGTATAATGTCCTCAGTATTGTAAAAATTATGGCCCCCATTCTTTCTATATATCTCTCTCTCTTTTAAGTTTTATTTTCGGCCCAGGCTGACAATGTAGGCCCTAACCAGAAAAGGTTGTGCACCACTGGTCTAAATGGTCCAGACCTCCAAGAACTTATTGCACTGGCCTGCTAGGATACAAGTTAGACGTTTACATAATTATTAAACAGTTTTTTTGCCCTGTAAGACACCTAGGTTTTAGAGGACAATAAGACCCCCAATTAGACCTCAGATAAGAGCCCCATGCCTCTCATTAGCCCCCAGCTGCATTGTATCAGCCCCTATTGCCTGTCAGTGTTATGAGGCTCATATATAAGAAAAAAAATAAACCACTTACAATGAACAAGCATTTGTCCATTCATCAGGTAATCAGTGGCAGCATTAGGTCAGTTTCACACAAGCAGATGCTGTGCGTGGAATCTGCTGCATGAAAGAGCCAAGCCCCATTCCAGACAGCAGAAACCCTGAGCATTAACAAATAAAAATCTGAGGCACTGAGCATTTCATTTTTTTACTACAAAAATCAGATAGTGGAGAACGGAGCTTGGCTGTCTTTCAAGCAGCAGATTCTATGCATGGATCTGCTTGTGTGAAAGCTCTTACACTGCTATATCATTGATGCTAGCAAGCGCTCATACAACCACTTCTTAACAATAATCTGGCAGATGCCAGCCTAATACACCCTTAAAAAAGCTCCTTACTTACTGCGACCCCTTACTGATTTAATGAGGCAACAGACCTGAATCCCAAAACGTTTCACCCAGGAGCAAACCCACCATAAAAATCTGTTCCATTTATTTAAAGGGAACCTGTCTAGCTTTATACTGACTGTACTGAGGGCAGCATAAATTAGTGACAAATGCTGATTTCAGCAACTTCACTTAGGAACTAAAAGTGGTTGCCAAGAATCAGCATCAATTACAGCACAGGCCTTAGAAGAGTCAAGTTACCTGAGAAGAGTCATGGCTATTCATAATCTCCTGCACTCCACCCACCTGCTGATTGGCAGTTCTCTACCAGACCGAGGGAGAAAACTAGGTAGAAGACTCATCAGCAGGAATTCATGAATAACCATGACTCTTAAGGCCTGGGCTGCAATGATTATGAGGTTCTCAGCAAGCACTTTTAGCTGATGAGTGATGCTCCTCTGAAATCAGCATTTCTGTCACTACTTAATACTGGCCTCAGTACAGTCAGCATAAAGTTGATCGCAGGCTCCCTTTAAATGGGTCAGCAACCAATTGACAAGCTGCAGATTTCAAAATCTGACCACAGGTCAAAATTTCAAAAAAAGCAAAGTACATGAGATGTGTAAACTCTTTTCTGGTACTGTATTATGCGCCATTTTTACACCTGAAAATACCACAATCTGCACTGTATGCAGGGATGACCACTCAACGCAGTCGAGTACTGTTCAGCTATACGGCTGGCTATTGTTAAACTGATGAGTTTGTCAGACTGCATTGTTAATGGTATTGAAGGGAGTGGTGGCCGGTCATGTGTGGTGCACTCCCATTTACTTCTATGACTGGAGTCCTCTAGCCACCACTTTGCAGGGCTCCATTCCTGATATAGGTGCATATCCTGGCATTATGAACCAGTTGTCTGAGATAACCAAGGACCATACAACCACATCTACACCTGAACCATGCTGTGTGGTTGTACTCTAAATGATGTTTCAAGCAATGTGTTTTGGGCAATTACATGTGTATTCACAAATTTGTTTCAATTGTTCAGATAGGGTTGAGCCCAATTCGAATTCCCATTTAGGTATACAGGACCGCTGGGTATGATGGGTTGTATGCACTAGGTTCAAGTAAGAGTGTGATAAGTCCTCCAACATGTGAAATGGATTTTAAAGAGGCTGTCACCAGGTTCAACCCTATTACACCAGACAATGCCTGGTAGGGCTCATTATGCTATACCTTTGTACGATAAATGGTTGCAGAGTAATCTGCATTTTTATTCATATGAAAATGAGAACTGGAGCACCAGAGGTGAGGCCGAATACCCTGAGCACTGCTTTGTAACACCCCCTGTGCTCTGAACATGCCCACTCCCCTTAACAGACTGAGGGCAGAGCCCTGTCCAAGAGCTGTGTGCTAGCATGTAAAATATATCCCATACACTATAGCTTCACCAGACAGATCTGCTCAGAAAGCCAATCTACATATTACTGCTTTATTCACAGGCACAAGATAGGATTATAAAGACACCAGTGATGTGTCAGCTTATAAGTATAGGAACACCAAGCATCTGTGGTAATGCCTTAAAAGGTAACTTTTATATAGTACTCAAGTTTCTAACAAAGCTAGAACCAGCCCTGTACCTCACATGGATCCAGAGATCTCCACATTCATTGCTCTGCTAGATTTATATCAAGCTGGCAGCTCAGGGGGCGTGTCCATGCTCACCCTATCACAGCTAAGGATGAAGCTGAGCATGTGCAACCTTCTCAGTGAGCCAGACAAAGAAATAAAACAGGTTGCACTATACAGATCCAGAATTTTTTTTTTTAACCCCACCATCCTCATTTTACTAAGCATTCTGTATTAAGGCCATTTTCCCATATAACCATGTTATAAGATAAAATAATGATCGGGTCCCCATCCTGATCTAGCAACCATGCATGAAGAAAATTTGCACCGCATACGCACTTGTGATTTTCATGCAGCACCATTCACTTCTTTGGGGACTGTTGTGTGGGGAAAAAAAAAAAAATATAGAACATGCTGCAATTTTCACACAATGCACAAGAGATGCGTGAAAAAAAAAAAAAAAAGCTCATGTGCACAGCCCCAAAGAAATGAATGGGTCTGGATTCAGTGCGGGTGCTATGCGTTCACCTCAAGCATTGCAACTGTACAGAAAACTCGTCCATGTGAAAGGCCTTTGATTTTCTTCAGACTTATTTTTCTTCTACATTCATCATACGAGAAAAGTCTGTTCTTATATTGAGAATTATTTTTTTAGAAAGCTAATAAATGTTACTGGTTTCTTTATCATATGTTGTGTCTATGAATAAACAGGTAATACGTTTTAGCAAAGACTTGAACCAAAAAGCTCTACATACATGACAGACCACCACCACCAAGCTATAGCATTACCACATAAATATCCATGTTTTTTCCTATACTTAGAAGCTAAAACATTACTGGTGTCTAATCACACATTGTGCCTTTTTAAACTTAGAGGACCTTTCACTAGAATAAAACATCTAAACTAACTATACAGACATGGAGTGGCGCCCAGGGATCCCCCTGCACTTACTGTTACACCTGGGCGCCGCTCCGTTCTCCGGTATCTTCATAGTTAGGCTCCACTCAGGGGAACCTGCAGGCGTCTCATACTCCCATGCTGTAGCGCTGGCCAATCACAGCGCTAAACTAATAGCTTGAGGGGGGGAAAAAAAAAAAAAAAAGGGGGGGACTAAAACCAGGCTACAGTACCACAGTAGCCAAAAAACTGTATTAAAGGGGGTATTCCCATCTGAGAATGGGTACACATGACTAGCAAAGTCAGAAGTAAATGGGAGCACACTGTACTTGTGGCCACCACTCCCATTCATTTCCATGGGGCTGCTGGAAATAACCAAGCCAGCACTCCACCATTTTGGGCAGCCACATAGAAATGAATGGAGTACAGCCACACACGTGGTGCACCCTCTTAGACTTTGGTGGCTGTGTTTACTAGATAGGTGATGGTCTCAGAGGTGGGTCCTGCACCTATCAGGCAATGGGACATAGCCTAGTGATTTAGGGCATTAAAATAAATAAGCTTTATTAAAAGTGATAAGCCAGTGGCAGATCCCCTTAGTCAATTAGTGACCCAACATTTTGCTTACAAGTCCTGCTTCATGAGCTCATGATATTCTCTGCACCCAGGAAGAAGGAGAAAAAAAAAAAAAAAAAAAAAAAAAAAAAAAAAAAGTACACAGTATTGCCTCATTTGTCACAATCAATATAAGCCTACATGCACACAAATGCGGCTCAGGTGCGGACCCATTCACTTCAATAGGGCCGCAAAAGAAAAAAAAAAAATATATAGAACATGTCTTCTGCAAAATGAATAGGACAAGGATAGGCATTGTTACAATGGATCAAAAAAAAAAAAGAATTTGTGGATCTGCAGTTTGCATACTGCAAAACCCAAATGGTTGTGTGCATGTAGGTTAATAAAGTTTTTCAGTTCAATAAAGTTTGCACAAGTTTTTTTTCAGCCCCTTTAGGGGACTGAAACCTGCCATCTTTGTGTACCCTGTAATAGATACAATACTCCTATATTACCTTGTATAGTGATTCCCCTAGACATTTTATCATCTCCAACCCCAGCTGGCACTCAAGTGATTGAGTGGGCCCAACTCCTGGCCTGCACCAGCAACATCATGTACTACATCAGTTGGCATTAGCTCACTGCACTCTGATGTATTGGTACATTAGTGGGTGGGAAGGGGTAGGAAGGGGTTAGAAGGCACAAAGTTACCGTTTCCAACACAAAAAAAATAAAAAAAAATAAAAAAATATAAAGTCACACACACCTGAACTATATATTCAATAGATGGTGAATGGAGCTGGCTGTGTACCACCCCTTTAGGGAAATTTGGAGAACAGCCGAGTAAGTGTGCATGCTGGGAGAAGTAGTTTGCTGCACTGGGTATGTTTTTTGCTCAGATATTGTATTCTAATATACTATGTTTTAATTAGCTGATGAAGAGTCAGATTTCATTCTAGTTACATTACCTATTGTAATATTTATGTCTGAGCAGAGGAATAATAGATTAATCTGAGTCAGACGTTTGACTTGCCACCGTCACAGCAATTATAGAGACTGTTCTTAGGGAAGCCATGTGTGGTAAGAACACAATAGGACATTCCATGCCAGGCACTTCAATGGCAGACCATGTAATAAACGAACGCCCCATACCAACCGAGCAGTAACATGATTGATTATGCTTGGTGCCTCTGATCTTTTTACTACAAAATAAGTGAGGTAAAGTGGTCACCGATTTTGTAGTAAAAAGGTCAGAGGAGAAAAAACAAAACAAAAAACACAATCATGTTACTGCTCCGTGTCTGCTGTCTGGAGCGGGACTTGGCTGTCTCATGCAGTGGATGACACGCACAGCATCCGCTTGTGTGAAACAGCCCCAAATGTCCCGATCCTCAGCCCATAAAAAGAGTGGCTTAAAGGGTTTCCATCACCTCGTTTTGACATAATTAGCTATCAGACACTAGCGATCCGCTAGTGTCTGCTCTACCAAACAATGCTATTATAATACCTTTGTGTGCAGCAGTTTGCCTAAAGAACTAACTTATTGATATGCTAATGAGGCTCTAGGTGCTATGGGGGTGTTTTTTCAGCACCTAGAGGCTCGGTCTACTCACAAAATGCCACCCAGCGCGTCCCTCTCCTCTGGAATGCATTCCTCCCTCTGAGCCAGTGGACGAATTCTCACGCCTGCGCGTCTGTATTTGGCGCAGTGAATGTCTGACCGCTCCCTGCACAGGCATCTCCACTGCACCTGCGCCGATTACATCATAGTGCTCCGAGGAACAGATGGCGCAGTGGAGATGCTGGTGCAGGGAGCGTTCAGTCACTGCGCCAAATACAGACGTGCACAGCGCAGGCGTGAAAATTCGTCCGCTGGCTCAGAGGGAGGATCGCATGCCAGAGGAGATGGGCGGGCTGGAGGGACGCGCTGGGTGGCATTTTGTGTGAGTAGACCAAGCCTCTAGGTGCTGAAAAGACGCCCCCATAGCACCTAGACATTCATTAGCATATCAATAAAAGTTAGTTTAGGCAAACGGCTACACACAAAGGTATTATAATAGCATTGTTTGGTAGAGCAGACACTTGCGGATCGCCAATTATGTCAAAACAAGGTGATAGAAACCCTTTAAAAAAATATATATATATATATATAGAATATAGATTAGATACCAAAAAGAGGGTCCCAGCAGCACAAGACCAAGAATACAGGTGCAGGTCCTCTCAGCCGCAGGCTCAGACGGCTCTAGGTAAACAAATATCCAAAGGATGAGGCAGCACTCCAAGTAAAGTGAAAAAGGTGGATCCTTTATTCCCCTCTGCAACGTTTCATACAAGGGTATATATACCCACAATACATAGCAATCAGAGTGACAATTATTCAATACAAAGTATAATAAAGTGCATAGTGCAATATACAATAAATATAACTGACATGATTTCATAAAACATGATGATTTACATATCATGATGATCTCCCCAATACAATGTGTACAAATATCATGATATTGTGGAGATCATCATGATATGTAAATCACCACGTTTTATGAAATCATGTCAGTTATATTTATTGTATAGTGCACTATGCACTTTATATTGAATAATTGTCACTCTAATTGATTGCTATGTATTGTGGGTATATATACCCTTGTATGACACCTTGTGGTATGCTTGAGAAAGACCGCATTGAGACGGTTGAAACGTTGCAGAGGGGAATAAAGGATCCACCTTTTTCACTTTACTTGGAGAGCTGCCTCATCCTTTGGATATTAGAATATAGATTATATATATTGCAAAGCTTCAAGTTTTATTTGAAACTTAACTCCATACAGCTTCCTCTTGACTGACTTGTGTGCACACCAAGGGAACCTCATGACGACTAAATGGGACCGAGTTGCCATTTAATAGCTGGGTGAAGGAGTTTTAGGATTTTATCTACACAAGTCATAGTCCCAGATGAATGCACAGGCATGACAGTCATAGCCATCCTTGACATGAACATGTCTCCTGGTACTTTACAGGGCGTGGACACAAACAGTATGAAGCGGTGACTAACCATTTACAAATCTGAGCGCACAATTCATTTCACACCCAAAAGCTGTAGTCTACCTAGCCACTGGATGCCAAGTATAACAACTTCCACCTCTCCTTTTTGGAACCAAATCTGGTTGGGGTCCAAGCTCTAAGGTTCTAAGCTGTTGAGCAGCTCCATCCACTAGGCAGTTATACAACACCATATGGTATAAAGGCTGTTCTACAGAGTCTGGAAATGGTGTAATGCTTGGTTTTTCCTGTGAATGAATCCCCTTCTGCTGGCCCCACAAATTACAGCCAGCCTCTGAAGGCCATAGCAGGACAGCTTTTCATCTTGGACTGTCCTTCAGACTGGACAATTCTGCAGGAGGGAAGAGTTCCTTCCAGGCAATAGTCTGCTCACCAGTGGAAGAGACAACTGCTTTTACATGCAGCGATCCCTAATACTATTGCCCTTCCCATACTGACACATTTGCCAGCAGCAATTTGAAAACTCAATTACTTGTTTATTGGGTAATCTGTGGCATCTTTACACTGCCAGAGTTTCTATGAATGCTGAAAGATTGCGAGCCAAAACCAGAAGCTACACATATAAGACAAGGAAGAGGTCTGCACCTGATCAGTTTTTGACCAGCACCTGGTTTTAGCCTAAAAATCAGACCAAGTAGCCCAATTTTTTTTTTAGCCTCCCTGGTGGTATGTTTGGGCCAGAATTATGTAGCTGAAGCGGTACAATCTTCTGGAGCTGTGGCGGGAAGGTCGAGCCGCGCACCGGAAATGCAGAGGCGTACAGCACACTGCTGTCCGCTTCTATTCCTGCCCTGTACAAATTAACCCATTGTAATCCCAAGTATGGCTCATAGAATAATTTCAATTTTTTTTGGAGGCCACAGACTGGAAGATAGGTGGCATGCTCTGGAAATGCAGATGCGGAGAGCACATAGTGTGCTCTCCACATCAACTCAGTCCACATAGAGAATGAATGGGTCCGCACCAGTTCCTAAAGTTGCTGACCCATTATTACGGATGTGTGAATGGAGCCCAAGTCTAAGAAAAATTCAGAAAGCGGTCTTAGACTAGTCATACCTGGCCCTGGGTGACTGATGTCACGCAAGATACCAGTATTATAAATTGTTGGTGAGGAGAGCCATTTCATTTCAGCATGTAGGGTCAGCCATGCACAAAAGATGCCATCAACTGCTCAAGTGGCTGACGACCATCACTCCTAATCTACTCAGATGACTGCCCAGTTGAGAAAGTAGAAGCTGCTGCCAGACACCTCTTGCAGTGGCTCATCTGAGAAGATTGGGCAGTCAAGAGCCAACTTGCTGATAGTTCCCTCCAGTGATGTCTGCCATAGAGTCAAGAGGCCCCCCATAAACATTGGATTGTCCAGAGGACGAATCTAATGTGCAGGCACATCGTAGCCACTTCATCCTTCCTGACAGCCTTTTTTTTGGTAAATCTGACCCGTGTCACTATGTGGTGATAACTTTAACACTTATCCAGGCCATTCTGAGATAGTTCTTGTCACATTGTACTTCACGACAGTGGTAAAATAGGGCGTCAAAAAAATAAATTTATAATAGTAATACCTCCAAAAATAATTACTTTACATTCCCCATATGTCTACTTAATGTTTGGATTATTTTGTAAAGGTAATTTTTTTTTTTGGAGGGGGGGGTGTTAGAAGGCTTAGAAGTAAATCTTGGAAATTCAGAAACATTTCTAAACAGACTTATGTATGCAGAAATCGCACTATAGGGATTATAAGTAAACAAAAAAAAAAAAAGTTTAGTGGGGTGACAGAAGCCCTTTAAACGTTCAGGGGTCTGATCCCCTTTACAATGGATCACAATACTTCTGTATTTTGATGCACTGGCTGTAAGTGTATTACACACTGAATAATGTGTAATACCAGCTTCCTGCAAGATCCATGGAAGGCAGCCACGATGCCTAAGGAAGCCATTGGGCTGCCATTATGTCCCTGTCACAGCAGAGTGGGGGCTTGATAGCTGCTCCAATCCCTACACAGACATGGACTGCAGCACATCAAGGGTTAATGCCTGCGCATACAGCAGGGGTCTGGCTATCAGTGACTGCTGGACCACGCCGCTGAGCTGTGCCCACCCAGTGTGCAGTAATAGTACAGCACCGGGTGGCAAGTCCTGCTGCATCGTACTATTACAGTTCTGGACGGGGTCAATGTATTTGGCACCTATGTTTAAAGTACACCAGGGAGTTGCCTGGTGTAGGTTGAGACTGACTTTTGCAGAAGTCACGCATAGTAAATGTCTTAGATCACTTTGAAAAGGTGGCAAGGAACACAAATGTTGCAGAAAACACTGCAATCCCCACAACTTGCAACTAAGCCACAAGACTGTTGTATCCGATTTGATGTGTCTCCTTATGTTCTTATTAAAACTGATAAGCAGGTGTTCTAGTGGTGATAGATGATCAGTTCTCACATCCTTATACTATATACAGTGATGATTAAGCAGGATGCTCTAGTGGCGATAGGAAATTCGTTTTCACCTCTTCTCTGCTGCCCCTATATTAGTTATCATCATGCTGCTCCAAGTTCTTCAGCTACAATGCCTGAGACTGCTGCACATGCTCAGTAGCAAGTTCCTCCTCTAGACCACAGAAGGAAGGTCACTACTGGGCCTGCAGTCATCTCAGAACTGCTAGATAGAACAGGAAGACAGTATTTAAGAGGTTGTCCTGGAATAAGTAACTGCACAGGAGCCTGCTTCTGTCTGCTATGGCAAGACTCAAACCATGCCGCCTCTGGCCTTGTATGTTTATCTTCTGGACTGTGGTTTGTCCCAGACATCTGCTCCGCTGCAGCCAATAACTGACTTCAGCAGAGCAGTTCATCATACTGGAGAGGCAGTAAACAAGCTGTGGATCAGAAGATTGACATGGCTCCAGTCCTGCACACTGGCTCCCGTCGGAAACAGGCAAGCATGAATCTTTTCATACTGGAGGCAGGCTGTGGGCTCCTGTGAAAAGTCATTTATTCCCAGACAACCCTTTTATGGCCAGCACTGAATATAGCAGATACACTTTGTTTCTTTGATTCCCTTTTAGATGCCGTAGGACATAGAGCTTTTCTAACAGAAGACAAATGCACAGATTTCTTACAATTAAGTGTTCTCCAGTTATTAGCTGCATACTGCATAGCATATTTACTTAAATTTTGAAAATTAAAGAGGACCTTTCACTACAATAAAAAAAAAAAAAAATCTAAACTAAGCATACAGACATTAAGAGCGGCGCCCAGGGATCTCCCTTCACTTATCCATGGGCGCCGCTCCATTCTCCCGGTATCTTCATATGTTCGGCTCAGCTGGGTGGAGCCTGTCAGTGTCTCCTTCTCCCAGGCTGTAGTGCTGGCCAAACGCAGCCTGAGGGGAAAAAAAAAACTCAGGCTATGAGCTGAGCGCTGCAATTGGCCAGCACTACAGCCTGGGAGGAGACGCTGGCAGGCTCCACCCAGTTGAGCCAAACATATGAAGATACCGGAGCGGCGCCCAGGGATAATAGTAAGTGCAGGGAGATCCCTGGGCGCCGCTCTCCAGGTCTGTATACTTAGTTTAGACTTTTTTTATTGTAGTGAAAGGTCCCCTTTAAGGAATTTCATAAACTCCAATAAATATGGGTCAGGTGTAAGTAGCCCGATTAGGCTAGTTTCAAACTGTTAAATCTATGTGGCTGAGGAACTGCCTGCCAGTCAATTGTATCCAGCATAGACCGATAGGGCTTGAGCAATCCCAGGTTCCATCACAGTCAATGGGCTGTGGCAGGGAAAGGCAGTATCTGGGCACAAAAAAACCTTTGCGCTGAACACAAGGCTGCAAGCTTAGAAGACTGCTAGAGGGCAGATCGGCTGATCTGAAGATCATTCATAAATGGACGTGCTGAGATATTAGATGAATTGGCGATCACTGGAGACAAGGATCTCTTGGTTTGCTCAGTCGGACCAAGCTAAAATGATTTCCTGGTGATGGACCCTACACCAGTTCTCACCTTATGAAATATGTACCCACAGTGCTTCGTTGCTGGTTGCTAAAGCCTCTCAATAGTCAATGGCATCACCAACCCAGGATGCCAGTAAAGCTGAATCCAACAGCAGGGAACAGGAGCCAGTGTCTCCCTGCCCTGCTGTTCGCCCTCATAGGCCACAGGCACTAGGCCTGAAGCCTGTCAGGATGGTGCAGGCAATATGATGAAACCGCACCCAGCTGGGTTGCAAGCAGCTCAGGATGCAGACCAGAAGCCCATGTCCTGCATTACAGACAGCCACATGGAGGCGAGTTTTTGTGTTTAGTTTTATTTGGCAACCTAATACATTAAGCTATTGGGCCATTAAGGTAGGGTCATTAGGACACATTTGGGCACCATAGGAGGAATTATTGTTGGCTATATTACTACCAGAGGACTATGACTGCATTAATTCTGGGGCCCCAATGGCTGAAATTAGTATAGGGGGTGCTGTTCACACTTAGGACACACTGGGCAAGAATTATAATTAGTGGGACTTTTGGGAGCACACCATTACTGTTGGAGCACTCAGGCACAGAGTCAGCTTAGCACCATTATTTTGAAGGGGAGGGTGGGGGGGTTGGGGAACAAACACCATCAGGGCTGTGTGTCAATAATTATTGAAGGTGCACTGTCTACAGTACTAGCATTTTTAGGAGACTACAGTATAGTCTTGCAGTGCACAGCACACAGTATTGAGGGGTAACTAGGTGGTGAGGATGATGGAAAAGTAGGAACTTGAGATATCTGTAACAAACTCCGCACAGACATGACAGCTGAAAGAAATCAGGGTGATCTGGTCTAAACAAAGATGACAAAACACATCTATATATCAGAGGAGACCTCACTGGAGGTAACAGGTATGTAGTTCTGTATTCTCCTGTATGTTTGGTAGCTCAGAACACAATTTAAGTAGTAATGGTCATCCATCAGACCCAAAGTGGCGTTTTGTTAAATATGAAGAACTGCTGACAGAGGCTTAGACCAGATCCTATGACAAGCAGTGAGGATAGCCTTATTTTGGTCATCACCATTCGCTTTGTCACCAATGGGGTATTTGGCATGAAAAGGTTGAGAACCACTGCTTTACAGCATTTGTGCAGAACAGCATTACAGGCAGTCCTGAGACCCTTCACCCCAAAAAAAAAAAAAATTGAGCAGATCATGTTTCAACCAAATCGGTGGCTCAGTGTGAAGGCTATGGATATACAGATACTGTATATCTTAGACAATGGGGGCATGTCGCTAGGATATGCCCCCATTGTCTGACAGGTGCAGGTCCCACTTCTGGGACCCGCACCTACAATGAGAACGGAGCCGGGGAGAGTTGTGGCTGGAGGACCCTGGGTTTCCCAGGGTCTGTCCACCACCAGGCACAGCTCCCCGCCTCCCATTGAAGTGAATGGGAGCGCACCACACATGCCCGGCCACCGCTCCCATTCCTTTCTATGGGGCCAACGGAAATAGCCGAGCAAGCACTCAGCTATTTTCAGCGGCTCCATAGAAATTAATGGAGGGCGGCTGCGCATGCGCCCTCCACTTTCTCCGCTCTGTTCTCCTTGGGACCCGCACCTATCAGACAATGGGGGCATATCGCTAAGATGGGAATACCCCTTTAAGTGAATGAAGTTTATGGCATCAAGATAAGGCAGATCAGGGATGAGCATTCCTGCGACAATTTGCCCATCTAAAGGTGCAGCCGATCACCCGATGAGTGAAACACTTGTATATCGGGTGAAACTGTTCATGCCAACAAGTAAATTATCGATCCCGAGCAGCAGATCGTGCTGTCTGAACAGCCCACTGCTGCATGAGGATGAGCGATCGCAATAGTGTGGAGGCGATCGCTGCACGTAAATGCTTCACCCCCATTTAAATGAGCACTTCCTTGCCCCATCTAGACCCACCACAGTGGCTCTGCACAATTTATCTGTACCAGAGACAGCCATGTGGCTTCATAGGGGACAAGCAAATGAGAGATGTGCAGAACAGGGCCCATTCAGTATCAGGCTGGATGACCTTCCTCTATGCTGCAGTTATGGTGGTAGCAGATAAGTGGATGCATGTGCCAGTCTGATGGATCCGCTTAACTAGTCCAACTAAACTTGTCAAGTGTTTATTACTGAATGGAAACAGATATGGCCTTGTCACATGTACAAGTAATAGGAGAGGGGCTAAAAGATCAGGATAGTCTGTTCCATCTGCCCAGCCTGAAAAGGATGATAGCAGGACAGACTGAAGTCAACTGTGGAGCAAAATTAGAATGCTACCAGCTTGTTAAGACACAGGCACGACCCTTGCGACTGGGCTCTTGGACTGCCACCGCCAATCTACTTTATTAGAGGCAAGTACTGTGGACCATAGAAGTGGGTTATGTAACAGCCCGCACAGTTCCTCAGCCAGCAGTTTCACTCCTGCAAATCACTGTTAAGACCTGGCACCCTGCCATCAGCTGGAGTGTGAAGGATCCATGCAATATGCTAGAACATACACTGCAGCCTCCCCGCCCCCGGGGCGAGCAGAATGCAGCGGCAGGTCCTCCCTTCGGCGCCCACTAAGCAGAATGCAGCGGCAGGTCCTCCCTTCGGCGCCCACTAAGCAGAATGCAGCGGCAGGTCCTCCCTTCGGCGCCCACTAAGCAGAATGCAGCGGCAGGTCCTCCCTTCGGCGCCCACTAAGCAGAATGCAGCGGCAGGTCCTCCCTTCGGCGCCCACTAAGCAGAATGCAGCGGCAGGTCCTCCCTTCGGCGCCCACTAAGCAGAATGCAGCGGCAGGTCCTCCCTTCGGCGCCCACTAAGCAGAATGCAGCAGCAGGTCCTCCCTTCAGCGCCCACTAAGCAGTTCCTTCTCAGCAGAATACAGCCACACTTCAAAGACAGAGCCCAGGGCAACCCCCTTCCCAGCCCAGGGCAGAATCCAGACCCCCCCCCCCCCCCCCCCCCCTTCTCTCACAGCCCAGGGCAGAATCCAGACCCCCCCCTTCTCTCACAGCCCAGGGCAGAATCCAGAACCCCCTTCTCTCACAGCCCAGGGCAGAATCCAGAATCCCCTTCTCTCACAGGCCAGGGCAGAATCCAGAACCCCCTTCTCTCACAGGCCAGGGCAGAATCCAGAACCCCCTTCTCACAGCCCAGGGCAGAATCCAGGGGCCCCGTCCTCGCAGAGCCCAGGGCAGCGCTGCAGGGGACGACCTTTACACCACGTGTGTGACAGGAGAAGCCGTCCTCCAGCACGCTGCCAGACTGACTCAGCGGGAAGGCATGCACTACTGGGCAGGCTGTCACTTCTCACACACCCAATATGGAGGAGACTCCCCTCCTAGCACCGCACAGCACCAGCCATTCCGCTAAATCTTACCTGTACCAGGTGCCGTGGCTGGCATAACAGAGTTGGGAAGTTGCCGCGGCCGTGGATGGGTACACTCTCCTTCAGGATGGCGTCCAACCGGCTGACCTGCTGCCAGGAGAGGATGCTGAAGCGCGGAGATGACAGCGGGGATTCGGTCATGGCTGATGCTCGGTATTCTCCGGGAGGCGTAAGTTGAGAGATTGTAGCAAGAGTTCAGTGAGGAAACGCTATCTCCACGCCTTAACAGCTGAAGAGGAGGCTCAGCAACAGGTCACGCAGCTCACAGGACGGAGAAGCCGGGTAAAAGGAGGGCGCGGGTCAATAAAAGAGTCCTTGGAGAAGGTGACAGGGCATTAAAATAAAAGGCAGGCCGCGCCGTAAGGTTGTACGTGCCCGAGCTGAGTGAGGTGGACGACTGCGTACTGACAGCCGGAGAACCCACTGAGCAACACCCCTTTACGGTCTCTTCTTATATACAGAGGACAACTTCGCACTGATTGCACTCATTGGGCGAGAAACATGTCAGTCATCCGCCACCTTCCTCTTGTAGCTAATGATTGGAGGAAAGAAATGTCGTCACTTTGTACCCGCCCAAACTACGCAGAGTCTGAAGCTCACTATAATTGGATAGATGCCAGCGACCCCTCGAGCGCATTGGTTAAAGCAGAAGCACCGCCCCCTAGAAAGGAATCCCGGTTTTGATTGGTAGGAAAAAAATGCCTGTGCGTTTAAAGGGACAATCGGTTGACATTTTATTTGGCGTGGTAGAAAGTTAGTGCGGTAAATGGCGTATGCGTGTAAGTGATGATCTGGCTTCCTATAATGTCCCGGAGATGGTTCTGCAGCTTTTTCACGGCGGGAACACTGACATCCTGTCAGCAGAAGACATTTGGGGTCCTGGTGTAAAGTAGCCCATAGCAACCAATCAGATTCCACCTTTCATTTTCCAAAGGAGCTGTCAAAAATGAAAGGTGGAATCTGGTTGCTATGGGCAACTAAGCCAGTTCTACTCTACACCAGATTGGTAAATGACCCTAATTATCTTGTCAGTCAGGGAGCAGTATGAGGGCCACAAGAACCTTTATTCAGTTTGTAATATGATACCAATAAATGCAAGTCTATGGCGTAGTCTACAATAAACACTCCACACTAGGTAACGACATATGCACTTTTTTGGGTTGCTATCACATGCAGCAGATTTATTGCAGACATTTCTGCATCTGAAAATGAATTTGGATCTGAATACTTTTATAATTGCATGTCATAAAAACTATAGCTACTGAGCTATTCAATAAAATGTATCTATATAGTGCTGCCTGCTGTTTGTTCTTTTCCTTATTTTTGTCTAAACTTTTGAACGTACACATTTTTTTTGCACAACTTGCTGTTCTCTAACAAGGAGCTTAAAGGGGTATTCCCATCTTAGACAATGGGGTATATCGCTAGGATATGCCTCCATTGTCTGATAGGTGCGGGTGCCACCGCTGGGACCTGCACCTACAATGAGAACAGAGCAGGGAAATGAACGGAGAACGCACTGCGAATGCGCAGCCGCCCTCCATTCATTTCTATGGGGCCACTGAAAATAGCAGAGCGCTGGCTCGGATATTGCCATCTGCCCCATAGAAATGAATAGGAGCATGGGCCACGCATGCGTGGTGCGCTCCCATTCACTTCTATAGGAGCAGCGCTTGGTGGTGGACTCCGGGGGTCCTCCAGTCACAGCGCTCCACACTTTGTTCTTGTAGGTGTGGGTCCCAGCAGTGGGATCCGCACCTATCAGACAATAGGGGCATATCCCATTGTATGTGATGGGAATACCCCTTTAAGGGCAAATTTCACAACAGGTGTTTGATCCGTGAATCGCCCAATACATTTCCTCGTTCAGTGAGAATTGATATTTAGGCTAGGTCTACAGGACGACAATTTTTATAATGATAGTCTATGGTGTCGCACTGCAACATGCGACATGCTACGACAGTCGCAAAAAATCCATTCTAGATGGATTTTTCTGCGACTGTCACACTGCAGTCACGGCATGTCACATTGCCACACCATAGACTATCAATATTAAAATTGTTGCGCGACATTGGTTCGACAAAATGTTGCACGAAAAATTTTGCTATGTAGTTGTGCCCTATCTGTCGCACGACACATGTCGTCCTGTAGACTTAGCGTTAAACAGTCCTCCTCATCATGCTGTTCACATTTTGACATCATGAGACCAAGACGACACCTAACAATTGATCAACAGTACCTTGCCATTGCGAGGCTTGAAGCAGGATGTTCTCAGACAGAAGTGGCCACTGAGCTTAGAGTGTCACAGAGTGTCATTGTTATGGACTATTGATACAAAATGGATACTTGCTTGTTGAGCTAAGATGGTGGCCAGGCATTCAGCCAACACCTATAAACTAGAATCTTACTTTGTGTTTTTATCATGTGTTTCTTTGTGGTTTCTGTTCAGCTCAAGCAAGCAGCTACAAAGAAAGAAGTAACGGTTTCACCCAGGGGGGAGGGAGAAGGAATTTCCTCTGGCCGTCAAGGTTACAGAAAAGTAGAGAGTTCATAGCCAATAGAAAATATATACTTTATCTTTCACCCCCCTCCCACTCCCTCCTCTCATGAAACCCATGTTGTTTTCAGAAATAAACCAGAGATACTGATTAACTCCATGTAGTGAGTTGTCTGTCTGATCTCTCCGTGCACGTATCTTAATTAATTAATTTGGAGCAGTACATCAAATCAAACTGGCAGCTTTGTCAGAACCAGAACAATTTTGGCGCCCAATCGTGGGGCTCGAGGATTGGACCCTCTGTTCCCGTACCCCCAGAGACCAGACGAGGAGAGGCGCACTAACGGACACCGGGATCGCAACCCGTGATATGAGGTAGGAAAATTGAGTCATCTTGCCTATAAAGTGTCCCCTGGTGTAGCCTCTTGGTGTTCGTCTGAGGGAGGGGTGCGGAAGCAGTCTGGGACGTCCTCGAGGGCATGAAAGTAAGAACCCCATATGTTTTCTTAAAGTCTTGATGTACTGTGTTGTGCCTATAAGTTGTGAAGACCCTGTTGACAAGTATCATTGACTGAGACACGGAGTTCTCCTGTGTTCCTGTATCGGAGTTCAGCCCGGTGTCTGACTCGAATCTCCATAAAGGGGACGATCACAGATGGGTGGAGAGCGGTTCGCGGTAGCCCAGAGTGTGCTGACCGGGACTCAAAGGTCTTCACGTCCAGTGATTACTCTATGCAGAGGTCTTTAGGCGGCTTCAGTAGGTACGAGAGATAATGGGAAATGAGGAAAGTGTCCCGAAGGGTTACTGTTCACCTGAACAGTACGTGGCGGACAGGAGAGGCAAACGTTTCATAAAAGGATTAAGTAAGTTGGAGAAGAGTTAAAGGTGTCTGTAAAGGAGGCATCCTCATAAAAGGATTAAGTAAGTTGGAGAAGAGATAAAGGTGTCTGTAAAGGAGGCATCCTATGTAGTGCTACCTGGCAAGTGCTGTTAAACGAGAAGAGAGGGAAGTTAGAAGATGATTAATTGACAGACATGGTCCGTGTGTGGTTGGACTGTAGTAAAGAATTTGAACAGACCGGGGGGGAACTAAATTTTGATGAGAAAAGACAGAGATATTTCTGTAAGCCTGGTGTTGCATTGATACATGAATTGCCACCACCCTATAATGGCGCCGGGAAGAAAGCAGGTGGGTGGACCTGCAAAACATGTGGTCAACAGAATCCCTCCTCCCGTGATACGTGCCTTCCCTGTGGGGTTCCCCACCCACAAAACCACACCTTGGTAACTACTCCCCGGCACGTCCCATCACTTCCCGTGTTAGCTACAGCGCCATCTTGTCCCCAGGCAACGCCCATGAACGGACCTTTAATATCATTCGGTCCGGACCCCCCCCGTCACTCCTATGTCACCCTTGCCCCTTCCTACTACCTTGTACCCGATGATAAACCCGGACGGTACATTCATGCTACCCCACTCACCTGCCACCCTTACTCCTATAATGGTAGGGGGGCAACCTGATGAAGCAGAACAGGGGGATGCAGACGGTGCTGCAGAATCCACAATGGGCATACAAAATGCACCGGGTAATATGCAGACTCCTTCGCGGGGTACCCCGACAGACTACGGGGATCCGCCAACTTTACCCCTGGCACCACAGTGGACTGTACCCATGACCGTGCGCCCATCACGACGTTCACAAGATCAAATACTGCAGGGTCGGATTACAGAGTTACAAAAGAACTTACAGAAAATTGAGCAGGGAAACCTTGAGACACTGAAAGAAGCCCTAGCACTTAACCGGCCACAGGGACCACCAAAATATGTGTCTTTCACCCCACAACAGTTATTCACCATAGTGAATTTACTGCCTGACCCTGAGACCCATCCCATGCCCTTTTTCAGGAAGCTGTCCCAAGTGCATCAAACCTATGGGTGCACATGGTCGGACCTGCAAAGTATAGTGGAAAACAAGACAGGTGAATACTCCACACTGATGATGGATCAAATCCACATCCCTGAACTTAAAGGTGCTAACTTTGGCCCCCGGATCATGAGTCTGGAGAATTCTTTATAGAACAACTACAGAAATGGACAAAAGCTAAATTTGCAGATCATTCCAAGCAGATCATTTCACCACACTGCAGGACAGCTGCGGGGGATCAGTTGACCCCCACCTTTTTTCTTTTCACAGAAATGTTAGTTTCTGCTGTGTTAGTTTAAGCTCCTCTTTCTGATAAGAAACTGTCTCGCTTCTTGGTCTTTGTGGTTTTCACTCAAATTATGTGACACCCACGGCTGCCGGATGTCTGACAATAAAATTCTGCACTGATTTATATGAGCAAGGGGATTCGCTGCAAACCATTTTGCACCTCATCCCCAATACTCTCTGGGCCAGAGGACCCCAGGATATTGGATACCTCAGTGTCCCACCAGTCACTGTGACCCTGAAGGACCCCAAAGTCCTACCATACAAAGAGACTGGACCCAGTAGCCAGAGAAGCCCCTTCCTGTGTCAGAGCTATCCATGCTGCCAGCTCTCTTCTAAACGTCACATCTGACGTTGTGCTAGGTCATCCCCTCACTATTCTGGCTCTCCATGACGTTTCTGCCATCCTCCAGCAGACTCAACCTAAACACCTCACTGCACAGCGCCACCTCCGGCTTCCGTGTAGTTTGCTTCTGCCAGATAATGTCACCATTCAGAGGTGCCGCATCCTCAATCCTGCTGCACTCCTTCCTCTTCCAAGGGGGGAGTATACTGGAGAATCTGAAGATTTTATTGATCTACAGGCACACTCGAGCTGACACCTCTGAAGCCAGAGGAAAGGCCCTAGCTGACCAAGCTGCGAAGGAAGCAGCAGTGAAAGAGGAAAGAGTCCAGTCAGACCAGATTATGATAACACAGGAAGACCTGGAACAAGAAGAAATCACATAGGACCTCCTGAAACAAATACAGAAACAGGCCACGCCACAAGAAAAATTGGATTGGCTAAAACAGCCCAAGAAGAGAAAGAATCTGGACTGTGGACCCAAGGAAGGAGAGCATCTCTGCCCAAAGCTCTCTATCCTCTGATAGCTTCAATAGCTCATGGGCCCACCCACCAATCTAAGACCATCATGAAAGAACTAATAGACAATGGCCCCAGGGATAACCCCTGTCCTGGTGAGGCATACTCAGTCTTGCCTCATCTGTGCGCAGTGCAACCCGGGAAGACCTGAGCCTACACCAACCAAATGTCTCCCCAAAGCCCAGTACCCGTTCCAACGGATTCAAATTGACCACATCCAGATGCCAATGTGCCAAGGGTTTCAATATGTGCTAGTAGTGATAGACTTGTTCTCTGGGTGGCCAGAAGCCTACCCTGTCCGAAACCAGACAGCAACCACTACTGCAAAAAAACTGATGCAGGAGCTTGTCTGTAGGTTCGGAGTACCTGAGGTCATTGAGAGTGATCAGGGCCCAGCATTCACTGCTAGATTAACCCAAGAAGTCTGGAAGATGGTAGGGTCACACTTAGCCTATCACACACCCTACAGACCCCAAAGCGGCGACAAAGTCAAACGACTGAACGGGGTACTGAAGTCCAAGATGCTGAAAATGACTGGGGAGACAGGGCTCAGTTGGGTACAATGCCTGCCAATAGCACTATTTTCAGTTAGACACACCCCTAGGCCTCCACACCAAATTTTGTTTAGGACACGGCCTAGGATGGGACAGTACTTCCCACTGCAAATGCATTATGAATCTGTTGCTAAATATGTGATTGCCCATAGTAAACAATTGTCTAACATATGTGCACAAGTTTTCTCTTCCATTCCAGATCCTGACTCCCTAGAGGGAATACACACTCTCAAACCTGGAGAGTGGGTGGTGGTCAAGAAACACGTCAGAAACACCCTCGAACCACGATACGAGGGGCCGTACCAGGTGTTGCTGACTACCCCGACCTCTGTGAAACTCGAAGGGAGGCTTACCTGGATCCACGCCTCACATTGTAAAAGAGTAAAGGCTGTCCCGACGACCCTGGAACAATAAGCCATGAGGATTCACATACTGATCATGACTTTGACAGTGAGCATATCTGCAGTGTTCACGCCACTGGGTAATGAATGGGACACTGGGCTAATGTCACATGTTTTCCTAGCTGGACACACTGTTATTGTCTCCAAGTACAAACCAAAGGTATGACATTTAGTCCACACATACACTCAGGTTGCAATGATTCAAAAACAGACAGCCACGTGCAGTGTATTGGTGTAGATGCTGAGAACGGAAAGGATCTGCCCTGTAACCACCGTACTGTACAGGATCTCCGGACAGGTATATTAGCTAACGACACCGAAAGTCAGTCAAAAGGATATGAGTTGGTGAAAGGGACACAATTAGCCAAACTAATTACCCGATTATTCAATGGCACAGCAGTAGCAGTTCCAGAAGATATATACTTAGTTTGTGGACACAAAGTGTACAAATGGTTATCCGAGAATGTCACAGGACTGTGCACCATCGCCAGGCTTACTCCTGCCACCTTTATAGTACCACACTCTGAAATTGGCATAAATGCAGTACCTAAACACACCTTGTATCGTAGGGCCAAAGATACCACACCCAGACCAAATGGCAAGCCACATGTAGTAGAGACGAGCATTACCAACAAACTGTTAGTGCCATCTTCATATATCCCATGATAGCGCAGATGTGGGGTCATCTGGTAGTAGCAACAGACGACCTGGATGACCAAATATGGGAAGTGATGAGACTTATGAATACCTCAAACATTGTGCAAAACCAGTTAATCATTGTCACCAACCAACACACATTAGTTCTAGATTATGTTACAGCTAAAGATGGAGGTATGTGCCAGGTTGTGGGACCCTCTTGTTGCCATTACATAGACCCGCAGGGTAATTTGCAAGTTAAGGTGGGTATAGAGGAAATGGCGGATTTAAGAGATAAATGGCTGGACGCACATAAAGCTGGTAAAGATACATGGTGGTCTGATACCTTCTCTTCCCTTAACCCCAATAACTGGTTCAAAGGTATTGGGGGTTGGCTCATGGGAATTGTCCAGGTAATATTGCAGGTAGCCCTAATAATATTGGTGATATATGTAGTGATTAAGCTCGTTCTTATTTGTGTGACCCGCTTTTCAAAAAGAATGAAGAAAACTGATGAACGACCTATTATGCTCCTCTATGATGAAGAAGGACAGAAGGAAACATCGTTCAACACAGCTCCCCCTCCTCACAATGATGCCTGGCTGAGATAGGGTGAGATGAATCCCAGGGTATTACCACAAGTCCGAGCAACCGGGAGCCTACCTATAAGGGGTAGGTTGTCGCCACTGCGGGTGAAGAGGATACGAATGGTATGCCCAGGGGATTCGCTAGGCGAAGGGAAAGTCTACAATCAAGTCTCCAAGGGGGGACTGTTATGGACTATTGATACAAAATGGATACTTGCTTGTTGAGCTAAGATGGTGGCCAGGCATTCAGCCAACACCTATAAACTAGAATCTTACTTTGTGTTTTTATCATGTGTTTCTTTGTGGTTTCTGTTCAGCTCAAGCAAGCAGCTACAAAGAAAGAAGTAACGGTTTCACCCAGGGGGGAGGGAGAAGGAATTTCCTCTGGCCGTCAAGGTTACAGAAAAGTAGAGAGTTCATAGCCAATAGAAAATATATACTTTATCTTTCACCCCCCTCCCACTCCCTCCTCTCATGAAACCCATGTTGTTTTCAGAAATAAACCAGAGATACTGATTAACTCCATGTAGTGAGTTGTCTGTCTGATCTCTCCGTGCACGTATCTTAATTAATTAATTTGGAGCAGTACATCAAATCAAACTGGCAGCTTTGTCAGAACCAGAACATCATCAGCAGGTTGTATCAGAGATACAGAGAGACTGGAAGAGTCACAGAAAGGCATAGAAGTGGACATCTTTTGGCCACATCCCACACTGATTACTGCTTCATTGTGAACAATGCCCTGCTGAACCAGATGATGAATGGACACAACTCCAGGCACATTTAAGGCTACTTTCACACATGCGGCAGGACGGATCCGACAGGCTGTTCACCCTGTCGGATCCGTCCTTCCGCTATTTCGCCATGCCGCCGGACCGGCGCTCCGTTCCCCTTGACTATAATTGGGACGGGGGCGGAGCTCCGGCACAGCACGGCAGTGAACGGCAAAAGGCCGCCGGACTAAAAGTCCAGCATGTCCTACTTTTTAGTCCGGCGGCGTCTCTCCGCGAACTGTCGTACTGCGCCGGAGCTCCGCCCTGTCCCCATTATAGTCAATGGGGACAGAGCGCCGACACGGCGAAATAGCGGAAGGACGGCTCCAACAGGGTGAACAGCCTGTCGGATCCGTCCTGCCGCAAGTGTGAAAGTACCCTAAGGCAGGTGAGAGGCACCCAAGTGTCATGTCAGACCATTTGAAACCATTTACATCAGCATGGTCTGCATTCTAGACGACTCCATCGTCTTGCATGGGCCAGATAGCATCTACGCTGGACGAGGGATCAGTGGGCCTCAGTGCTGTTCACTAATGAAAGTCAATTCATGCTGAGCAGACAAGCAGAGAAGGGGGCATTATTAATTCTGGGCGGCACTAATGGGAGCATTACTGGGGGCACTAATGGGGCATTATTAATTCTTGGGGCACTAATGGGGGCATTACTATTACTGGGGCACTGTTAAATGTGGGGGAAACTAATGGGCACATTATTTATTCTGGGGGGCATAATGGGAGCATTACTATTACTCGGGGGCACTAATGGGACATTACTATTACTGGGGACACTATTAATTCTGGAAGGCGCTAATGGAGTCATAACTATTACTGGGGGCACTAATGGGGGCATTATTAATTCTGGGGGGCGTTATTGGGGATTAATATTATTCAGGGCACTAATGGGGGAATTATTAATTTTGGGGGGCACTAATGGAGGTATTACTATTACTGGGGGTGCTAATAGAGACATTATTAATTCTGGGGGGTGCTAATGGAGGTATTTCTATTACTGGGGGGCACTAATGGGAGCATTATTATTACTGGGGGTGCTATTAATTCTGGAGAGCACTAATGGGATCATTATTATTTCATGTGGGAGCCAATGGGGGCATTAATATTACTGGGAGACACTAATGGGGGTATTATAAATTCTGGCGGGACTAATGGGGGCATTATTATTACTGGGGGCACTAATGGAGGCAATAATTCTGGGGAGCACTAATTGGGGCATTAATATTACTGAGTGGCACTAATGGGGGCATTTCTATTACTTGGGGCACTATTCTGAGGGGCATTAATGGAGGCATAACTATTAATGGGGGCACTAATGGGGACATTATTAATTCTGGGGGACGTTATTGGGGATTAATATTATTGAGGGCACTAATGGGGGAATTATTAATTTTGGGGGTCACTAATGAAGGTATTAGTATTACTGGGGGCGCTAATGGGGGCATTACTATTACTGGGGAAACTAATGGGGACATTATTAATTCTGGGGGGTGCTAATGGAGGTATTACTATTACTGGGGGGCACTAATGTGAGCATTATTATTACTGGGGGCACTATTGATTCTGGGGAGCACTAATGGGAGCATTATTAATTCTGGCGGGAGCCAATGGGGGCTTTAATATTACTGGGAGACACTAATGGGGGCATTATTAATTCTGGCGGGACTAATGGGGGCATTATTAATACTGGGAGCCACATTATGACATAGCAAATTTAAACCATGTGTTAAGCCACGCCCCCACAACCACACCCCTTGTGTGGCTTCACTTGGCCAGCATTTTTGTTGGGAAAGGTGGTAACCCAGGCCGCAGAGCTGTGTCTGCGGAAAGGTGGTAACCCAGGCCGCAGTGTGCTGTCCGCATCGTTTGCGACCCCATTGAAATGAATGGGTCCACATTCGTTCAGTAAAATTGCTGAACGGATGCAGTCCCAGAAATACAGTTGTGTGAATGAACCCTTAAACATGCCATGAATACTCAGGACATGAATGCACAGTGGTGCATACATTGCTTTAGTATGTTGCTGTCATCCCATAGCAGCATAAGGCGCATCACACATAGCATAGCACAGGGCTTTACATATACATGAGGGGGCATGTTATATAATACATTACTGGAGTTTTCACAGTAAAATATAACAGTGACACCTAACAGTTCAACATGGGTGGTATGTCCAGCATAATAGGGTCCACAGTAACTCAGGGTCCACTCTATGATGTACCATTCCTTTCTTCTTTCTGCTAGAAGGTATAAATGAATTACTAGCAGTTTGCCATGAAGGTCTAGGTGGGTTTTACCAGTCGGAGGGGCTGCACAGCCTGACACCATCCAGTCAGTACTGCCAATGTCAGACAGTGCAAGAGACACCCTTCCAACTGGTAACACCCATCTGGACTTTCTTTGCAAATTGCAAGCACTTCTAGAAAGAATAAAAAAGGAATCGCACACAATGTCACACATCGAGTCACATAAGAATAGATGATCCAGAATTATTATATGGAGAATGCAAGTACGTGCTAAGGCTGAGTTCACACTTCAGTTATTGATTTCCATCAGTTATTGTGAGCCCAAATGAGGTGTTATGATTTGATCTGCACCTGTTCTATGTTTTTTACCCGCACTTGGTTTTGGCTCACTGAAGTGAGAACTCAGACTAAGGCCTCATGCACACGACCGTTGTTCTGGTCCGCATCTGAGCCGCAGTTTTTGCGGCTTGGATGCGGACCCATTCACTCCAATGGGGCCGCAAAAGATGCGGACAGCACTTTGCGTGCTGTCCGCATCCGTTGCTCCTTTCTGTGGTCCGCAAAAAAAAATATAACCTGTCCTATTCTTGTCCGTTTTGCGGCAGCCATTTTCTGTAGTTTTTTTTTTTTAAGTTCTGAGACAGAGAGAGCGCGAGCAGTGTCATTGCTGTGGTCTGTGCTTTCATCTGGATCCTACTCCTTATCCAATTACATTAGATAGTTAGTTAGCTCATATATATAATACAGACAGTGGGAGATAGTCAGTGTAGGTTAGATAGTGATATAGTGTAGCTGATAGGTTCCAGTGCAGGGTGTTAGGTAGCGTGATAGGAATTACTGTTTCTCTACTGTCCATACATACATGCTACAGACATAGTGCTGTGATGTCACAACAATACTACCAATCAGTAATATCTACTCAGACCTGATAAAATGTGAAGTTGCATGTATTGCGCAAAAAATATGCACATCATTAGTGCTTATTTGCACAATCGCGAAAATAATGACTGGAGATCACAAGTTCTAAATTAGCGAATTTATTGTGAATATTATGCGGAAAAAAAAACAAATATTGCCTATGCCGCTCATCACTACGGATTACCCGCACGGCATCCGCTCGTGTGAAAGAGCCCTAACTGTGCATAACTTTCAAAAGGATACACATTTCTGTAAGAGGGAGTGAAAGCATTTTCCCCCTCTTAAATGTGTAATTCCTAGATGGCCTAATGCCCTCTGCCTGTGCACGCCCAGCCCTTTCCAGGAGTTTGTAGCACCATGGGAACATGACACTTCTGTTCCACACTGTGCTTCACTTGCACACATGTCCAGGCCAAGGTCATTGTCCCTGCATTGAACAACCTGTCACACAGACGAGGCATCAGCAGTTTATGCCATTCTCTAATAAAGTCATTTCGTTTCTCCTTTAGTAACTCACTATAGAGATCACATCGTTCATCTAAGGTCAATTCTACTGCATCCTTCACATATATATTCTCAGTCCCCTGCTTTTCATTATAAAGTCTATAATCTAATCTAGCTAATATGCATAAACCGTGGACTGTAAAGCAATCTATTGCTCCCTGTTATCAGCCACTTAGGCTACTTTCACATTAGTGTTAGCAGGGTCCAGCAGGCTGTTCCCTTGCCGGATCCGTACTAACGCTAGCCCATGTGTGCCGCTCCAGCATGCTGCAATTTTTGTCCGGCCGCCTCTTGGCATGCTTGACTTGCTGCGACCGGACCTCCAATATACTGAATGGGGCCGGAGCGGACTTCCGGTGGCACACATGGGCTAGCGTTAGTATGCCTCCGGGAGGCTGTTTCCCTGCCGGTGTCACAGTATTTTCTGTGACGGAGGTTAGATCGGAGAGACTGACTGCACGTGAGGTTAACTGACCGTCTCTTGATTCTCAGTGTTGTGGTTTGGTAATGACCACACCTCTTGCCAGGTGCAGCCCGTGGTTATTACTGCTTTCCCTATTTAGTTTGGTTTCACACGTCATACCATGCAGTTGATATTCTATGCTTACATTTGGAAGAGTTGGTAAGTGGACTTTACTTGTGTCCCTGCTCATCCATTTTCTATAAGATAAGTTGTACTGCTCTTTGTATTTGGTTGTTCCCCTGTTCTTGTTGTTACTAAGCCTCAGGGAGACGCTGGTTCGTTCACCTGGGAAGGAACCAGTAGTCTCATTCCCTGCCACTACCTAGGGCATTTCAGGGCTCCTAGGGTCTAGGTTCCTGTTTATGTATTTTCCCACCTTCAGGGTCTATACATACTGACAGGAGTCAGGGCCAGGTTTAGGGGCTTCCTAGGAGGTGACCTTTTCCCTCTCCCTAGTTCTGTGCCTTTTCCCTCCCCTGTATTCGTGACATTATCAACTGCCATAAAACCGCCATTTTGTTCGGATCGGTGCAGCTATGGATCCTATGTCTGCACTGGTCGGACAGCTGCAGGGTCAGTCTTTGGAGGTAGCTGACCTCCGCGCGATCGTCTTTCAGATCCAGAGACCACAGGCGGCTGGTTCCAGTGGTGGGTACCAGAGGTGGGTATACAGATTTTCCGGGGGTAGCGACAATTTCATTCGGTTCAGGGAGTCGTGTAAATTGTATTTTAAACTGCGTCCGTACTCTTCTGGGGATGAGAGTCAACGTGTGGGTATGGTCATTTCATTGCTTTGCTTAAAGGCGACACTCAGTCTTGGGCTTTTTCTCTGCCGACCGGATCACAGTCCCTCCAGTCGGCAGATTTATTTTTTAGAGCCTTGGGTCTTATTTACAATGACCCGGATCGGATCTTGAGGCCTAGACCAGATTACGTGGTTTACAGCAGGGAGAGCTCTCCGCGGAGACCTATTGCTCTGAATTTAGGAGATGATCTACGGACAGCGGCGTAACGATCGCAGTTGCAGAGGGTGCGACCGCGACTGGGCCCAGCGGGGGGAGGGGGCCCGCTGCACTCACTTGTAATGGGAGTGCTTTGACAGGGTCCGGCATGAAGTACAGTGACAATGCTGGGCCCCGCCAGAGCGCTCTTCAAATGTGTGTAATATGCGCCCTGGGCGCAGAGGCAGGGGGAGTGCAGGGGTAAGGAAGGATGATGGGGGGGGGGGGCGCACATACTCACTCACTCACCCGGCAGTTCTTGTCACTGCCGGGCTCTCGTCTCCAGAGTGAAGCAGGGAGCGCTATCCGCTCCCTGCTTCACTGTTCTTCTGAGTGCTCCTCCTGTTGCCGAACATCGTGCTGCGAGTATATCACAGAGAGTTTGGCTAAGGGACATATTAGACTGTCCAAATCCCCAGTGGTTGCTGGGTTTTTCTTTGTTGAGAAAAAGGATGGAACTCTTAGGCCATGTCTGGGTTTCCGTGAGCTTAATCGCATTACTATCTGTGATCCCTATCCCCTTCCTTTGATCCCAGATTTGTTCAATCAGATTGTCGGTGCCAAGGTGTTCTCTAAATTGGATTTGAGGGGGGTATATAATCTGGTAAGGGTCAAGGAGGGGGATGAATGGAAGACGGCCTTTAATACTCCTGAGGGTCATTTTGAGAATTTGGTCATGCCATTTGGGTTGACCAATGCTCCTGTTGTTTTTCAACATTTCATCAATGACATCTTTTATCATCTGGTAGGCAGGTTTGTGGTGGTGTATCTGGATGATATTTTAATTTATTCCCCGACATGGAGAAGCATCAGGATCACGTGAGACCAGGGGCGGACTGACAACTCATGGGGCCCCCGGGCAATAGGTGATAATGGGACCACTGTGTCCCCACCCACCCTCAAGCCACACCCACACACATCCCCACCCACATATTGCACCGCCCACATCACCTACACTTGGTACAGAATAGATTTATATCATCTTTAGTGTTAACTGCAGTCAGGAGATTAAAAATACTAACAGGGTTTATTCAAATTCACTTGAATTGCAGCTGAATAACTGTGATAACATGCATGTCTTTTGTCTGCTAGGTGACAGATGCAGATCAGGGGTTTAGCCGATTGCAAAATCCATTCCATGGTAGCCAATTTTGAAAATATTTCTAATTCGGCTGTTTTGGACTAGCCTTTTAAAATCCACCAATTGCCAATTCACAAGAAGGACAGAAAGCTGCTAGATTTGCAGACAAGAGTAAGTGGGGAGGTGAAAGAGAGTAAAGCTGGCCATACACCTAGATATAGATTATGACAGCCAGCGGGGCCGGCTAGCAGCATACTGAAGCTTGGCCCAGTGGGAGATTCCTCGATCCGCATAGTTTAGTGTAGATGGAGAAATCTGTTGCACTTTTTCCATCTGACCATAGAAAATCTGCAGATAATCTATAGGTGTATGGCCAGCTTATGTAACTTGTGAGTGAATGTGTCTGTCTTTGCAATGTACTGGACGCAGGAGTCTGTAACGCACTGGACGCAGGAGTATATAATGCACTGGACGCAGGAGTATATAATGCACTGGACGCAGGAGTCTGTAACGCACTGGACGCAGGAGTATATAATGCACTGGACGCAGGAGTATATAATGCACTGGACGCAGGAGTCTGTAACGCACTGGACACAGGAGTCTGTAACACACTGGATGCAGGAGTATATAATGCACTGGACGCAGGAGTCTGTAACGCACTGGACGCAGGAGTCTGTAACGCACTGGACGCAGGAGTCTGTAACGCACTGGACGCAGGAGTCTGTAACGCACTGGATGCAGGAGTCTGTAACGCACTGGACGCAGGAGTCTGTAATACACTGGATGCAGGAGTATATAATGCACTGGACGCAGGAGTCTATAATACACTGGACGCAGGAGTCTGTAATACACTGGATGCAGGAGTCTGTACCACACTGGATGCAGGAGTCTGTAACGCACTGGACGCAGGAGTCTGTAACGCACTGGATGCAGGAGTATATAATACACTGGACGCAGGAGTCTGTAATACACTGGATGCAGGAGTCTGTACCACACTGGATGCAGGAGTCTGTAACGCACTGGATGCAGGAGTATATAATACACTGGACACAGGAGTCTGTAACGCACTGGATGCAGGAGTATATAATACACTGGACGCAGGAGTCTGTAATACACTGGATGCAGGAGTCTGTACCACACTGGACAAAGGAGTCTGTAACGCACTGGATGCAGGAGTATATAATACACTGGACACAGGAGTCTGTAACGCACTGGACGCAGGAGTCTGTAACGCACTGGATGCAGGAGTATATAATGCACTGGACGCAGGAGTCTGTAATGCACTGGACCCAGGACTTTGTAACGCACTGGATGCAGGGCTTTGTAACGCACTACAGGACGCAGGAGTCTGTAAAGCACTGGATGCAGGAGTATATGAAGCATTGGACGCAGGAGTCTGTAACACACTGGACCCAGGACTTTGTAACACACTGAACGCAGGGCTTTGTAATGCACTGGACGCAGGACTTTGTAACATACTGGACGCAGGACTTTGTAACATACTGGACGCAGGACTTTGTAACGCACTACTGGATGCAGGACTTTGTAAAGCACTACTGGACGCAAGACTTTGTAACGAACTACTGGACCCCGGATTTTGTAACGCACTACTGGATGTAGGACTTTGTAACACACTGGACGCAGGGCTTTTTAACACACTGGACGCAGGACTTTGTAACATACTGGACGCAGGACTTTCTAACATACTGGATGCAGGACTTTGTAATGCACTACTGGACGCAAGACTTTGTAACGCACTACTGGACGCAAGACTTTGTAACGCACTACTGGACCCAGGACTTTGTAACACACTACTGGACCCAGGACTTTTTAACGCACTACTGGACGTTGGACTTTGTAACGCACTACTGGACCCAGGACTTTGTAACGCAGTACTGGACGTAGGACTTTGTAACACACTGGACGCAAGGCTTTGTAATGCACTGGATGCAGGACTTTGTAACATAATGGATGCAGGACTTTGTAATGCACTACTGGACGCAAGACTTTGTAACGCACTACTAGACGCAAGACTTTGTAACGCACTACTGGACCCAGGACTTTGTAACGCAGTACTGGATGTAGGACTTTGTAACACACTGGACGCAGGGCTTTGTAATGCACTACTGGACGCAAGACTTTGTAACGCACTACTGGATGTAGGACTTTGTAACACACTGGACGCAGGGCTTTGTAATGCACTACTGGACCCAGGACTTTGTAACGCACTACTGGACGTAGGACTTTGTAACGCACTACTGGACGTAGGACTTTGTAACGCACTACTGGACGTAGGACTTTGTAATGCACTACTGGACGCAAGACTTTGTAACGCACTACTGGACGTAGGACTTTGTAATGCACTACTGGACGCAGGACTTTGTAACGCACTACTGGACGTAGGACTTTGTAACGCACTACTGGACGTAGGACTTTGTAACGCACTACTGGACGTAGGACTTTGTAACGCACTACTGGACGTAGGACTTTGTAACGCACTACTGGACGTAGGACTTTGTAATGCACTACTGGACGCAAGACTTTGTAACGCACTACTGGACGTAGGACTTTGTAATGCACTACTGGACGTAGGACTTTGTAATGCACTACTGGACGTAGGACTTTGTAACACACTGGACGCAGGGCTTTGTAATGCACTACTGGACCCAGGACTTTGTAACGCACTACTGGACGTAGGACTTTGTAACGCACTACTGGACGTAGGACTTTGTAATGCACTACTGGACGTAGGACTTTGTAATGCACTACTGGACGCAAGACTTTGTAACGCACTACTGGACGTAGGACTTTGTAATGCACTACTGGACGCAGGACTTTGTAACGCACTACTGGACGTAGGATTTTGTAACGCACTACTGGACGTAGGACTTTGTAACGCACTACTGGACGTAGGACTTTGTAACGCACTACTGGACGTAGGACTTTGTAACGCACTACTGGACGTAGGACTTTGTAATGCACTACTGGACGTAGGACTTTGTAATGCACTACTGGACGTAGGACTTTGTAACATACTGGACGCAGGGCTTTGTAATGCACTACTGGACACAAGACTTTGTAACGCACTACTGGACGCAAGACTTTGTAACGCACTACTGGACGTAGGACTTTGTAACGCACTACTGGACGTAGGACTTTGTAACACACTGGACGCAGGGCTTTGTAATGCACTACTGGACGCAAGACTTTGTAACGCACTACTGGACGTAGGATTTTGTAACACACTGGACGCAGGGCGTTGTAATGCACTACTGGACCCAGGACTTTGTAACATACTGGACGCAGGGCTTTGTAACGCACTGGACGCAGGACTTTGTAACATACTGGATGCAGGACTTTGTAAAGCACTACTGGACGCAGGACTTTGTAACGCACTACTGGACGCCAGCCTAGCCTCCAGAACATCAGAGAGGCCTGGGGTCCACTTTATAGAATCACTACATTTACAGTTATTTATTATCAAAAAGCATCATACATAACAAAAAAAATTATATTAAACTTAACTACATTTATAATAAAACAATTTACTTACGAAAGAAGCTATTCAGTCGTCTGCTGTGCCGTCCTCTGCTTGCTTCCGCTGATTCTATCCCCTCCTTTCTGTCTCTCCTCAGTGCGCGGGTGCACTGTTATGAGGGATCTGTGGATGACACACTGTTATGGGGGATCTGTGGATGACGCACTGTTATGGGGACATCTGTGTATGACGCACTGTTATGGGGGCATCTGTGTATAACGCACTGTTATTGGGGCATCTGTGGATGACACTGTTATGGGGGATCTGTGGATAACACATAGCATCTTATGCTAAATATGTGTCATCCACAGATCTCCCCCATAACAGTGTTCCTGTGTAAATAGTGACCCCCAATACACAGCAGTCTGTGCACTCATCTGATTTGCAAGGAGGAGGATGGAGTGGAGACAACATGGAGATCACAACAGGACAGAGTATTTCAGTGCTGTGGTCTAGCGTGATGCAGTAATCTGTCCACTCATCTGATTAAATGCATATTAGGAGGGGGATGGAGCCAACATGAAGATCACAGACAATATGTTAATGGAAGGGGCGTCACAGCAGCACATAGAATGTCAGGACTCCAGGAGTCCTATTACTCTCACTATCAAAGTAGCGTTGCGTAGCGGGCTCCTCTCACTTTATTAATGAAGTAGGCACGTGACAAAGTGAGTGACGTTACGCTGCCGTCCGGCCAGGCCTGCCTGCTGCGCTACTTTGATAGGGAGTAGTACTAGTAGTACAGACCTGGGGCAGCTACCCTGCGTTAAAGATGGCCCTGCAGGAGGCGCCTCTCACGGGGCCCCCTAGTGGCCGCGGGCCCTCGGTCCATGCCCAAGTGCCCGAATGGTCAGTTTGTTCCTGTGTGAGACAAGTGTTACAGATCCTAAGTGAGAATAAATTGTATCCTAAGATGGAGAAGCAGGGGCGTAGCTAGAAATGACTGGGCCCCATAGCAAAAAAAAATTATGCCCCCCCCCCCGGATCTCCCACCCTCACATACCCCTCGGACCTCGCCGCCACATCCGCAGCTCCTCATGCACTTGCGACGGTTACGTGTTGGTCACTGGCAACGCATTTGTGCCAGTGTAGGAAATGTATGAATAAATATCTGTGTATTAAAGAAGATTGTTAAGTTGTACAGGGGTCTGTAACACAAGAAGGTGAAAGTACATATCGTGGGGTGTGTATGTGTATTAGACAGAAGGTAGGGATATGTATCTTGTGTAATTTGGGTATTAGGGAGAGTAAGGTGTATATATCTAGTGCTGATACACGTGTAGGTGAAGAGCGGCTCTGTATCAGCACTAGATATATACCCCTTACTCTCCCTAATACCCAAACTACACAAGATACATATCCCTACTTTCTGTCTAATACACATACACACCCCACGATATGTACTTTCACCTTCTTGTGCTACAGACCCCTCAGATAGGATTAGGTGGCTGTGTAATAGGGATTAGGGAAGATGCTGAGATCCGGCTGTACCTCACTGTAAGGTACAGCCGGATCTCAGCATCTTCCCTATTCACACATATACTTGCTGAAGCCTGGCAGGCGCAGCTGCATTATTTAATAGTGTGGTGTGGTAATGGTTAATGGCATTTTGGCGAAGACACAGCCACCTAATCCTATCTGAGGGGTCTGGACCCCTCAGATAGGATTAGGTGGCTGTGTCTTCGCCAAAATGCCATTAACCATTACCACACCACACTATTAAATAATGCAGCTGCGCCTGCCAGGCTTTAGCAGGTATATGTGTGAATAGGGATTAGGGAAGATGCTTTGATCCGGCTATACCTCACACACACAGATGAAATAACTTTTACTCCAGTCTCCACTTGTCCACTACACTAGTCTCCAGTACTCCACTGACTGACGCTGCTGCTTCGGTCGGACACACACCGATACAGACTACAGTGACAGACTCAGTCAGTCCCACTCCCCAGCCAGACCAGAGCCAGCCCTGAGCCCTCACCTCAGTCCTCAGCCACTTGAACTGACCGACTCCAGCAGCTCGCCTCGCAGCTTTGCCTTCATTGTACTTCCCGCTCCGAGTCCGCGACTCCGCCTCCTCCACTTCCGGCTAGGACTAGTTAGATGAACCGCCGCCCAGACTGCCTCTCTGCCTCCGGCTCCGACTGCCCCCTATCACAGCGCCACGCCCGGCCCACGCCACACAATAAATTGTATTTATTTTTTTAAACCTCAGTCGGCGGCGGGCCCCCAGTGGCGTAGGGCCCCATAGCCGCTGCTATGGCTGCTATGGCGATCCCTACGCCACTGTGGAGAAGTGTGTATTTGCAGTTCCGGAAGTGTCATTCCTGGGTTACCTACTCTCATCTTCGGGTTCTCGTATGGATCCGGAAAAATCGATCCGTGCTGTGTTGGACTGGGATCGACCCGAAAATCTGAAAACATTCATGCTATTTTTGGGGTTCACTAACTACTACCATAAATTTATCTTGAATTACTGTTGTTAAAGGGAACCTGTCACCTCCAAAACACATTTTAAACCGACATCATTACCTTACAGTAGCCCCCAGTGTGTTCCTAATCATGTTTTTCATTCCTCCACTGGTTGTTGTGTACTTTATAAAAACACAGTTTTAGGCCGAATGCACACGGCCGTTGTTCACGGCCGTGAGCGGTCCGTGGAACCGCGGCCTGGATTCCCGCTGAGTGCAGGAGCGCACGGCGTCATGGGTTGCTATGACGCCGTGCGCTCCCTGCTGCAGCCGCTGTACAGTAATACACTGGTATAGATAACGTGTGAACAACGGCCGCGTGTATTCGGCCTTAATCTGTTTTCGCTATCCTCAGAGTCAGCTTGAAGTTAAGCGGGCAGCGGCCTCCTTGCTTCAAGTCAAGCTAAGCCTGCCCCTTACCCATCCTCTCTTCACTGTGATTGACATCCTGCTGTGAGGTTGGGATCGTGCAAGTCTCGTGCATGTGCGATGCGCTCCTAGTCACTGCATGATCCATCTCCTGCACTCAACCATTCGCTTTCCTCTCTCTGTGCATGTGCCGGGCTTTTCCGTGACAGCGCACCGCGCATGCGCCAGACTTGCACGATCCCAGTTTCACAGCAGGATGTCAATCACAATGAAGGGAGGATGGGTAAGGGCCTGGCTTAGCTTGACTTGAAGCAAGGAGGCCGCTGCCCCCTTGACTTCAAGCTGTCTCTGAGGATGGCGAAAACACAGATTAAAACAGCGTTTTTATAAATTATACAACAACCAGTGGAGGAATGAAAAACATGATTAGGAACACACTGGGGGCTACTGTAAGGTAATCATGTTGGTTTAAAATGTGTTTTGGAGGTGACAGGTTCCCTTTAAACCATTAATAGATATGACTAAGAAAGGGATTTCTAAGTCTAGTCTGATGAGGCATCACATGCCTTTTCAGCGGTAAAGGAATGTTTTGCTTCTGCTCCTATACTGGTGCAGCCGGATGTGTCACAGCCATTTATTGTGGAGGTTGACGCATCCGAGGTAGGGGTAGGAGCAGTCTTGTCGCAGGGTCCTTCAACTAGTAAATGGCGCCCATGTGCTTTCTTCTCTAAGAAACCCTCGGCTGCTGAAAGAAATTATGACGTAGGCAATAGAGAATTGCTGGCCATTAAGTTGGCTTTTGAGGAATGGCGTCATTGGTTGGAAGGAGCGGTTTATCCCATTACGGTAATTACCAATCACAAAAATCTGGCTTACCTGGAGTCGGCTAAACGTCTGACCCCAAGGCAGTCCAGATGGTTGTTTTTTTACCAGATTTTATTTCATTGTCACCTATCGCCCTGGGATTAAGAACGTCAAGGTGGATGCATTGTCGAGTAGCTTTCCGGAAGATCCTGATCCTATCTTATCTAAAGGGGTAGTTGTCACGGCTGAGGATGGGGGAAACCCTCAGCCGTGTGATGCCAGATGATGTTGTGGCTACTCGGCCATGAGAACAGGATAGGGAGCAGGTCACCTCTTCAAGCATCCCTAACCTGACCCTAACTCCTACCTGCATGGGCCGACCTTTAAGGTAGGAGGACCCATGCGCAGGAACCTCGGAGCCCTGACTTACCCTCCGCAGATCCCTGAGCTAGGAGCTGGGTAAGACGACATACTCCTCCTAGTTACGGAGGAGCAGGAGTCTCCATGGCCAAGCTGCTGGGACAAGGGGAACACAAACAGCTTTACAGGTATGGCAAGCGAACTAATAGTTCCACCAACCTGCCACAGCCTTGCTGACTGGATCCCTGCGCAATCAGGAATCCAGAACCGTAAGCTGCACCAAAACACATAAGAAGGTCCCAACAGAACATAACATACAACATTACACACAGCAAGACATAAACATAAGGACAATATCTTTATGACCACAGGGGTGGCTCTCACTGGAAGGTAATATGCACAGAAGGCTGCTCCAGCCAAGCATGACTGAAGCAACCTACTGAGCCATGCCAAACACCAAGGCTATATAAGCCAAGAAGCCACACCCCACAGTCAGACACACCCAGTGACATCACACACACACTGGGAAGGGAGTTAACCCTTCCAGCACCACAGAAGGGAAACACACCTTAAAAGGGAAAATGTCCAACAGTAGCCACACACTGTGGTTGTTGCCGCTGGCAACGACATGGGTGGCAACCGTGTCCTGGGGAATAGCCCGGAGGCCGGGACACTGCCACCACATGTACAGACAGCCAGACGTTGCCACGGGCAACCACAGGAAGAGTGTCAGTGCACACCACACATACTACACAGAGTGCACACAGACATACAACACAGTGAACACAATACACACACCTAACATAGAGGTTGCTAGGTGCAACCGCATGCACAGCAGGAAAGCTGCCACATACATACGTTGTCAGCGGCAACCACAGGTGAGGCAAATACCACTGCCCTCACCTGTGATTGACAACAAAACCAAACCGCTGACCATCGCATGCGGTTGAAGAGTCACGGTCATAGCCATGGCCGTGACAGTAGTAATATCCACTCTTTATCCCAACCTTGAGGCAGAGGTACTGGAGGCCCAAGGAGATGCACCAGTGTCACCACCAGACATCTGAGAAGCTCTGACAGATGTCCTTCAGAACCTCCTCCTTGAGGTTCCTTTTGTTTTGCTTTCCTTTTCTCATCTCGTTAGCCTCTCTCAGCTGTCATGTAGTTGCACTGATTGCATCCCTTTAAATCCCTTCCCATACTGTATCACTTTGTGGTTTATACAACTTCCTGGAGTGTATGCATGCTGGATGCTACTACTGAGTCTTCTACAGATAAGTTTTGTTCATTCATTTGTGTTTTCCTGTCTGCTGGATCCCAGGTGACCCTGACTCCCTCCGTATCAAGTGTAGGGAGCCGGTGGTCGTGTCCCCTCACTATTATAGGGTGTTCAGGTGTTATACAGTCGAGGTACGAGGATATGCGATCATCTACCATTGAGATTTTTGCATAGGCTGAGCAGTTAGGGAGAGAGTCAGGTCTGTTGCAGGGCTCTCCCTTTTGTTCCTTAGTTTTGGATCCAGTCGGTCGGATCTTCATTTTGTGTCTTCTAGTTTTCTATACACCTTCCGTGACAACCAGATTCTTGTCCTCCGGGAAAGTTGTTTGTTCCTTCTGAATTATGGCACAAGGTGTTCGAGAAACATCACTGTACAGTTCTTACAGGACACCCTGGGAGCAGATCCACGGTCGATCTCATCTCTCATAGATTCCGGTGGCCGGGGTTGCATAAATGTGTGGAGGGCTATGTGTCAGCCTGTAGTACTTGTGCATATGCTAAGGTGACACATACGCGGCCTTCAGGATCTCTACTTCCGTTGTCCATCCCGTCCAGACCTTGGACCTTCATTTGCCGAATTCCTCCGGAAAAATTGGGATTCTGGTGGTTGTTGAGTGCTTCAGTAAGATGTCACACTTTATAGCATTACCAGGGCTACCTAATGCTAAAACTCTTGCACAAGTGTTTGTTGACAACATCGTGAAGCTACATGGTATTCCCCCCCAGATGTGGTGTCTGATAGGTGGACTCAGTTTGTTTCCAGATTCTGGAAGGTGTTTTGCACTCACTTGGGGGTACAATTGTCCTTCTCTTCGGCCTTTTCACCCTTAGTCGAACGGACAGACTGAGCGCACTAACCAGAATCTGGAGACTTATCTGAGATGTTTTGTCTCAGAGAATCAGGAGGAGTGGTCTTTTTTTTTTTTACTTTGGCCGAGTTCGCCATAAATAACCGCAGGCAGGAGTCCACTGATAACTCACCGTTTTTTGGGGCGTATGGGTTCCAAGAGATTTTCCTCTTCTTTGTCATCTATTTGGCGTAAAATTCTAAATTATCTGAAAAAGATGGGTCATCTATTTGGTGTAAAATTCAAAATTATCTGAAAAAGATGGGCAAGAAGTAAAAACGAATGGCTGGCAAGAGGCGTGTGAGTGGTCCGGACCTGAGAGTGGGTGATTCTGTGTGGCTGTCCACAAGAAACATTAAGTTGAAAGTACCTTCGTGGAAGTTGGGCCCAAGGTTTATTGGTCCAAATAAGATCTCTGCCATTATTAACCCGGTAGCCTTTCGTCTTGACCTTCCACATGCTTTAAAGAATCATAATGTTTTCCACTAATCATTACCGAAGAGATTTGTCGAACCTGCTGAACCGTCCTCCCTGCCACCCCCTCCTGTCATGGTGGACGGTAATCTTGAATTTCAGATTGCCAGGATAGTGGACTCCCAAATTCTCCGTGGATCCCTCCAGTATCTCGTTCACTGCAAGGGTTATGGTCCAGAGGAGAGAATGTGGGTTCCAGTGGCTGATGTTAATGACAGTCGTCTTGTGAAAGCATTTCACAGGGCCAATCTAGATAAGGTTGTTCCTGGGTGTCCGGAGGTCACCCGTAGAAGGGGGGGTACTGTCATGGTACCTTCTGGGACAGAGGTTAGAAGATCAGAGAAACTGACTGCACGTGAGGTTAACTGACAGTCTCTTGATTCTCAGTGTTGTGGTTTGGTAATGACCACACCTCTTGCCAGGTTCAGCCCGTGGTCATTACTGCCAGTGGCGTCTCTAGCTTTCAAATTTTTGGGGGGGCACACTGGGGGCCAGGACAAAAGTAAGGGGGGCAGCTATAACAACGATACATTTACACAAGTATGCTTAGAAATGCTGCGATACTTTACCCAATACCTAAAACCGCAACATGGGAGAAAAGTCCTGCTGTCTGTGGTTTAAAAAAATATATAAAATCACTCAGATTTCAACATGTCCTAGTTGCCTGTGGATGACACTTTTATAGGGAGGGGATCTGTGGATGACACTGCTATGGGGGGATCTGTGGATGACACTGTTATGGAGGGGGATCTGTGGATGACACTGTTATGGAGGGGGATCTGTTGATGACACATACCGTGTATAGCATCTTATGCTATATGTGTCATCCACAGATCCACCCCATGACAGTGTCATACCCATTTCCCCCTTCATAACAGTGTCATCCACAGATCCCCCTACCTATAACAGTGTCATCCACAGATCTCCCTCCCCGCCTCTCACAGGAGTGTACATTTGACATTTCTAAACTGTAATCCATATCCTGCAGTAACTTTAAATCAGGATTAAGCGACCGCTCATCTCTACTAGTACCTTAACCTTGCACCACTCGGCTAGCTTCGGTAACAGGGCCAGGCTAAAGCCTACAGGCACTGCCTGTTAGTTGTTACCGAGCGAGTGCTGATTTCTGCAGGTCAGAGGATACGGATTACAGTTTAGAAGAAATGTACAGTCCTGTGAGCGGTCCAGTGGCGGATCCAGAGCCTGGTCTCGGGAGGGGCCCTTCCATATTATTTTCTGTCCGCTGCCACAAAATAATAGTGCTTATAGAACTGACTACACAGTGTAGATGTATACTGTATATTGTGTGGCACAGTGTATGCTATATGTGTATAACATAAACATATTTCACATGAAAACATACAATTACTTGGCTTAGCCCTTGGGGATCTCGGACACCACTACAACACTTGGCTGGGGGGCTCGGCTGAGCTGATGTTGTGTTTTATCCTAATGAGAAAAATTTCATAATAAGGATTTGGAGAAGGGGCAGAGGGATAGCAGAGCAGGGAGAGGCTGGTGCTGCTACTAGGGGTGTCATACCATGGGGGAGTAATAAAGCCCACCATTATGCCCCCCATTAGAAATAATTCTCCTTATAATGTGACAATGCAAAAAATACCCCCTTTTAATGCCTCCAGTTGAGCTAATGTCCCTATAATGTGCCAGTATAAAATACCCCTATATAGTGCCCCCAGTAAATGTCCTCAGTGTCCCCATAATTTGCAAGTATAAAATACTCCTTCTTAGTGCCCCCCGTAGATGACTCCATAGTACTCCTTTCCCCCCTTCCCCATAGTATCCACAATAATATGTCCCAGTATAAAATACTAATGTACAGAGCCCCCCATATAAAATACCCCTTCTTTGTGTCCTCAGTAGATGCCCCTATAGTGCCCACCAATAATGTGCCAGTAATAAGTGCCCCCAATAATGTGCCAGTAATAAGTGCCCCCAAACACATGCCAGTAACAAGAGCCCCCATCATGTGCCAGTAACAAGAGCCCCCATCATGTGCCATTAATAAGAGCCCCCCATCATATGCTAGTAATAAGAGCCCCCATGACGTGCCAGTAACAGGAGCCCCCATCATGTGCCAGTAACAAGCACCCCCTAATGTGCCATTAATAAGAGCCCCCCATCATGTGCCATTAATAAGAGCCCCCCATCATGTGCCAGTAATAAGAGCCCCCCATCATGTGCCAGTAATAAGAGCCCCCCATCATGCACCAGTAATAAGAGCCCCCATCATGTGCCAGTAACAAGAGCCCCCCATCATGTGCCAGTAACAAGAGCCCCTCCAATTTGCCAGTAATAGGAGCCCCCCATCATGTGCCAGTAATAAGAGCCCCCATCACGTGCCAGTAATAAAAGCCCCCCAATGTGCCAGTAAATAGAGACCAGCCCCATCAGGTGCCAGTAATAAGAGCCCCCCAATGTGCCAGTAACAAGAGCAACCCCATCACATGCCAGTAACAAGAGCCCCCCATCACATGCCAGTAAAAAGCCCACCATCATGTGCCAGTAATAAGCCCCCCCATGTGCCAGCAACAAGAGCTGCCCATGTGCCAGTAACAAGAGCCCCACATGTGCCAGTAACAAGAGCCCCCTCATGTGCCAGTAACAAGAGCCCCCCCATGTGCCAGTAACAAGAGCCCCCCCATGTGCCAGTAACAAGAGCACCCCCATTATGTGCCAGTAATAAGAGTCCCCATCATGTGCCAGTAACAAGAGCCCCCCCATGTGCCAGTAACAAGAGCACCCCCATTATGTGCCAGTAATAAGAGCCCCCATCATGTGCCAGTAATAAGAGTCCCCATCACGTGCCAGTAATAATAGCCCCCCAATGTGCCAGTAATAAGAGCCCAGCACCCCATCATGTGCCAGTAATAATAGTCCCCCCAATGTGCCAGTAATAAGAGCCCCCATCATGTGCCAGTAACAAAAGCCCCCATCACGTGCCAGTAATAAGAGCCCCCCAATGTGCCAGTAATAAGAGCCCTTCCCCATCATGTGCCAGTAATAAGAGCCCCCCCCAATGTGCCAGTAACAAGAGCCCCCATCATGTGCCAGTAATAAGACCCCCATCATGTGCCAGTAATAAGCCCATCATGTGCCAGTAATAAGCCCCCATCATGTGCCAGTAATAGGCCCCATCATGTGCCAGTAATAAGCCCCCATCATGTGCCAGAAACAAGAGACCCCATGTGCCAGTAACAAGAGCCCCCCATGTGCCAGTAACAAGAGCCCCACAATGTGCCACTAGTAAGTGCCCCCCATGTGCCAGTAACAAGAGCCCCCCATGTGCCAGTAACAAGACCCCCATAGGCCGGTAAAAGCCCCCCATGGGCCAGTAAAAGCCCCCCATCATGTGCCAGCCCAGTAACATGATGGGGGGCTCTTATTACTGGCACATGATGGGGGTCTTATTACTGGCTTATGATGGGGGTCTTATTACTGGCACATGATGGGGTCTTATTACTGGCACATGATGGGGGCTTATTACTGGCACATGATGGGGGGTCTTATTACTAGCACATGGTGGGGGGCTTATTACTGGCATATGAGCCCCACTTATGTGCCAGTAACAAGAGCCCCCCTAATGTGCCTGTAAAACTATTGCACATGCCATCATGTGCCAGCCCAGTAACAAGCTTAGAGCCCCCCATGTGCCAGTAATAAGAGCCCCCCATCACGTGCCAGTAACAAGAGCCCCCATCATGTGCCAGTAACAAAAGCCCCCCTAATGTGCCAGTAATAAGAGCCCCCATCATGTGCCAGTGATAAGAGCCCCCCATCATGTGCCAGTAATAAGAGTCCCCCCCATCATGTGCCAGTAATAAGAGCCCCCATCACGTGCCAGTAACAAGAGCCCCCCCATCATGTGCCAGTAATAAGAGCCCCCATCATGTGCCAGTAATAAGAGCCCCCATCATGTGCCAGTAAGACCCCAGCCCCCATCACATGCCAGTAATAAGAGCCCCCTAATGTGCCTGTAAAACTATTGCACATGCCATCATGTGCCAGTAATAAGACCCCAGCCCCCATCACATGCCAGTAATAAGAGCCCCCTAATGTGCCTGTAAAACTATTGCACATGCCATCATGTTCCAGCCCAGTAACAAGAGCTTAGAGCCCCCCCAATGTGCCAGTAATAAGAGCCCCCATCATGTGCCAGTAACAAGAGCCCCCCATCATGTGCCAGTAACAAGAGCCCCCCATCATGTGCCAGTAACAAAAGCCCCCCTAATGTGCCAGTAATAAGAGCCCCCATCATGTGCCAGTGATAAGCGCCCACCATCATGTGCCAGTAATAAGAGTCCCCCCATCATGTGCCAGTAATAAGAGCCCCATCACGTGCCAGTAACAAGAGCCCCCCATCATGTGCCAGTAATAAGAGCCTCCCCATCATGTGCCAGTAATAAGAGCCCCCATCATGTGCCAGTAATAAGAGCCCCCATCATGTGCCAGTAATAAGAGCCCAGCCCCATCACATGCCAGTAATAAGAGCCCCCTAATGTGCCTGTAAAACTATTGCACATGCCATCATGTGCCAGCCCAGTAACAAGAGCTTAGAGCCCCCCAAATGTGCCAGTAATAAGAGCCCCCATCATGTGCCAGTAATAAGAGTCCCCCCATCATGTGCCAGTAATAAGAGCCCCCCATCACGTGCCAGTAACAAGAGCCCCCCATCATGTGCCAGTAATAAGAGCCCCCATCATGTGCCAGTAATAAGAGCCCAGCCCCATCACATGCCAGTAATAAGAGCCCCCCAATGTGCCAGTAACAAGAGCCCCCCATCATGTGCCAGTAATAAGCCCCCCTTCATATGCCAGTAATAAGCCCCCCATCATGTGCCAGTAATAACACCCCCCATTATGTGCCAGTAATAAGCCCCCCATCATGTGCCAGTAATAAGCCCCCATCATGTGCCAGTAATAAGCCCCCCATCATGTGCCAGTAATAAGCCCCCCATCATCTGCTAGTAATAAGCCTCCTCATCATGTGCCAGTAATAAGCTTCCCCATTATGTGCCAGTAATAAGCCCCCATCATGTGCTAGTAATAAGCCTCCTCATCATGTGCCAGTAATGAGCCCCCCATCATGTGCCAGTAATAAGCCCCCCATCATGTGCCAGTAATAAGCCCCCATCACGTGCCAGTAATAAGCCCCCATCACGTGCCAGTAATAAGCCCCCATCATGTGCCAGTAATAAGCCCCCCATCATGTGCCAGTAATAAGCCCCCCCATCATGCGCCAATAATAAGCCCCACATCATGTGGCAGTAATAAGCCCCCCCATTATGTGCACATCTGATCTGCAACTACAGGAAACGTTTGGTTGAAGTTATTTCTGCCAAAGGAGGTTCAACCAGTTGTTAAATCCAAGGGTTCACATACTTTTTCCACCTGCACTGTGAATGTTTACATGGTGTGTTCAATAAAAACATGGTAACATTTAATTCTTTGTGTGTTATTAGGTTAAGCAGACTGTGATTCTCTATTGTTGTGACTTAGATGAAAATCAGATCACATTTTATGACCAATTTGTGCAGAAATCCATATCATTCCAAAGGGTTCCCATACTTTTTCTTGCAACTGTATATAAAATTATTTTTTTGCCTAAATAAAAGCACTCACAGCTATGGGGAATGTTCAGTATATTGCGGATGTGCTAGCGGCGATCTAGCAGCGCATGTCCGCAGCTCTATAGGCAAAATCCAGGTGACAGAATCCCTTTAATACTAGGACTTGGATGAGCATATAAGGACTGCAGAAATGAATCCCATCAGAACCCCAAAATTAACTGAAACATTTTGCATGAATACCCAATTTACCCTATTGAATGCCTTTCTGGCTTCGGTACTGAGAAGGATTAGATATGTGTTATGGGCTAAAGCATAGATGGCATGGATTATACTATTAGAATTAAAATCCCCCTCCCTGTCTGGAACAAATCCTGTTTGTTCTGGATGTATCAGTTTAGGGATATCATCACATAAACGATTGTCAAGAAGCTTCACCCATATTTTTACATCCATATTATTTAGTAGGAACATAGGGCGGTAACTTCTACAGTTTTCTAAACCTTTCCTTCCTTTAGGCAGGATTGTAAACATAGCCTCTAGGAATTGTTTTGAAAGGGGGGTTTCCGACATAAATGCTCTGCACCAATCTGTTAATTGAGGGAGTAAGTGAATAGGAACTTCCTATAATAACCTATAGAAAGGCAATCAGGCCCAGGGGCTTTCACTAACTGCATGGATTTAAAGGGAACTTGTCACCTTGAAAATGCAATGTAAGTTACAGTCATCCTGTACAAAAAGAGCTGAGCAGATTGATATATAGTTTTATGGGAAATGATTCAGTAAAACATGTAACTTATATATTAATATTCCTGCTCATTCTGGGCTTTGAAGTGAAGGAGGCGGTCCTATTAGTGATTGACAGTCTTCCTCTATGAGTGTGTATACAGATAGCTGTCAATCACTGATAGGACCGCCTCCTTCACTTCAAAGCCTAGAATGAGCAGGAATTTAAATGCATAAATTACAAGTTATACTGAATATTTTCCCATAAATCTATATATTAATCTGCTCAGCTCCCCCAGCTCTATAACATGATGCCTGCAGCTCAAAGATGTTTAATGTGACAGATTGCCTTTAATAGTGGTTGCGAGTTCTGTTGGGGTAATTGGGTGGAATCGTTTACTGCAATCTTAACGGGAAGGCTTTGGCAAGTTTAATGTATTCAGGAACTGGCCCATACTAAATTGGGAGGGGGGTCAGAGTTAGGGGACTATGGTTTCAAGTTATAAAGATTATGATAGAAATTAATAAAATCTTCAGCTTTTTCTGCCATCTTGGAAACTCTATGCCCAGTTTCCGTCTTTATAGATTTAATGAATATTATGTCTCGGCCCTTAGCTTGTTTCCCCTGTCCCTATGGGTATAATATCGAAATTTTGCATAATGGAAGTTCTTGGCAAGCTTGAGGTTCAAGTGTTAATTCCGTTTCTGTCTCCTCGTTCTTTTGTGCACATGGGTAATATGTGATCTCTTTTGTAAGGTCTCCATATCAGTTATTTGGAAAAGCAGTGTTTTCTGTCTCTCGTTCTTAACTTTATAACCAAATGCTATCAGTACTCTTGAAAAAGCTTTATGTGCTTCCCATGTTATCGTAAGGTGTCATCCCCTTCCTTAAAGGGGTTCTTCTGAAATTAATAAAATAAAATTACTGATAATGCTTAAGTATTTTTGTATAAATATTTTCTCAAAATGCAATTATTTATAATGGCTTGTTTTGTCTAGGGAGCAACTATTAGGAGAAATAAAATGGCCACTGTTCTATTAGTACACACAAAACCTGTCCTAATCACACAGCAGGAGAAGTTACTTCATAACACTGAGCTAAAGAGTTGCCTCAGTCCCCTCTCTGCTCTGCCTGTTAGGGATTATGAACCTCAGTACAGCTGATAAGATCTCCTGCTAAATCTGTGTAAGAATGAAGTTAATGAGGAGACAGCTGAAGTAAAGAGTAGACAGACAGGACAGACTGTGGTAATGTGGGGTTGTGGTAATCTAGCAGGCTGCATACAAGTGCTGCTGCTCATTAGCCACATCCCCACTCCATTCTTACAGCGATTCAGCGGAAGATTTTATCAGCTGTATTCAGGATCATAATCCCTGATGAGCAGAGCAGAGGGGGGCTGAGGCAGCTCTTTAGCTCAGTATTCTGAAGTAACTTGGTCTGCTGTGTGATTAGGACAGATTTTGTGTGTACTAATAGGACGGCGGCCATTATTTCTTCTGATGATTGCATAATAGACAAAATGAGCCATTATAACTAATGAAAAGTATTTGGGAATATATTTATAATAAAGTAATATTTAAGTATTTGCAGTAATTTTATGAATTCCTGGAAAACCCCTTTAAAAAAGACAGATGATTTATCTGTACGAGGGGATGAGTGGATGTCATTATTTAATAAAGTCTCATTTAAGCTCCATACCCATTCTTTGGTTGGAAGATTATGGAAGGGCATGAAGGCTGATACTGGGTCATATTCTGCTATAGTGATAGGGCCAGTATCCACTGATTTAAGCATGTCAAGGAGGTTATCAGAGATGAACAGTCCCTGAGAAGAACCATGAACAGCACAATAATATGTATAGTCTTTAGTTGAGGTATGGATCACGCTCCATGAATCTAAAAGATGTGCATCATGCAAGAACCTTTGGGAGTGAACAGTGGATCCAGTAAAGGTGTCTAGCAGGGGGTTCAATGCAACATTGAAATCTCTTCCCTCAACTCTTACCCCTTCAACACAATCTTGTAACCTTGCCAAAGTGGTTTGAAAGCGTATCTGAGTTAAAATAAAAAAGTTTGCATAACATCTTTGCTTCTTTGTACAGTCACAACTGTGAAGGAGCAGTTATATTTGGGTTGCCCTAATGTTTTATCTGCCATATTATTCTCTGTTTCAGCTGCACAGCTAGATACATTTCACTCAGCAGCATGGAGTGTCTCTCTTCTGCCAGTACTGTATTGCCGTGACATCCTTTCCATTTCTTCCCATTATGTTTACTTTTAGCTCTAGAGCTCACAGAACAGATAAGAAAGGATAAATCACACTTATAGAAAGGCAGGAGGCCCCTGTGATGTTCAGAAGCAGTGTAGAAGCAGTTCATTTATCAGGCTCACAATCAGCTAACACTGACATGCCCCCACTCCCTCTCAGCTTCTGAGTCTCTGTTACCAGGGATGGATCTTGCCTGACAACAAGCAGTGGACTGCAAGTTAGGTGGAAGTGCGACCCCCTAGTGGCCATGACTTTACAGCTTTTTTTCAGGTGAATGTAGGCATATTTTTTAAATGAAGTGATTTAGACGTTTGTTATTTACACCATTCTCCATCAGATGAAACTGTAGGAAAGTACAGTGACTCTTTAAGCCATTTTATTTGATGTCAATTGGGGGAGTGTAAACTAGCAAGCTTGACCCAAACTAAACAAATTTTGCCTTTAACAATGAAAAAACAACCTTCAGTATCCTGGTAAGTAACTGAAGGGACAAAGGGTATATGTTTAGCTATAGCTACACTAGCCCCCTAAGATGCAGTTTTATATGTACTATGGAACTATTGCTAATATTGAGTTGGTGGAAAACTTGGAACTCTGTGTGTGTCTTGTAAAAATGCTATATTTGTCTTAGCTTTCCTTAGGAGTGTAACAACCTAGGATCTTTTTTTCAGTTGCATTTAGGCACCTGATGTTGAAAGATGGGAATGTAATATCAGTCATCTTGAATTAGAAACATTCTCCAGAATAAAGCGAAATGCATCATGTACACAACAACAGAGTGGGGAAAAAAAGAGGGTGAAGAGATTGGGGCAGCAACAAATGCAACCAGCTACATACAAATGGTACAGGAAATGATAAATGTATGCTATTCGACATAATGTACATTAGGCACATCTACTATCATTGGGGTTACTACTAACACATACATTCACACTCCATCTGTACATACTCTGTCACTCGTGTTTACTTGTATTATTATTCCATATCGAATTGTCCTATTTTCTGCCGTTTCAGTTTAGTCCATACATTTCATTTGCTTGCCTGCTTATAACCATTCCCCTCTCCCCCACTTACGAGTCCGGCTCAAAAGGAAGATTATCCCTAAAGTCATGTTGATCTTCCTTACAGTGATACAGATCCTATTACTTCCCAAGGTCAATAACAACTCTTCTTGATCTATATGCTTAGGATACTTAGAGGGCAAAAACATCATCTAATTGTATTCAATTGTGTGCACAAATGAATCACAGGAAACAACAATCAGATAATTTATATCACTATGTACAACATGAGAGATGACATATTGGTTAGCTGCTAGTTGCTAGTACCTGCAGCATATGTGTACTATGCTTTCCAACTTTTGACAGGGAAGATTAGGGTGCTTTTGATAAAGGGTGTACACAGTCTTATGCCCCTCCCATTATATATGACATCCTCCCAACCTACCTCATTGGAATCACTAAGGCTTCATGCATGCGACGTATCCATTTTGTGGTCTGCAAAATATGGATATGCAAAACACAGATGACGACAATGAGTCGGTGGTCCCATTGTGTGCGGTCTGTTTTATTTGCGGACCCATAGAAATTAATAGGTCTGTGTGCAATCTGCAAAATATGGAACAGACATGGATACAAAATACAGTGGTGTGCATAAGGACTTATTGTACATATGACCCTCACACAGACCATAGACCAGACTCCATAAACTAATACAGACAACACATGACAAGTACACAAATACGGCGTAGCCCACGAAAAAATAGCCTGCCTCCAATATCTCCAAATCAAACTGCCTAGTAGTAAATCTGTCTTAGTTGCCCATAGCAGCCAATCAGAGTTCAACTTTCAGTTCCCACAGGGCTCTGAAAATAATGAAAGCTGAGCACTGATTGGTTGGTATGGACAACTAAAACAGGTTTACTATTAGGCAGTTTGATTTGGAGATATTGGAGGTGGGCTACTTTTTCATGGGCCAACCTATAACTACTGTACAGACTACATACCCAACACTCACTAATACCGGCCACAAATATGAACCCCTTTACAAATACAGACCACTGATCAGAGCCCCTAAACCAATGCAGACACTTAAATCCCTAAATACAGATCCCAGATCAGAGCCTTGAAAAACAAATTTAGACCCCAAAATGCATACGGTACATATTCCTCCAGATTCCCTAAATAAATACAGATCCTTCAAGGCCCCTAAATTAATATAAACTCACAGAGCACCTAAATAAATACGGACCTCAGACCCCCAGGGCCATATTTACAGTTCATCCTGCCCTAGGCACTTAGTGCCCCCCTCCCCCCAACATCCCAGTTAATGTCCATACAATTTAGATAGCTGACAGCCAAACGCTCCCTAGACCGCGTCATCTATCCATCATAACTTGCCACACTTCTCCTGGCTGGTTTGTGAAGTGGGACTTCTTCAGCTGCATCTGGTCTTATGGTCAGTGTGGGCCACTGTCTGATGAGATGGAGATGACTCTGAGGAAGGCCGATGATTGGCATACTGCTAGAGAATGGACTGATGTATATACAGTATACTGCTATAGAATGGACTGGTGTATATACAGTGTACTGCTAGAGAACGGACCAGTGTACATTATTTACAGTATATTGCTAGAGAATGGACTGGTGTATATACAGTATACTGCTAGAGAACGGACCATTGTACATTATATACAGTATACTGCTAGAGAATGGACTGGTGTATATATAGTATACTGCTAGAGAATGGACAGGTGTATATACAGTATACTGCTAGAGAATAGACTGGTGTATATACAGTATACTACTAGAGAATGGACTGGTGTATATATAGTATACTGCTAGAGAATGGACTGGTGTATATACAGTGTACTGCTAGAGAAGGGACCAGTGTACATTATATACAGTATATTGCTAGATAATGAACTGGTTTATATAATATACACCAGTCTATTCTCGATTAGTATACTGTATGTACAATAGTCCATTCTCTAGCAGTATACTCTACATACACCAGTCCATTCTCTAGTAGTATACTGTATATACACCAGTCCATTCTCTAGCAGTATACTGTATATTAGGGGTGGGCGATATAGGCGATATAGGCGATATGCGATATGAATTTGGGCCACGATATGGATTTTCGCCATATCGCCTATATCGCCGGACCGCGATATGATCGCGCGCACCATGTTCTGAGCCGGCCGGCACAGCGGAGGGAGGAGGAAGGAGGAGGGAGTCCCTCCCTCCCCACTGTGCGCGGCTGCCGCTGAACACCAATGAGGACCGAGGAGGAGGAGGGGAGGGACTGTGGCCACTGCACTACCAATGAATGTGCCGGCCATATCCCTCAGGGTCCCCCTCCTCCCCCCCATCATTGGTGGCAGTTTGCAGTTCCGATCGGAGCCCCAGCAGTGTAATGCTGGGGCTCCGATCGGTTACCATGGCAGCCAGGAGTCACGCTGCTGAAGTCCTGGCTGCCATGGTATGTTAGTGAGCAGAGAGCAGCGCATTATACTCACGTGCGCTGTGGCCGGCGGTCGCTCCTTTTTCTGTCTGTGCGGCGGATAGCTAATGCTTACAGCATTAGCAATGCGCCGCACAGACCTATGAGAAGAAGGAGCGACCGGCGGCCACAGCGCACGTGAGTATAATGCGCTGCTCTCTGCTCACTAACATACCATGGCAGCCAGGACTTCAGCAGCGTGACTCCTGGCTGCCATGGTAACCGATCGGAGCCCCAGCATTACACTGCTGGGGCTCCGATCGGAACTGCAAACTGCCACCAATGGGGGGGAGGGACCCTGTGGCCACTGCCACCAATGATTAATACTGGCGAGGGAGGGAGGGGGGGTTTGCGTTACCAGAGGGGGCAGATCAGAGGTTGGGGAAGGGAGGCAGATCAGAGGCTGGGGAAGGGGGGCAGATCAGAGGCTGGGGAGAAGATCAGAGGCTGGGGAAGGGGGGCAGATCAGAGGCTGGGGAGAAGATCAGAGGCTGGGGAAGGGGGGCAGATCAGAGGCTGGGGGGGCCTGGGGGCAGATCAGAGGCTGGGGGGGCAGATCAGAGGCTGGGGGGGCAGATCAGAGGCTGGGGGGGGCAGATCAGAGGCTGCGGGGGGCAGATCAGAGGCTGCCGCCATGGTCAGCTCCCTGCTGTTGTGTGCACTATGCACAGGGCAGCAGGGAGAGTGTAAAGTCCTATTCACCCTAATAGAGCTCTATTAGGGTGAATATGACAAGGGTTCTGGCCCTTAAGGAGGCCAATAGTTAATAAATAAAAAGTAAAAAATAAATAAAATTTAAACCCCCCCCCCCCCCAATATAGAAAACAATATATCGCAATATATATCGCATATCGCACATGCTTAAAATTATATCGCAATATAGATTTTAGGCCATATCGCCCACCCCTACTGTATATACACCAGTGCATTCTCTAGCAGTATTGAGTATATATACCAGCCCATTCTCTACCAGTATACTGTATATACACCAGTCTATTCTCTAGCAGTATACTGTATATACACCAGTCTATTCTCTAGCAGTATACTGTATATATACCACTCCATTCTCTAGCAGTATACTGTATATACACCAGTCCATTCTCTAGCAGTATATACACCAGTCCATTCTCTAGCAGTATGATGAAAGTACAAGACACCTAGGGAGATGACAAGCATGGATGAATTTGTCATTTGTTTTCATTTTGTTTGTGTGCACTGCTAGAACATATCTCCAATCAGCAGGCTAAAATTTAACTGTAAGGTTATGGCCACACTTAACACTTGTTGTGAAGTTGCCACAGTTTGCACCCTATGCTTTGCAAAGAATAACACTCACTGTGTACATCTGCAGCATTCATTCACATTTCTGATTTTTTTTTTTCACAGCATATACAGTAGATGAGATTTCTTACAATCACATCCACTTTGCTGGTACTGCAAAATCCACAAACCATCAGCTGCAAATCTGCCGCCTTTATGCCATATGTGAACATACCTTAATACTCAGACTTCTGCTGTTTGCATTCACAATACCCCAGGGCCACATGTACGTAAAGCAGCCATGAGTGATATGTCATGCTGCAAAAAAATTTAGACTGCGCGCTCCCTCGGCTTGTGTGCCTGCACAGCTTCACACAATGCAAATCAGCATTAGGAGTGTGCAAAGATCCTGCTGCTGATGGCCCAGTGTTTGGCTGGCAGGCAGCAGGCGCGCACCCAGCATGGAAGAAGTTGAGAGTGACTTGTGCTGCCTGCCTCGCCAGTGTCGCCAGCCAAACAGTCATCCCGCAGCCAGGACCTGTGCCACTGCCAGCCCGCCCACACAGTAAGACTGCCCCAGCCCCCAGTCACTAGCTTTCCAACCCCAACCCGGATCATTAGGTTTCACTGGTGTAATTAGAAATGACTGGGCCCCACAGGAAATGTTTGAATGGGCCCCCCCAGATGTCCGGCACCTCTGACCAGCAGAGACCCGTGACTTCTTCCCTAATACAGTCCGATTATCATCCAATAGACAATAGACAGTGTAAAAATATCATATTACAGTATACATATATTTCCATGACTTGTCTATTAGACAATAATTGGACTGTATTAGGGAAGAAATCAAGGGTCTCTGATGGTCAGAGGTGCCGGACAACTAGCGGGGACTATAACATTTTTTGCTGTGGGGCCAGTTCAAAAAATTGCTGTAGGGCCCAGTCATTTCTAATTGCACCAGTGTCCCTAATGTTTTCAGTAGGTCATGTATACATTTCTTTATTGGCAAATGGGGGTGTGGCAGGGGAGGAGCCAGGGCAGGAGGTGGGATGGTCCACGGTAGTGGGCAGGGTTAGGGGGCCTAATTCAGATTCTTGCTATGGGGCCCAATGATTTTTATGTACGCCCCTGGCTGGAGCATTGGTTAACCCAAAAGGCATGACCAGATTCTCAAAATGACCCTCAGGGGTATTAAAGGCTGTCTTCCATTCGTCCCCATCTTTGATCCTTACCAAATTATATGCCCTTCTCAGATCCAATTTAGAGAACACCTTGACACCGACAATTTAATTTAACAAATCCGTAATCAAAGGAGGGGGGTAAGGATCACGGACGGAAATGCGTTTTAGTTCACGGAAGTCCAGACATGGTCTAAGGGTACCATCTTTTTTTTTTTACAAAGAAAAGCCCAGCAGCCACTGGAGATTTCGATGGTCTGATATGACCCTTTGCCAAGCTCTCTGTGATATACTCTCGCATAGCCTTTCTTTCAGGCTCCGAAAGACTATACAACCAAGATTTGGGTAGTTTAGCTCCAGGAATAAGATTGACGGGACAATCATACTCCCGATGCGGGGGTAACTCCTGGTTACCACTCTCAGAAAACACATCAGAAAATTCAGAAGTGAACGAGGGTACAGTTTGAGTGGTGACCACAGAGAAAGACTCATTAAGACAGTTGTCCATGCAAAAATCACTCCAATCGAGAATCTGTCTCGCTTGCCAGTCAATGGTAGGGTTATGTTTGCTTAACCATGGCAAACCCAAAACCATCGGAGCAGGCAGACCCTCAAACACATAACATGAGGCAGATTCCTGATAGAAATCACCCACTCTCAAATGGATGTCATTTGCCACCTGCGACAGAATCAATTGCAAAGACAGAAATGCTTGTGTCTAGTGCTCTAGTAGTCAACCCATGAATACGAACAAACTGTCCATGAATCAGGTTAACCCCAACCCCACTATCGATAAATATCTAAATTTCCACAGTTTTGGACTCTAGCGCCACCTTGGCAGACAGGAAAAATCGGATACTACCAGTAAATGACAAAAGTACGTTTCCTTGCTCCCCACCCACACCACCAATAGTAATTTGGGGTTTAAGCGTTTTTCTTTTGTTTACGCCTTGGCGCCGAATGTATGGACACATATTTACGAAATGTCCCTTTTTTCCACAACAAAAACAGACTCCCTTCATATGACCAGAGCTCTTACCAGCAGTCCCAGGACTAGCTCCCCCCAACTGCATAGACTTCTCACAAGGCGTAACCACAGGTGTCTTTTTACCATAAGTGTCAAAGGAAGCCGCCACCTTATTTGACAGTGCGTCCTAAGCGTTAGGACCCTTAGATCTCCCCCTCAGGCATCTATCCAAACGTACAGCCAGGGACATAGCTGCTTCCAATGACTCAGGTTTTTCATGCAGTCTCTTAGATAGACCCTGACAGAACTGGCTATGGAGAGCAGGATCATTCCACTCTGTATCCATAGCCCATCTCCTAAATTCAGAGCAATAGATTTCCATGGAGCGCTCTCCCTGCCGTAAACCACGTAACTTGGTCTCAGCCTGAGAGATCCGATCTGGGTCATCATAAATAAGACGCAAGGCTCAAAAAATTCATCTACCGACTGGAGAGGTGGTGATCCGGTCGGCAGAGAAAAAGCCCAAGACTGTGCATCATCCTTAAGCAAAGAAATGATTATACCCACACGTTGACATTCATCCCCAGAAGAGTATGGACGCAGCTTAAAGTACAACTTACACAATTCCCTAAACCGAATGAAATTGTCACTACCCCCAGAAAATCTGTCCGGGAGAGCAACCTTAGGTTCAGGGCAGGCCTGGTTCCCACCATCGGAACCAGCCACCTGTGGTCTCTGAATCCGTAAGACTGTCGCGCAGAGGTCAGCTACCTTCAATGACAGTACCTGCAGATTTTCGACCAATGCAGACATAGGAACCATAGCTGCACTGACCTGAACAAAATGGCGTTTTTTATGGCAGTAGATAATGTCACGATCAGGGGGGGGGGGACTCCACACTGAACACAGGAGGGAAGAGGAACAGTAACTGGGCCTGGAAACTAGGAGTAACTGGGCCTGGAAACTAGGGAAGAAACAGATCACCTCCTAGACAACTCTAATCCGGGCCCTGACTACCTATCAATATGAATAGACCTTGAATGTAGGAATGTTCATATGCTGTATACCTAGGCCCTGATTTCCCTATAAGGCCCTGGAATAAGTTTAGGACCAGAGACAACCCATTCCTCCCCAGATTGGTCGAATGGAAGTCTCTATCTCAGGCTCAGATACAACAACAGATGGCAGATAGCTATTCCCAAGGATCTTCTAGGGTGAGTGAAGGATGAGATTATATCATCTGCATACAGAGATATGTGATGTGTGCGGTTACCTATGGTCACACCGGATATGTCCATGTGAGTTCTGATAGCTTGTGCTAATGGTTCAAATGATAACACAAATATGATGAGAGATAGGGGCAGCCCTGTCTACTTCCATTCGTTATGGGGAGATGGTCTGATAGGGTAGAGTTAGCTAATACTTGTGCGGAGGGGGTCAAATAGAGACCTGAGATCACAGTGAGACACGTTTCTTCAAACCCCATAAGTCTCAGGACAGAAAAGACGAATGACCAATTTACCCAGGTCGAACGCCTTCTTTGCGTCTAATGTTACCAGCACTGCATTATTTTTTTTTGTCTTTCCAGATTATCTAATATATTAATGACCCTTCTAGTATTTTCATAAATCTGATGGCCTTTTATAATGCCAGTATGGTCAGGAGATACAAGGTTTGGAATTATTACGGCCAGACGGTTGGTGAGAATTTTGGCGTATATATTAACGTCTGAATTAAGCAAGGAAATTGGACGAAAGTTTTAAGGGACATCGGGGGTTTTGCCGGGTTTGGGTATAGTAACAATTGTAGCTTATAGCATTTCTTTTGGGAATTTTCCCTCCTCTATGGCATGTTATAGAGTATGAGTCAAGTATGGTGTCAAAATGTCTCCATAATATTTATAGTATATATTTGATAAACCATCTGGACCTGGAGCTTTATGTAGATGTAGAAAGCTGATAGTCATTAGGACCTCTTTCCGAGTTATTGGTGCATTTAGAGATTCCAATTGGGAAGTGTTTAGTTTAGGGAGATGAATAGATTCTAAATATGTATTTATTGATGTCTGCTGTGGTTGGGTAGCTAGGTTGTTTCCCTCTAGATTGTATAGTGATGCATAGTAGGATTTGAATTTGTTGGCAATTTTGTCTGGGTCATATATGTGGGCATTAGTAGACTGGTTTTTGAGAAAGGGAATCCTTGATTTTACTGCTTTTTGTTTGATCTTATGTGCAAGTAGTTATTGTGCCTGCTTTATTAGCTTGTGAATAATATGTGGCTTTAGTCTTCCTGAGGCTTTGTTCATATTTGTACAGTAGGAGTTCTCTGAGTTGGAGCCTCAGAGATTTTAATTGTGAAGTACGTGTGGGGGAGAGGTTTCTTTTATTGAGCGTTTCCAGGGGTTTGATTTTTGACATTAGTTCTGTAAACTTACTCTCTCTTTCCTTTTTTGCTATACTCCCTATTTTCATGATGATTCGCCTGATATAAGCTATAGGCTTTATGGGCATTCCATATGGAGAAGGGGCTAGAGACTGAGCCTTCATTATTTGAAAATATTCTTGAAGCGCAACCCCAATCTTCTCCCTATGTGAAGTATGCTCTAAGAGAAAAGGGTTCAGACGCCAGGAGGAATTGTGTCCAGGGGGCACATGTCTTGTAGTTTTAGGGCTGTTTCACACGAGCCAGTCCATTGCGGGAAGCACGCTCCGTGTGTGAGTGTGATCCTCCGCTCTGGTAAGTGACAGATCATTAAGCAATGCGCCGCACAGACCTGTCACTTACCAGTAGGAGGAGCTCCTGGCCGGTCACAGACAGAGCAGCAGGTAATTATGATGCTTTTAATATTGCTAAGTAACCATGGCAACCAGGACTGCAGTAGCGTCCTGGTCGCCATGGTTACTGATCGGAGCCCCAGCGATTATACTGGGACTCTGATCGGAACTCTCCGCTGCAACCAATGATCGGGGGGGGGGGGGGCAGCACACTGGCCATCAATGAAATGAATACAATAGAGGGAGGGAAGGGGGTCGGGGGGAGGCCGTACACTGGCCACCAATAAAATTAATACAATAGAGGGAGGAGGGGGGCCGGGGGGGGCGCACAATAGCCACCAATGAAATTAATACAATAGAGGGAGGGGGGCCGGGGGGGGGCGCACTGGCCACCAATGAAATTAAAACTGGGGAGGGGGGTGCGGCACCTGAGGGGTTAATTGTGCGGATCACAGCCCCCTGTAAGAGATCGGGTGCTGCCAGGCAGCAGGGGGCATTCTTGTTCACAGTTCGTAGTATATTCTAACTATGGGAACGCCTCTGTGTTAGAATATACTGTCGGATCTGAGTTTCCACGATCTAACTCAAATCCGATGGTATATTCTAACACGGTGATGGGGACGCTTCAAGTTAAAATATACCATCGGATTGGAGAAAACTCAGATCCAATGGTATAATAGGGACTCCAGACTTTACATTGAAAGTCAATGGGGGACGGATCCGTTTGCAATTGCACCATATTGTGTCAACGTCAAACGGATCCATCCCTATTGACTTCCATGGATCCTCCAAAAATCAAGGAAGGCCCACGGAAGAAAAAACGGACATGGATCACTGAACTACGGAACCCGTTTTTGCGGATCGCAAAAAAAAAACGGTTGTGTGCATGAGGCCTAACTTTTTCATTTTTCTGTCTATAATAGCTTTATGAGGGCTTGTTTTTGCGGGACAAGTTGTAATTTTTAATGGAACCATTTTGGGGTACACAGAACTTTCTGATTAACTTTTATTAACTCTTTCTTCGAGGGAGATGGGAAAAATAGCAATACTGCCACTGTGTTTTTACGTTATAAATTTTACGGCGTTAATTTTTCAGTATAAATAATACAATAATATCTTTATTCTCGGGGTCAGTACAATTACAGTAATACAAAATAAATAGTTTTTTTTACCCTTTTTTTAAAGAAAAAAAATGTTTTTGCATTTCCGCTTCCCAAGACCCATAACTTTTTTATTTTTTTATTTCTATGGAGTTGTGTGGGGGCTTCATTTTTGTGGGATTACTTTTATTTTTTATTGGTATCATTGCACTGTCTTTACAGGAAGCCCTTAGAGCTGTTGTACAAGTAGACCCCCGTGAGGCAGAGAATCAGGACAAAACCCTGAAAGAGCAGTTTATTGAAGGTGTCAATACAGACAATTTAAAGAGCCAACTAAGAATGCTAGCGCCCAGCATCCAAGTGCTGCCTTCTTAGATTTTAAAGAACTAGCTATCAGTATACTGGGAAAAAGTTCACCAACAGAACCCGTTGGATCTGCTGTAGTGCCAGCAACACATTTGGTCACCCCTGTCAAACCTTTACCTGTCGTCAGTCAGGAAACCCAAGCCCCAATTCCTGACACAGTTGCTGCCCTTACTGAGCAAGTCCAATTCCTGACTAAAAGTCTGGAGAAAGTTCACAAAAAATTGGAACAATGGGAAAAGCCACTATTGCTGGAGGATGAGAAACCTGTATCCAGAAGGCTCTTCTCCCCTGATTATAAAGAGACTTATTCCAGAAATTCAGGCGGACGCCCACCTGACCGCACTAGTACTCCCAGGCGGCCTATCTGCACATACTGTCACAAGCCAGGCAATACTGAAGCCACCTGCTGGCAGTTAAATGGGCGCCCCCCGAGGTCAGGGACCACCCCTCGGGAGGTAGATCAATAGGTCCAGAAGATCCCTACCATTCAACAATCTGCATTTGAAAAATACTGGGACCAAAATCAGCTTACCCAGCCCCCAGAATCCAGTCTCATAACCAGTAACGGCAAACCTGTACCAATACTAGGTTACTGGGAACCAACTATTCAAGTAGGAGGAACTATTCTATCCCAACAAGGTATTATTGTAGTACAAGTGAAAGAAAATAACAACCCTCCAATAGTCCTAGGCATGAATGTCCTTAGGAATTGTTATGCTAAAATGCTGGAAGCCTTACACCAGTCAGTGCCTACTGCTTCTTTTGCTTCTAAGAAGGTAATCCAACAAACCATTCATGTACTGAGCGCACAACAGAAATTCACCAATGAAAAAGGGGAAATTTGCTGTGTTCGCATCCGAGACAATCAACCAGTGATTCTCAAGCCCAACACCAAAACTCTCCTGTGGTGCCGAGCCATAGTTGGAATTCAAGGTCAAGACTACCAAACCCTGGTAGAGCCTGTCGTCTTGGAAGACTATCCTTTAGTTAGAGCTGCAAGAAGCCTGGTAACCATCTCTGAAGGTAAAGTGCCTATTCGTCTCCTCAACTTAAGTGATCACAGTGTAACGTTAACAAAGTACCGTCCCGTTGCACAGCTGATCCAGGTTACCTTTCAAGATGTCATCAGCGTGACTACAGATCTCAAGATACAACACCCACAGGACCAAAACTTAAACACCCCCTGGTGGAAAGAACTTCATGTGGGAGATGCTTCAACACCAGAACACCAACTGGAAGAAGTATTGCAAGTCGTGAAGGAGCATCACCGTGCCTTCAGTAAGCATTCTACAGACTATGGGGAAGTGGATATCATAAAACATTCCATCCCTATAGGTTCACACCCACCGATTAATTAAAGGTATCGGCCTATACCACCTACTATGTACCAATCCGTCAAGCAAATGATTCAGTAGATGAAAGACTCCAATATCATTAAAGACAGCCATAGCCCATGGGCTGCTCCACTAGTTCTAGTCCGGAAAAGAGACGGCAACATCAGATTCTGTGTGGACTACAGAAAAATCAACCAAATTACTCACAAAGATGCTTACCCTTTACCATGCATAGAGGAATCCTTGACAGCTTTAGGATCTTCAGCCTACTTCTCTACTCTTGATTTAACCAGTGGATACTGGCAAGTACCAATGGCACTGGAAGATTGTGAGAAGACTACATTTGCCACCCCTATGGGCCTATTTAAGTTCAACTGCATGCCCTTTGGACTTTGCAATGCGCCTGGAACTTTTTAGAAATTAATGGAGCGTTGTCTGGGCCACAAAAATTTTGAAACCGTCCTGTTGTACTTAGATGACGTCACCATCTACTACAAATCTTATGAAGATCATTTGAAACATCTGGCCAAAGTTTTTCAAGTTCTCATTAAGCATGGACTAAAAGTCAAACCATCCAAGTGTCATCTACTGAAGCCAGAAGGTAAATACTTAGGGCATATCGTCATCTCTGAAGGTGTTAAACCGGATCCAGAGAAGATAGCCGCAGTCCGAAATTGGCCTACTCCCACTACGGTGAAGGAAGTAAGAAGTTTCCTCAGTTTCGCAGGATATTACAGACGTTTCATTCCTCACTTTGCCCAAATTGCAGAGCCCATATTGGAACTTTTGAAAGGGCATCCTAAAAGATACCAGAAGACTCCCATACCAGTGGAATGGAACACTGAAAGAGAAATTGCCTTCCAGCTCCTGAAAAAGAAGTTAACAGAACCACCTATCTTAGGTTATCTGGATTATCATCAGCCATTTCATCTTTACACAGATGCAAGTAAGAAAGGTCTGGGAGCGGTTTTGTCACAATTACAAGAAGGTAACGAAGAACTTCCGGTTTCGGCGCCGACATGGAGAGACGTAGCTAACCTCAGCTCTGTGTAGGTCGGTGGGCAAATTAGCAAAATCCCTCATACATACCGGAGGAACTCCAGGGAAACTGTGCTTACCGCTTCGGTAGGAGCATATGGATCGATATATTATGAATATGGGGACGAGGAACAAGGCAAAAGCCCAGAAGCTGGAAAAATCTGCAGCGCGGGAACTTGAGGCAGCAGAGGAGGAATCTTTCCCGCCCGCACAGCTGAATGAAATGGGTGAGCAGCATCCACATAAAGAACCTGAAACTCAAGGGGAAGATCAACAGGTGGACTACTTTCGACTGGCGATCGAAGTAGCGAATAGAATCTTACCTGACCTGCAAAAGTCCCTGGCGAACACAGTGGGACTGACATTACAGTCCTTACAAGCAGCCACAGCCGAACATGGTAAACGGCTAGACAGCGCTGAACATAGGATCCAGACGCTTGAGGAATCATACTCTGAAATCCGAAAGAAACTGGAGAAAGCAGCAAGCGAGACCATAGGCCTTAAAATAAAAGTGGACGATTTGGAAAATCGCTCGCGCAGGAGAAACCTGCGCATTTTGGGCTTACAAGAGTCAATTCCTGCACATGATCTAGCCTACATTTGTGAGCATAGGTCCCGACCTGAGAGAAGGTACAGACCGGAACCTAAAGGCGCCATCAGCGCTAACAAGAAGACCGGTCATAGTAAAGTACCTTGACTTTACAGATAAAACCGCGATCTTGCGAATGTTCAAGCACCTAAAATCTTCCCTGGAGAGAAAAGGCCAGAAAATCCTAATCTTCGGCGACTATTCAGCGGAGGTACAGAAGAAGAGGAGGGAATTCTCTTCCATATGCTCGGAATTGTATGATCAGTGAACGAGATTTGCACTATTGTACCCCGCAATTCTAAAAGTCTTCCACACCGATGGTACAGCCGTCACATATACGTCGTCCGAGGAGGTGAGACGCTGTTTGGAGCTGGACATTTCGGATCACAGACCACTAGGTCGGAATCTGCGTTCAGAGAGAAAAGGGAACGAGAGAGAATCGGGCACCGAGGAAGGCGTCTCTTATGCGGATGCAGCCAAGCGACAACGCAAAATGGTTTCTGGTGAAACCTGAAGGCATGGTGACTGTCGTCATGATTTAACATTTATGCCATCTTGTAGATAGCAAAAGGTGGAGAGATGCATCTAAAATGTTAGCACGGATATAATGTTCAGTTAGTTCATTATTATATACAGGTTCTGCAACAAACCAGCAGTAGTTCAGTCTAGCTAAGCCGATAGGTAGCAATGCTCCTGTCATTGATGAATGATTGTCTTAAATTGCTATATGTGAATAAGCCGACCATGTCAGAAAAAAGTGGAGTCCGTTAGAAATACTAATGAGGTATATAATGGAGAGTAGAGAGAAGGTTTTTCACAGCTTAGATTACAGTTTTGAGTCACTAATCTGTAGCGGGGAGGGGAGTTCGGTAAGGGGGGGGGGGGGGTAAGGTTATTTCCATCTGGCTATGTGCTCTATCTTAGCATCCACATCTTGACCATGCGACAAATAGATCATGCGGTTACTCTCTTGGAACGTGAAGGGGCTTCGCTCCCCTGAAAAACGCAATATGGTCCTGAAACACCTGAGGCGTTGTAAAGTAGATATTGCCATGCTACAGGAAACCCATCTTGAGGAAGTTGATTTTGTTCGCATGGGAAAGATGTGGGTGGGAAAATTGTTAGGGTCTGCTTCCGTGAACAAGAAAGCGGGAACACTAATACTATTTCATAAATCCTTGAAATGCAGGATTTTGCAACATGTTACTGACGGAGAGGGGAGATGGCAAATGGCGATTATAGAATCCTCAGGTGAGGAATTATGTCTGGTTAATGTTTATGGCCCAAACGGTGACAATGTCCAGTTCTTTAGTTTGCTAAGCTCTAATATTGGATTGACCCAACAGCATAACATCATAGTGGGGGGAGACATGAACACAGTCATGAATAAGGGTGAAGATAGGGATCCTGTGAAATGTCAGAAACAAGGGAGTATGAGAAGAGTGAAAGCTTTGGAAAATTTTGCGTGAGATAATGACCTTATTGATCCCTGGAGAATTCAGAACCCGGAAGGGCGGGAATTTACATTTTACTCTGCGCCTAATGGGTCATGGTCTAGAAATGACTATTTTTTTATATCTGCTAGTATGCATGGAAAAGTCCGCAACTCTAAAATTCTTGATTTGGTTATATCCATGCACCGATCCAACTAGATTTGAGAGACCAAATTCGCAAAGGTTCAGATTACATATGGCGATATCCATCATTCCTGGGGGAAAATGAGAATTTCATAGATCTATTAAAGGGCTGGCACATGGAGTTCACACCAGACAATGCACAGTATATTGACAATCCTATACTATTATGGGATACAGAAAAAGCTGTGTTGAGAGGAAAAATCATTTTATACGTTCATTCACTAAAGGCAAAAACATCTAAAAAACTAGGTGAGGTTACGGATTCCCTGAGAGAGAAGTATTCGACCTTCCTCCTTAACCCCTCTGAACAACACAAATTAGATTGGGCAATGGCCAAAAAAAATTACGAGCTATGGTATAATAAGTGGGAGAATATGTACAGATCTCAAAAGGAGCCTAAGTTATTTACTTTTGGAAATAAGTCTGGCAGACTGCTAGCTAGATTATCTAGAGCCCCTAGGGGTCCCACATACATCCCTACAGTGTCAGATGAGCAGGGAGTGAATCAAAGTGACCCAGATAAGGTTTTGGAGATTTTTTAGGAAATATTATCAGAACCTATATGAGGTAGACTCCCGGACCCATTCCCCTACGTTAAACCTATTAACCCAAGTAAAAGTCCAGAAACTTCTAGATATTCAATTGGAGGAACTAAATTAACCAATATCCATAGAAGAGGTCTCCGTCACGATAAAATCCCTACACTCAGGAAAATCACCTGGACCTGATGGGTACACAGGGGAATTCTACAAAGTATTAAGAGAAGAACTGTCGCATGTTTTGAGGGAAGGTTTTAATAAAGTACTGGGTGGTCAGGTACCTTCGTTAACCAATAATACAGCGCACATTCGTCTTCTGCCAAAGCCTGGAAAAGATCCACTTTTGCCATCATCGTATAGGCCAATTTCCCTAATTAATGTTGACCCAAAAAATGTTTCAAAAATTATGGCTAATAGATTGGCTACCATGTTGCCCGACTTGATAGGATCTTCACAGGTAGGCTTTATAAAAGGAAGATCAGCAGTCTTCAATATAAGGCGAGTAATGGCAATATTGGATTATGCCAACAGGCAACAAACTAAATCTGGCTCCATGGCTTTATTGACGATTGATGCCGAGAAGGCGTTCGACAATGTGTGCTGGGGGTGGTTGATGAATGTCCTAGACTCTATGAATATTAAGGGGGCGTTCAGGTCATACCTATCGGCGCTATATACAGATCCAAAAGCACAAATAGCCCTACCAGGGTTTCTATCAAAATCCTTCCCATTACAAAAAGGAACAAGACAGGGGTGCCCTCTTTCCCCACTTTTGTTCAACATAGCGATAGAACCCCTCACAAGATATTTAGAACAATCTAATGTGTTTGAGGAGATACAGGTAGGTACGCAAGAGGTGAAAATATCTCTTTTTGCGGATGACATTATACTTTTCTTGGCTAACCCACAAAAAGACATAGGCAAAATAATTGAAGTGATAGAGGACTTTGGGAAGGCATCTGGTTTTAAAATTCTTCAGGCGGATCCGTCCCCCATTGACTTTACATTGAAAGTCTGGACGGATCCGTACGAGGCTATTTTCACACTTAGCTGTTATATGCTAAAAATAATGCAGACGGATCCGTTCTGAACGGAGCCTCCGTCTGCATTATTATGATCGGATCCGTTCAGAACGGATCCGATCAAACGCTAGTGTGAAAGTAGCCTTAGTTGGGCAGTTTAGACACATCCTCCATGATAGAGATCCTAGATATCAGACTTTTCAGGAACTCCAGGAAAAATTTGGAATACCAAATGGACATGAATTTCAGTATTATCAACTCATGAACTTCTGTAAAAGCAGATTGAGAGACATAAGCCGAGAATGTCCAGCAAATAGATTCGATATCCTACTCAAACAATTTGGGAATAAGGTGTCACTGTCGGAAATATATAAATACCTGAGAGATAGTGAAAATGATAAAACATTTGGCCAACTATGTAAGGGATAGAAGATGTTATTAGGTGAGGAAGATGACTGGAATGACAAAATTATGCATGGGAGGAGGCGAACTAGGAAAGCAGTAGCGTGTAAAGGATGGAGGGAGTCGCAATTAAAATTGATTCACAGAGCTATCTATGCCTTTAATATTCCAGGCTCAAGCGACAACAAGGACAGATTGACTGAGTGCCCTAAATGTAATGCTCCAAAAGCTACCCTTGACCATTGTATTTGGCTTTGCCCAAAGGTTCATGTTGATTTGCCATGTGAACCGGGGGTTCAGATTGATTTGCCATGTGAACCGGGGGTGCTACTATTCCATGTCTTTCCAGAAAATCTTAAGATCCCAAGGCTAGTAGATGGAGCGTTACTTGTGGCTCTAAGATGTTTGTTGCACAATTGGTTGGTTCCTCAAACACCATCAGAGGCAGAATTCCAAAATCAAATGAGGCACTTTTTACTGATGGATAAACTGGAGGCAGAAGCTCATAAAAATTCTTAGACAAGTGGAATACTTTTATTTCCAAATGTTTGTCGGCAGATGATATTAACACTCTTATGACTAATTTCAAACATACAGAATGGTATTTGGTTAGAGATTTAAAAGGGACATTGGGGAATTTGATGGTAGAATAGGGACCTGAAGTGTTGAAATGTTGATATGATGCCTATAAATAAATTAAATATGGAGTGACAGCCGTATCCAGATGGAAAAGGGTTATGGGGTGGGGGAGGGTAAGGGGTTGAGGGGTTGGGGGATTTATATAAACTTGCACTTGAATATGGGAAATGGATATTGTATGTGTATGTATGTATTACTGACGATGTACTTGTCAATATTATCTATATGCTTCTTGAAGTATTAATCTGAAAATGAATAAAAAATGTTGGAAGAAAAAAATAAGGTAAAGAAAGAGTCATTTCCTACGCTAGTAGATATCTTAGAGGTAGTGAAAAGAACGACCAAAACTACAGTTCCTTCAAGTTGGAATTCCTCGCACTCGTGTGGGCTGTTACAGAAAAATTTAAAGACTAGCTTGCTGCAACACCCTTCGTGGCCTTCACAGATAACAATCCACTAGCACATCTTAACACCGCCAAGTTAGGAGCGTTAGAACAAAGATGGGCCTCACGCCTTGCTAACTACAATTTTAACGTAAAGTACAGAACAGGAAAAACAAACGAAAATGCGGATGCATTATCCCGTCTACCGACCAAAGAAGACCCTACTTCACAAGAAGATGTTTGGGAAGAGGTAGAAATGCCATCCTTCTACAACAACTTTGCCCACTAAGACATTATCACTGTCAAAGGGAAAAAGGTTTTCAACCTTCAACAACAAGTGGACTCAAAATCCCAAGTGGACAAAGAAAGATGATCAAGTTACAAAATGAAAGCAGAGTGTTAGGAGAACTGCAAGATTTATTCACCAGTGGAAGAACCCCAGAAAGAATCCGCTGTGTGGTAATGTGAACAGTGCTATAAGGTGTGTTGTCCCACTTCAGGTATCTCAGATATGTGAGACAGATAAAATCCAGAGAGTGGCAGTAGTCTCAGCAAAGCATAGTTTGCTGAGACATTTTTTTTATACATTTTCTGGGCTGGATTTTACTTGGACTGGTGGCTAGGTTTGGTAAAGAGAGTTCCCAGTCCACACCCTTCCAGTATGGGTTTTCTTTCTACCTAAGGTGATCGCAGGTGAGGCCTGCTGTAATCAGGTTTGCATAAAGCGCCTCAGAGTAGGTCAGTCTGAGGAGGGAGAGCGAGACTGTTTTGTGAAGCAGAGGCTCTGTGTGTGGTCAGGAGGACTGAGGGGCCACAAGGCTTTGAATAGCCTGAGGTTTGGAGGACCTAGAGAACGAGGGTTGCACGGAGGACTACTGGGCCACACTTCCCCAAAAGGTACTGGAGTTGCCACAGCCTTGAGGCTGCAGTATTGATGATGGCTGAGGAAAGCTGCATATGTTGTCCATCTGTGAACTGAGCTCTATGAGTGAGATAGGGACGTATTTTGTTTAGGTAGCACCTAGACGGGCAGGAGTTTATTTGTGTTTTAAGTGTTGGCGGTGCGGGAACCTCACCCCACCCAGTGATGTATAACTGGGCTATCCTTTATGAGAATAGTGTCAAAATAAATGCACAGTTTGGACATGAAAATCCGTTGTCTGGTGAGATATCTGTGAGTGTGACCCCCTGAAAAGAGACGATCCCTTACAGCTGGAAGAATGCTGATCTAGAGTTTTCCAAATTATGGAGACACAGGAAACACCTCTTTCTACAAAAGAATCATTCTGGAGATGTACCATGATCAATCAGGACACTTTGGCGTGCAGAAAACAGAAGCCACCATCCGTAGAAGATTCTATTGGATCGGGATGAGGGGAGACATTGAAAAATGGTGTCGAGAATGTTCCACCTGTGCTGTTGGAAGAAATGAGAAACATGACCAAAGAGCCCCCTTATATTCCATTGTGAGCAGAACACCACTAGAAATAGTAGCAATCGACCATGTGAAGTTGGAACCAAGTCGCTCAGGTTACACATATGCTATGACCATCATTGACCACTATACAAAATTGGTTGTAGCTGTGCCTGTCAAAGACTTGACCGCAAAAACAACTGCAGATACTTTCTAGAAACATTTCTTGTTGCCATATGGATGTCCAGAGAGAATCCTCACAGATCAAGGATCTGCCTTTGAATCACAACTCTTTAAAGAACTGTGTACCTTTCACAACTGTCAGAAAATCAGGACCACAGCATATCTGTAAGATCCTCACCTGCTTTGCACTCCAGGGGAACCAAGAGGGGTCCTCGTGGAGTTGCGGGACAGGTTATGCGTGTCTCTGATGCACCAGCGCTGACCCCTTTGCGAGCCAGTGCGGAGATGCGTTCGCGTGGACATCGGAGGGGAGGACCGTCGGAGTCCCGGGGACAGAGTGGCCAGGCGAGTGACAAGACGCCGCGGCCAGGGTTGTCTCCGGTGTCTCCTGAGACTTCCGTTTCCGCATCTGGGTCCACGCGCTCGCATACTCGTGCTGAGTCAATCATGCCTCCGTGCGTACGCACGAGGGCAGGTTCGCAAAGGGATACACGGTCGCGAGTACGCGCTTCTTATGCACTTCGTCGACCAGTGGCGCATATTATACTGACTCACAAGAGCAAAGTGGATTAGGGAGCCAGCCATGGGTTAATCAACTTGTGATTGCCTTAGGCCTTGTACTCAGGTGCAGGGCAATTTGTTCACCTATGGTAGTGGACACTTGGCACCCTGGGATTGGTTAGCAGGCATTTAAAAGGAGGTCTCTCAGGGTGATCAGTGCCCACTGTTATTTTCCCTCAACCAGGTATAGGTCACAACTCCTAGTGACTGAAGACTGCCAGGAACTTTGTCCTTTACAGCGGACCCAAGATCTGGAGTGACTCGACTGCCAAGTGCACAGCATCATTCAGCACTGGTTGGGACTATTCCTGGAATCTCCTTGCCTGGTTTTTTGTTATTATTCCTTGTTACCAGCAAGTGTCCTGGACGTTTATGTTTCTGGTGAATAAACACCTTTTTGCTTTCATCACTGGTCTGTTTGTTGGTGCCTTGCATTACAGAACAGTGGGCCAAACTAACAGTTGCCATGGACAAGATCCAGCAGCAGCTGAATGAATTAACGGGAGCCGTTAACCTGCTGTTCCAACGACGCCCAAATATACCAGCAGCCGCTGCAGCGCAAATCCAAGAGCAACTGACAACTGTGATGGAGGAGGTTCAGCAGCTTATCCAGGGAGCCTCAGCACTACCCATCACTATCGCAAGGCATCAAACAGAACCTAATATCCCTCTGCCTGACCCCTTCACAGGAGAGCGACAGGAGTTCTTAAACTTCAGGGACTCCTGTCTCCTTTATTTCCAGTTACGACCGATGGCTTCTGGCACTCTCAGGCAGAGAATTGGGATTGTAATGTCACTGCTACGTGGAGACCCCCAACGTTGGGCATTTAACTTGCCTCAAGACCATACAGCTTTTTCGTCAGTGGATGCCTTCTTCGAGGCTATGGCTGTGATTTACGATGACCCGGATCGTACTCGCACCGCAGAGACCAATCTTGAGCATATTCAACAAGGCCGCCGCCCAGCTGAAGAATACGCTGCAGAATTCAGGCGATGGGCAGCTTTCACCACCTGGGGCGACGCAGCCCTACGCCATCGCTTCCGTTTGGGACTTTCGGATGCGGTCCGGGATCTTCTTTTGGCCTTGCCTACCCCCTTCTCGTTGGAAATGGTTATCTCTCAGGCAATCGATGCCGACAGGCGAATCCGTGAGAGGCGAGTGGAACGGTCGTCTCGGTTTTCATCCTCTCGACCACATCCAGGGCCTCTAAAATCGGCCGAAGAGCCAATGGAGGTTGGATCCTCCCATCTCACACAGGCAGAACGAGCTCGTCGCCAACAGAAAGGCCTGTGCCTATTTTGCGGAAAGTCTGGACACCTCGTTAAAACCTGTCCCCTCCTGCCGGCGGGAAACGAATGAACCTAGGGGGCATAGAGGAGAACCCCCTAGGTGCTATTATCCCTCCTCCAAGCCGGGTGATGGTACCCATATCCTTACGGTGGCAAGACAAGGTCCATGAGTTTTCAGCACTAATCGATTCTGGGGCCGCTGGGAATTTTGTGGACTCAACCTTGGTTCGTCGACTTGACATCCCGTTGATCCAGCCGAAAACCACCATGTCAGTGACCGCGATTGATGGTTCCCCTCTTCAAGATGGTTGTGCAGTGTGGATGACTCCGGGAATACAGGTAACGGTGGGGGCGGATCATCGGGAGACCTTAAGCCTTTTTGTCCTTGACATGCCATCCACTCCCGTGATTTTGGGTCTCCCTTGGTTAAGGCTCCATAATCCAGTAGTGGACTGGCGCTCGGGTCTTATCTGTCAGTGGAGTACGGAATGCCTTACTAAGTGCATTCGTCCCGACCTGTCACTAGCCTCCATGGAAGTATTAAGTACTTTACCACAGCAGTATCATAATTTCCGAGATGTGTTCAGTCCTCAGGGGGCTGATGTGTTACCTCCCCACAGGTCATATGATTGTCCTATAGACCTGTTGCCAGGCACCATGCCACCACGAGGGCATCTTTATAATCTCACTGGGCCTGAGGTTCAGGCTCAGCGGGAGTATATTAAAGAGAACCTTGAGAAGAATTTCATTCGTCCATCCACTTCCCCTGCTGGAGCTGGATTCTTCTTTGTGGAGAAGAAGGATGGAGGCTTGAGACCTTGCATCGATTATCGTGCCCTTAATCGGATTACGGTGAAGAATCGGTATCCACTGCCTCTGATTGATGATCTGTTTTCTCAGGTGGCAGGGGCCCGAGTCTTCACCAAACTCGATTTAAGGGGTGCTTATAATTTAGTTCGCATTAGAGAGGGTGACGAATGGAAGACCGCATTTAATACCAGAGACGGGCATTACGAGTATCTCGTGATGCCTTTCGGTCTCTGTAATGCTCCCGCGGTCTTCCAGGAGTTCATCAACGATGTTCTCAGAGATTTCTTGGATAGATGTGTTGTTGTCTATCTAGATGACATACTAATCTACTCCTCGGATCTGGTCTCTCATCGGAGACACGTGTGTCAGGTTTTCCAGAAGTTGAGGGAGAACCGCCTCTATGCCAAACTTGAGAAGTGTCTGTTTGAGGTGAAGGAGTTGCCTTTCCTGGGGTACATTATCTCAGAAAAGGGATTGGCTATGGACCCATCCAAACTTTCTGCTGTCTTGGATTGGCCTCAACCTAAGGATCTTAAGGGGTTGCAGCGTTTCTTAGGCTTTGCCAACTTCTACCGCAAGTTTATTAAGAATTTTTCTGCGATAGTAGTACCTCTCACCAACCTCACTAAGAAGGGAGCTAATCCTTCTAAGTGGACGAGAGAGGCAGTCAGAGCCTTTGAGACGCTGAAACAGGCCTTTTGCACGGCACCAATTCTTACTCATCCAGACACCTCCAGACCTTTTGTTCTCGAGGTCGATGCATCAGAGGTCGGTGTAGGGGCGGTTCTCTCACAGTATTCTGGGGACCCCGAGAGGTTACATCCCTGTGCCTTCTTCTCTCGGAAGCTCTCTCCAGCCGAGTGTAATTATGATATCGGCAATAGAGAGCTTCTGGGAGTAAGATTGGCTTTTCAAGAGTGGAGACATTGGCTAGAGGGTGCAGAACATCCCATCACGGTTTACACTGACCACAAAAATTTGGAGTATCTAGAGAGTGCCAAAAGACTCAACTCCCGACAAGCCAGGTGGGCATTGTTTTTCACCCGCTTCAATTTCCGCCTCACTTATAAACCAGGTTCCAAAAACGTGAAGGCAGATGCCCTGTCCCGCTGCTTCCCTGAGGCTGCTTCCTGTCATGGTCTTACCTCCTTGCTGTTCTCCTTCGTTTGACATGTGCTGGCGGCCATCTTGGTTTCTGGGTTTCTTGTAGCCTCCCACCCTGCGGCTCCTCCTTCCCACTGGGAGGAGCTGGATGCCTAGCTCATATATATAGGAGGTCTGTGGCTTCAGTTCCCTGCTTGGTCCTCCTGTGCTCACATGCTTCTAAGACTGCTGCTGCTTCTGGTTCCTGATCCTGGCTTCGTCTGACTACCCTGCTGATTCCTGATCCTGGCTTCGTCTGACTACCCTGTTGGTTCCTGATCCTGGCTTCATCTGACTATCCTTCTGGTTCCTGATCTCTGGTTTCGCAAGACCCTGCTTCGGTTTAGCCATCCGTTTGGACTTTTGCCTTACAGCTTTATTTTCAATAAAGCCTTCTTATTTCCACTCATCTCTTGTTGTACGTCTGGTTCATGGTTCCATGACATTAGGACCAAGCCATGAATTCTGACGGTACAGGGCCATCCTCGCTACCTACGCTGGTTGCCAGACTTGATCAGCAGGATCACCTGTTGGGTCGGTTCGCTGTGGCGTTGCAAACCCTGCTTGAACGCACGGCTCATTTAGCTTCCGTTGCCGATGGGTCGGTTGTCGCTCCTGGGCCCGCTCCTACTGCCGCTCCGGTTGTTGCGCCAGAGTCTACCCCGACACCTGTTGCTGCGCCTGCGGTGTTTCGGGGTATGACCGGTTCTGCCCCCCTTCCACAGCGCTTTGGGGGAGAGCCAACTCAGTGCCGAGGTTTCCTTAACCAGGTGGGCATTTACTTCGAGTTGCTGCCACATGCCTTTCCTACTGAGAGATCAAAGGTGGGCTTCTTGATCTCGCTGCTCTCGGACAAGGCCTTGGCCTGGGCCAGCCCTTTATGGGAGAACAACAATCCGGTGGTTGCCGAGTTTTCCGGTTTTGTTGCTTCTCTTCGGAAGGTATTCGATGTGCCGGCTTGTGCTGCCTCTGCTGCGAAGCTCCTTATGTCCATCAGACAGGGTTCACGATCCGTAGCTGAATACGCCATTGAGTTTCGTACCCTGGCAGCAGAGGTGGGCTGGAATAATGAGGCTCTGGTCGCTGCTTTCTCTCATGGTCTCTCGGATGCCTTGAAGGATGAGGTTGCAGCTAAGGACCTACCTGTGGAGCTCGAGTCTCTTATTTCTTTCCTGATTTTGATTGACACCAGACTCAGGGAAAGACCTTCCTTTCAGGAGAGCCTGCGGAGGCCTTCTAACAGATTGGCGCCTACGTTTGCTGTCCCACCCGTGCCTCCCTCTCCTCCCACGCCTCCTGGGGATGACTTGTCTGGGGGTGAACCCATGCAGCTGGGGTTTGCTCGCCTGTCCGAGGGTGAGAGGGTACTCCGGAGACGCGAGGGCCGATGCATGTACTGTGGTCTCGGTGGGCATTTTCGGTTGGCATGCCCGAACCGTCCGGGAAACGCTCGCACCTGAGATCCTGTCGGGGGCAGATCTTGGGTGGAGTCTCCTCGTCCCCGGTTTCCCGTGTTGACAAACCACTGATTACTGTTGTCCTCTCCTGGGTCGGGGGCTCGGTGACGACCCAGGCGTTGGTGGACTCTGGTGCTGGTGGTTTGTTCATTGATAGTGTGTTCGCTGCCGCCAATTCCATTCCTCTGCAGCCTCGAGGTTCCCCACTGGCTCTTGAGGCGATAGACGGCAGACCCCTTCTGCCGCCACACGTGACTAATGAGACCCTTCCAGTGGGGATGGCCATTGGTGCCGTTCACAGAGAGTCGGTCTGTCTCCAGGTTATTTCGTCTCCACACTACTCGGTGGTCTTGGGGTACCCCTGGCTCCAGAAGCATAATCCGACTTTCGATTGGAAATCGGCCGAGATCCTCTCGTGGTCACCGCAGTGTGGGGCTAGTTGCATCCATGGGCCTGTCAAGTTGCTGTGTACTTCCTCGGACTCTCTGTTGCCTCCTGAATACGAGGAGTACCGGGATGTATTCGATAAGGTGCGTGCGGTTGCCCTACCTCCGCACCGCCCATACGATTGTGCCATAGAGTTACAATCTGGTGCCGTTCCTCCTCGTGGCAAAGTCTATCCACTGTCGGTAGCGGAGAATGAGGCCATGGAGGAGTACGTGAGGGAGGCGCTTTCACGCGGACACATTCGCAAATCCTCGTCCCCGGCAGGGGCTGGATTTTTCTTTGTGAAAAAGAAGGGCGGTGAGTTGAGGCCTTGCATCGATTACAGGGGTCTCAATCGCATCACGATCAAGAACGCTTACCCGATACCCTTGATTTCCGAGCTGTTCGATCGCCTCAAAGGGGCCACGGTCTTTACCAAACTCGACCTGAGGGCGGCATATAACCTGGTAAGGATCAAGGCGGGCGATGAGTGGAAGACCGCGTTTAACACCAGGACCGGTCATTATGAATCCTTGGTTATGCCCTTTGGGTTGTGCAATGCGCCCGCAGTCTTCCAGGAATTCATCAACGATGTTTTCCGTGACCTGTTGCAGCAGTGTGTGGTGGTCTATTTGGATGACATCTTGGTATATTCTGAATCCATGGAGGCTCACATTCTGGATGTCAGACGAGTGTTGCAACGGTTACGAGAGAACAAGCTGTTCGGTAAGCTTGAGAAATGCGAATTTCACCGATCCCAGGTAACCTTCTTAGGTTACATCATTTCCGCTGAGGGGTTCTCCATGGATCCTGAGAAGGTTTCGGCTGTCTTACAGTGGCCCCAGCCCAGTGGTCTTCGTGCCCTGCAGCGCTTTTTGGGCTTCGCCAATTATTATCGGAAGTTCATCAGGGACTTTTCCATGCTAGCCAAGCCTCTCACGGATCTGACCAGGAAGGGCAGTAATCCCCAGGTCTGGCCGCCCGAGGCCATCCGAGCTTTTGAGGCTCTAAAGTCCGCCTTTGTGTCGGCTCCGATTCTGTCGCATCCCAACCCTGGGTTGCCGTTTGTCCTCGAGGTGGACGCGTCTGAGACGGGAGTAGGCGCCCTCCTGTCTCAGCGTAGAACACCAGAGGGTCCTCTGCTTCCTTGTGGGTTTTACTCCCGGAAACTGTCTTCCGCGGAGTGCAACTATCAGATTGGTGACAGGGAGTTATTGGCCATCGTGCAGGCCCTTAAAGAATGGAGGCACTTGCTCGAGGGCTCGGTGGTTCCGGTTCTCATCCTGACGGACCACAAGAATCTGACCTACCTCTCTGAGGCCAAGAGATTGACACCACGTCAGGCCAGATGGGCTCTGTTCTTGTCACGTTTTAATTACGTGGTCTCCTACCTACCCGGTTCCAAGAACATCAGAGCGGATGCCTTATCACGGCAGTACTCCGAGCTGTCCGGGGAGGAGTCGATTCCGACTTCGGTCATACCTCCGAATCAGATCCTGGCCGCCATTCGCACCAGCCTGACCTCTCCCCTGGGTGAGCAGATTTTGGAGGCTCAATCTGGTGCTCCCTCTGGGAGACCCAACGGCAGGTGTTTTGTGCCTGAGGAGTTGCGCACTCGGTTGTTGCGAACCTACCATAACTCCAAGGCCGCGGGGCATCCTGGAAAGAATCAGCTGTCCTGGGCTGTTTCACGTCTGTTCTGGTGGCCTTCTCTACGTTCCGACATCGCCGCATATGTAGCGGCATGCTCCGTTTGTGCCCAGAGTAAGTCCCCTCGGCACCTTCCGTTGGGCCTTTTGCAACCCATAGCCACCGGGGAGCGTCCATGGTCACACCTGGGGATGGATTTCATTGTGGACCTCCCTGCATCCCGAGGCCATACGGTCATTCTCATGATAGTGGATCGGTTTTCCAAAATGTGCCACTGTGTACCTCTCAAGAAGTTACCCTCTGCACAAGAGTTGGCCTTGATTTTTGCCAGGGAGGTCTTCCGGTTGCACGGTTTGCCCAAGGAGATTGTGTCGGATCGGGGGAGTCAGTTTGTGTCCAGGTTCTGGCGCGCCTTTTGCTCCCAGTTGGGGATTCATCTCTCTTTCTCATCGGCCTACCACCCTCAGTCCAATGGGGCCGCAGAACGATCCAATCAGGCCTTGGAGCAATTCCTTCGTTGCTATGTCTCCGATCACCAAGACAATTGGGTTGACCTCCTGCCTTGGGCTGAGTTTGCCAGGAACACTGGCGGTGAACTCTTCCTCTGGGACGTCTCCCTTCATGGCCAATTATGGGTTCCAACCTGCCGTGTTACCGGAGGTATTCTCTCCCCAGGATATTCCGGCTGTGGAGGATCACCTTTCCGTCCTACGTGCTTCTTGGGTACAGATCCAGAGGTCCCTTGAGGTCTCTGCGCAGCGCCAGAGACTCCAGGCTGATCGCAGACGAGCGCCCGCTCCTTCCTACCAGGTCGGAGACCGCGTATGGTTGTCCACCCGCAACCTCAACCTTCGAGTGCCCACTCCCAAGCTGGCGCCTCGCTTTGTTGGTCCCTTCCGAGTGCTTCGCAGGGTAAACCCGGTAGCCTATGCCCTTGCGCTTCCTCCTGGCATGCGGATCTCCAACGTGTTTCATGTCTCCCTCTTGAAGCCACTGGTGTGTAATCGTTTCACTTCCTCGATTCCTCGGCCTCGTCCGGTCCAAGTGGGCAATCGTGAGGAGTATGAGGTGAGCAATATCCTGGACTCACGCCTGGTCCGCGGCCGGGTGCAGTTTTTGGTCCATTGGCGTGGTTATGGTCCAGAGGAGCGTTCCTGGGTTCCCTCCGCAGATGTCCATGCTCCTGCCTTGCTCCGAGCCTTCCACGCACGCTTCCCTCAGAAACCGTTCCTTACTCCACGGAGGAGGGGCCCTTGAGGGGGAGGTACTGTCATGGTCTTACCTCCTTGCTGTTCTCCTTCATTTGACATGTGCTGGCGGCCATCTTGGTTTCTGGGTTTCTTGTAGCCTCCCACCCTGCGGCTCCTCCTTCCCACTGGGAGGAGCTGGATGCCTAGCTCATATATATAGGAGGTCTGTGGCTTCAGTTCCCTGCTTGGTCCTCCTGTGCTCACATGCTTCTAAGACTGCTGCTGCTTCTGGTTCCTGATCCTGGCTTCGTCTGACTACCCTGCTGATTCCTGATCCTGGCTTCGTCTGACTACCCTGTTGGTTCCTGATCCTGGCTTCATCTGACTACCCTTCTGGTTCCTGATCTCTGGTTTCGCAAGACCCTGCTTCGGTTTAGCCATCCGTTTGGACTTTTGCCTTACAGCTTTATTTTCAATAAAGCCTTCTTATTTCCACTCATCTCTTGTTGTACGTCTGGTTCATGGTTCCATGACACTTCCGTCCTGGACTCTGAGCCAGAAACCATTCTCTCAACTAAATGTTTTCTTGCTGCCCTGGGGGCCGCAGAAGTAATGGAGGACTTGTCCTCTCTTCTTGAGCCCTCACAGGCAGAGAGTCCACCTGACAAACCCGAGGGTCGATGGTTCGTACCCATTAACCTTCGATTGGAGGTCATCCGACAGCTTCATGACTCAAAGTCTGCCGGGCATTTGGGTGTTAAAAAAACACTTGCCCTTGTTAAACGTCACGTGTGGTGGCCCAACATGTCCGTGGATGTTAAGGCCTATATCCAGGCATGTACTGTTTGCGCCAGATGTAAACCGTCCCGGTCTGCCCCTTCTGGGACTTTACTCCCACTGCCTATTCCCCAGGCTCCATGGACTCACATTTCCATGGATTTCATCACAGATTCGCCAAGGTCCTCTGGAAGTACGGTAATCTGGGTAGTGGTGGACCGTTTTAGTAAAATGGCCCATTTTATCCCACTCCCTGGATTGCCCTCGGCCAGAGAATTGGCAGATCTGTTCTTGAATCATGTCTTTCGATTACACGGAGCGCCGGATGACATTGTTTCAGACAGAGGAGTGCAATTCATCTCCCGCTTCTGGCGTTCTTTCTGCTCCCGATTGGGTATTAATTTGTCTTTTTCTTCTGGTTTTCACCCAGAGACCAACGGTCAGACGGAAAGGACTAACCAGACCCTGGAGCAATATCTCCGGTGCTTCGTGTCAGACTGCCAGGAGGAATGGGCAGCGTATCTACCCTTTGCGGAGGTGGCTTATAATAACTCTGAGCATGCTTCCACTAAGATGTCTCCGTTCAGGTGCGTGGGGGGCAGGGATCCAAGACTCTCTTCTTTGGCCGGACCTTCCACTGACTCACCGGTGGTGGATCAGTGGTTCAAGGATAGACGTCCCATTTGGTCGTCGGCCCAGCGGAATCTCCGCAGTGCGGTGGCGCAGCAGAAGAAATTTGCTGATCGTCATCGCACCGTAGAGCAAAAGTTTAAGGTGGGAGATCAGGTGTGGGTCTCCACCCGGAACATTCCGCTGCGTCAGCCATCTTCCAAGTTGGGTCCTCGATTCATTGGCCCATACCCAGTGACACAAAAGATCAACCGAGTTACGTACAAGGTTGCTCTTCCACCGTCGATCCGAGGAGTGAACACCTTTCATGTTTCACTTCTCAAATCGGCAGCCGACTCCGCTCCCTTCATTCAGACCCCATCCCCGCTGGAGGTCCAAGGGGTACCGGAGTTCGAAGTGAACAGAATTTTGGACTCTCGTTTTGTCCAAAGGTCTCTTCAATACTTGGTGGACTGGAAGGGTTTTGGTCCAGAGGAGAGATGTTGGATACCTGCTCGCCAGGTGCATGCGGATGAGTTGGTGGCAGCCTTTCACCGGGATAATCCGGGGACAGCTTGCTTGGAGTCTTCAGAGCCGCCTCCTCGAGGGGGGGGTAATGTAAGATCCTCACCTGCTTTGCACTCCAGGGGAACCAAGAGGGGTCCTCGTGGAGTTGCGGGACAGGTTATGCATGTCTCTGATGCACCAGCGCTGACCCCTTTGCGAGCCAGTGCGGAGATGCGTTCGCGTGGACATCGGAGGGGAGGACCGTCGGAGTCCCGGGGACAGAGTGGCCAGGCGAGTGACAAGACGCCGCGGCCAGGGTTGTCTCCTGCGACTTCCGTTTCCGCATCTGGGTCCACGCGCTCGCATACTCGTGCTGAGTCAATCATGCGTCCGTGCGTACGCACGAGGGCAGGTTCGCAAAGGGATACACGGTCGCGAGTACGCGCTTCTTATGCACTTCGTCGACCAGTGGCGCATATTATACTGACTCACAAGAGCAAAGTGGATTAGGGAGCCAGCCATGGGTTAATCAACTTGTGATTGCCTTAGGCCTTGTACTCAGGTGCAGGGCAATTTGTTCACCTATGGTAGTGGACACTTGGCACCCTGGGATTGGTTAGCAGGCATTTAAAAGGAGGTCTCTCAGGGTGATCAGTGCCCACTGTTATTTTCCCTCAACCAGGTATAGGTCACAACTCCTAGTGACTGAAGACTGCCAGGAACTTTGTCCTTTACAGCGGACCCAAGATCTGGAGTGACTCGACTGCCAAGTGCACAGCATCATTCAGCACTGGTTGGGACTATTCCTGGAATCTCCTTGCCTGGTTTTTTGTTATTATTCCTTGTTACCAGCAAGTGTCCTGGACGTTTATGTTTCTGGTGAATAAACACCTTTTTGCTTTCATCACTGGTCTGTTTGTTGGTGCCTTGCATTACAATATCATCCCCAAGGGAATGGACTTTGTGATAAGATGAACCAAACCCTAATTTAAATGTTAAGAGCAGTTCCACCTGCCACAAGAAGTGATTGGCCTACTCTATTGCCTCAGCTGATGTATATCTACAACAACACTATTCATTGTTCTACTGGGTATACACCCTACTACCTTATGTTTGGCCGACAAGGTACCTTACCTGCTGACCACACTTTAGGCGTACAAGTGCCTGATGCAATCAACCCCCTACCAAAAACTGATTGGGTGACTGAATACCAAAGGCGTTTGATTGATGCACAAGAAAATGTTCAACAATGCATGGGACATGCCCATGAAAAACAACAGAAGGACTATAATCAATCTGACAAGGCAGAACCTCTCAAAATTGGTGATCGTGTCTGGTTAAAAAATAACCATCGTACCAGCAAACTAGATAGCAGTAAGGGTATAAAGTTCTCTCTCCCATTTGCTATTCCAAATCCAGAAACTGACACATATTAGATTACCAAAGAGGATAAATCCCGGGTTGTACATAGAAATCGACAAAAATTGTGCCTTAAAGAACACACTTCAGTAGAAACTTCAAGAAGAAGCTGTTCCAGAGGAAATTCAACCCATTGAGTCAGAACTAGAAAAACCAACTGAGCCAGAGGGACCAATACAGTCCTTTGGAAAAACCTTATTAGCCTCAGACCCTTTGCAATGGTTCTTAAATCCATGGCTCAACATCTTAGTGCCTGCTAAAACCAACACCCCAACACTTCAACCAGAAACTGAAGTTACTGCAACTCAGGAAACTGCAAGTTCCTCGGAAGCAAGGTCTGAAGAGTCTCAGCCACTTCGTAGATCTGAAAGGAGTACCAGAGGACAAACACCAGTCCGTTACGGAGATTTACTGCTCCAGCAGCTGAGAAGTTAATTTTCAGCCGTGTTAATTCAATGTTAAGGACACCCTTAATTTGTTTGGAGTTCTACAGATTCAGAAAAAGGACTAATCTTCTATTATCTTGTTCCATTTGCCTTAAAGGACTTTTTAAGGGACTATTTGCCTATTTTGCAATGTTCAAGTCTGCACCCGGAAATAGACTTTAACGTACCTTAGCCTCCGTGCTATTCCACTTTGACATTTATTTGTGCCCAGGGAACGAACTCATACCCTGTGAGCCTCCTGAGATGTTTATTTGTGTTTTTCGTCATCATTATGGACTATTTTGGTTTCCGGTACATCAGCAGTATTCAGAGAAAAGAAAATGTGTTACCCCATTTGTCACATTTCGCTGTTGCCTGAGATATGCTTGCCTAACCCATTTTATTCATAGGTACAAAAAGTACAAGAATAGAAGTTATGGCGTTATTTTCCTATGCATGCATGCTTTTCCCTTTTTATATCGTACAGGAAGATACAACATCGAGTCAAGAATGTGTCGAGGTTGACTTACATTTTACCATGGGGGTATGCAGCGTCCCACTACATGTGTGTGGGCACTGCTTAAAAGTACTTTATGTCTTAATAATGTATTGTACAGTATGGTATAACTTTGTATTTATGTATCTGCAAAATCCCTGTTAACAGGCAGATTAGGTGTAATTTATACATCCCACCACTAGATGCGGATAAAACTTAGGTCTTATATATACCTAGTTCAGGCCTAGTTAGTGAGTTGTTGAGGACAGGTTCAGGTTCAGTGGGGACAGAGACAGATCAGTGTGGAGATCAGTGATTAAAAGGCTGATGCTGAGAGAGTGAAAAGGTGCAGATCTAGCACTTCAGCTCTGAGGAAAAGTTTTAGTCCAGCAAGGGACAAAAGAACAGACTTATTTACATCCAAAGGATAAAAGCCGCAAACCAGGCATAAAGGACCTTTGGAATATTTAGGTGAAGGATACCATAGCCTCCGGCAACCTCACCAAAATTGCACTGATATTGAAAATAACCCACTGCTCCAAAACTAGAAACCTGAAAAGCCTAGAAACAGTGGATTTGCAGAATCAACTCTGTACCATCAAGAAACTGCATTTTTGTACTGCTGCATCCAAAGACATAAAAAGTAAAAGTTGTGAGTTGCCTCTTACCACTGTCTACCTCATTATTACCACTATTGGTTGTACCACCATTAACGGTACTGGTGCCACGACAAAAAACATCAAGGGACTCAGTCGCAACAAGCACCCTAAGCACCCCTAACATCAAGGGCACCTCAACCACCATCTTGGCTGATGCTTCCCTACACAGAGCGTGCCCCGGAGGATTTAGTGCTGCCAGTTCAGGGAGGATTTCTGCTAACCGTGATTAAACTGATAAACTGTGTGTTATTATTTGGCCCCTCATTGGTCCACCGTGCACCTCACGTGTTGCCCCTGCGCTACTGGCTGGCTGCATAACTTTTCTTGGCGTCACGAACAGGATATTAACCCTTGCTCCAAAACTAGAAACCTGAAAAGCCTAGAAACAGTGGATTTGCAAAATCAACTCTGTACCATTAAGAAACTGCATTTTTGTACTGCTGCAACCAAAGACATCAAAAGTAAAAGTTGTGAGTTGCATCTTACCACTGTCTACCTCAGTATTACCACTATTGGTTGTACCATCATTAACAGTACTGGCGTCACAACAAAAACCATCAAGGGACTCAGCCGCAACAAGCACCCTAAGCACCTCTAACATCAAGGGCACCTCAACCACCATCTTGGCTGATGCTTCCCTACACAGATTGTGCCCCGTTTGATTTCGTGCTGTCCACCTCAACACTGTGCTGCCAGCCCAGGCTTTCTGCTATCCGTGAGTAAACTGATAAACTGTGTGTTATTATTTGGCCCCTCATCGGTCCACCGTGCACCTCACATGTTGCCCCTGCGCTACTGGCTGGCTGCAAGTGCAATAAAATATACAATTCATCAAAGAGAAATGCTGAAATGTAATTAAAATAGGGTTGCCAGGCATGGTCCATCTAAACAGATAGACGGAGCACGCAGCGTGCAAGGTCACATTACTGACAGCCAGGGACTGTAAGTAAATGATTAAAGCCAGGTCCTCCCCAGCAGCTGATAACAGAGCCTGGGCTGTGTGCACTTCTCCCTGTCCCTGCGCTTGGCAGACGCTCCCTCACTCAGCAGACTTGGAGAATGCAGAGTTGAAGCAGCACACAACAGGGAAGGGAGATCTGCCATCTGCTCAGTGTATAAATAAAAGCAACATGTGGTAAGAGGGCCTCTTTGTGCTGCATGAGATTAACCCTTCAAGGGGGAGGGCTCTGGTTACTGACACTTTTGGGGGCTATTGTTACTGGCTAGTGAGGGCAGTGTCATGGTCTTACCTTCTTACTGTTCTCCTTCGTTTGACATGTGCTGGCGGCCATCTTGGTTTCTGGGTTTCTTGTAGCCTCCCACCCTGCGGCTTCTCCTTCCCACTGGGAGGAGTTGGATGCCTAGCTCATATATATAGGAGGTCTGTGGCTTCAGTTCCTTACTTGGTCCTCCTGTGTTCACATGCTTCTAAGACTGCTGCTGCTTCTGGTTCCTGATCCTGGCCTCGTCTGACTACCCCGTTGGTTCCTGATCCTGGCTTCGTCTGACTACCCCGTTGGTTCCTGATCCTGGCTTCGTCTGACTACCCCGTTGGTTCCTGATCCTGGCTTCGTCTGACTACCCTGCTGGTTCCTGATCCAGGCTTCGTCTGACTACCCTTCTGGTTCCTGACCTCTGTCTACGCAAGACCCTGTTTCGGTTTAGCCATCCGTTTGGACTTTTGCTTACGGCTTGCTTTTCAATAAAGCCTTCTTATTTTCCACTTATCTCTTGTTGTACGTCTGGTTCATGGTTCCATGACAGGCAGGCAGGATTAGCATCAGGGTGAGAGCAGTGCCGGCCATCTTAACTGAATAGTAAAATTGCAGTTTTATGCAGACTGGTTGCTAAGGGCTGAATCTTATTAAATATGGGGTAAGTCAGTCTAATAGTAACTGATTCTGGAATATCATATTATTAGTAACTACATATATGAAAATTGAAATTAGGGTCTAAATGTGACAGTTATCCTGTAAAGGGAAAGGGTTATAAAAGTATCTCCAAAAGCCTTGCTGTTCATCAGTCCACGGTAAGACAAATTGTCTATAAATGGAGAAAGTTCAGCACTGCTGCTACTCTCCCTAGCAGTGGCCATCCTGTAAAGATGACTGCAAGAGCACTGCGCAGACTGCACAATAAGGTGAAGAAGAATCCTAGAGTGTCAGCTAAAGACTTACAAAAGTCTCTGGCATATGCTAACATCCCTGTTAGTGAACCTACGATACGTAAAACACTAAGCAAGAATGGATTTCATGGGAGGATACCACAGAAGAAGCCACTGCTGTCCAAAAAATAATAATTGCTGCACGTTTACAGTTTGCACAAGAGCACCTGGATGTTCCACAGCAGTACTGGCAAAATATTCTGTGGACAGATCAAACCAAAGTTGAGTTTGGAAGACATCAAAACCTCATCCGAACTGTGAAGTATAGTGGTGGGGGCATCATGGTTTGGGGCTGCTTTGCTGTGTCAGGGTCTGGACGGATTGTTATCATTGAAGGAAAAATTAATTCCCAAGTTTATCAAGACATTTTGCAGGAGAACCTAAGGCCATCTTTCCACCAGCTGAAGCTCAACAGAAGATGGGTGTTGCAACAGGACAACGACCCAAAGCATAGAAGTAAATCAACAACAGACTGGCTTAAGAAGAAAATACGCCTTCTGGAGTGGCCCAGTCAGAGTCCTGACCTCAACCCTATTTGCTATGGGCACTTTTACACTAGCGTTATTCTTTTCCGGCATTGAGTTCTGTCTAGGGGCTCAATACCGGAAAAGAACTGATCAGTTTTATCCTAATGCATTCTGAATAATAGAACATGTCCTATTATTGTCCGCCTTGTTCCGTTCTGCAAAATACGGAATGCACACGGATGTCATCCGTATTTTTTGCAGATCCGTTTTTTGCGGACCGCAAAATACATACGGTCGTGTGCAAGAGGCCTAACACTCATCACCACAGTCCAGAGCAGAGGGAGGAGAATCACTCTTCTCTCTCCTACTTCTCTGCCTTCTTGACGCTGCAGTCTGAAAATTCCAACCCGCCACTGACCCTGCGCACTGTATCCAGACCATTACATCCCTAGCAATCTGGTTACCCACCAGAGGGTAAAAAAAATAAGTCCCAGAGGTCAGCATAGTGGTTACACTTAGAATGTCACCAAGCAAAAAAAAGATGTCAAAGAGGACCTTGTGGTAAAAAAAATCAGCCATTAACCCCATAATTACAGGCTCATGCCAAAAATGTGCAGTGCAGTATTGCAATACATACAGTGCTACATCAATTACAGTGCGGTTTCACTTTCAGTCATGTCTTGTCTCTCACATCTTAGGTTTTTCACTGTTCAGTGATCCTTCCCATCCTGGTTCCCAACAGTCTTATACTGCTACTACCCCTAAACTATACTGCACAAATAATAGTGCCACACAGATAGTCCCCCATAGTAATAGTTCTCCCAAAAGTAATTTCAATAGTAATAGTTCTCTTAATAGTGCCCTTATTAGCAGGGCCGTCTTTAATATTGATTGGACCCTGGGCAAGAATTTACTTGGCCCCCTGGATCCCGTCTTCACACACCCTAGCATGCAATCACGCCCTCCACCACAACACACAGTGAATAAGTCCGCATCCGAGCCGCCAAAACGGCTGCTCGGATGCGGACCCAAACAACGGCCGTGTGGATGAGGTCTAAGCACATGCAGTCTCAGGAGTGGTCCACACCACACCCCTGCCTTGCAGCCTCACAGGAGTACAGGACCAGTATCTGCACACGTATGTATGGCATAATTGGGATGCACATCACACAGGACATGACACAGGTCTTTACCAGGCTGCAGGCCAGCAGACACATTATTATTGCCACATGTGTCACATGCCACTACTGACTGTACAGCCATTTAGAATTCAGACAGTTCACAGTTCCACTTCCTTCAGAAAAGCGAGCCTGCCGTGCACTCCAGCGACTTACAGATAGAGGCAGTGGCGTTGCTATGGCTGATGTCACCCTTTGCTCAGGGGGGCCCTCATGGTGTGGTGTGGAGTGGTCATTTTTGCTAAGGAATATAGTTTAACCGTTTATGTCCAAAAGAGAAATAAAAGAAGTCACTAAGTCAGCTCCAATCAGATATCTGCACATAGACCAAGAGTCTTGGTCTATGTGTGTCACCACCAGACATCTGAGAAGCTCTGACAGACGTTCTTCAGAACCTCCTCCTTGAGGTTCCTTTTGTTTTGCTTTCGTTTTCTCATCTCGCTAGCCTCTCTCAGCTGTCATGTAGTTGCACTGATTGCATCCCTTTAAATCCCTTCCCATACTGCATCACTTTGCGGTTTATACAACTTCCTGGAGTGTGTGCATGCTGGATGCTACTACTGAGTCTTCTACAGATAAGTTTTGTTCATTCATTTGTGTTTTCCTGTTTGCTGGATCCCAGGTGACCCTGACTCCCTCCGTATCAAGTGTAGGGAGCCAGTGGTCGTGTCCCCTCATTATTATAGGGTGTTCAGGTGTTATACAGTCGAGGAACGAGGATATGCGATCATCTATCATTGAGATTTTTGCATAGGCTGAGCAGTTAGGGAGAGAGCCAGGTTTGTTGCAGGGCTCTCCCTTTGGTTCCTTAGTTTTGGATCCAGTCAGTCGGATCTTCATTTTGTGTCTTCTAGTTTTCTGTACACCTTCCGTGACAATGTGCAGATATCTGATTGGAGCTGACTTCTTATTTTCTCTTTTGCACATAAATGGTCAAACTATATTCCTTAGTGAAAATGACCAGTCCAGCCCACACCATGAGGTTCCCCCTGAGCAAAGATTAGTAAATGTGGCCGGTGGTGGCCCCAGGCCACAGTTCAGCAGCAGACAGATAGAACCCAACCCAACCCCTTATGTCTCCTGGGGCCGTCTGTCTCTATAATAATCCCCCACTAATTTATGAATGGATCTGGGGTTAATTATGAATTCGGTGACCTGACCGGTCTAAATTTCTAATATAAAATAAAGTCAATATGCGTGCTGCTTTTTGCTTTACCTACCTCCTCCCCTCCTGGCGCGGCAGTGGCAGGTCTCAGGTCTGGCTGTGTAAGGTACTACACAGCCAGGTGGGGAGTCACAGCCAGGCCGTGACTCACCACCCAATCCCTTTAGCTCCGGCCGGAGGCGGAGACTTAGTCCCTGCTGCTGGCTGCTCCGCCGTGGCGCCACTCACCAGGCTGCGGTGAGTCACACACCCCATTTTACCACGTGACGGTGGGGCGCCGACGTGCTTGCTAAGCAGCGCTTGTAAGTTGTTCTGAAGACTGCTTCTGCATAGTGAATGGGAGTCGCGAGTCGGGACTCGGGAAACGAAGCTCCCTTGGGCCCCCAGGAGCAACTGGGCCCGGGGCAGCTGCCCCTTTTGACCTGCGGCAAAGATGGCCCTGCTTATTAGTAATAGTTCCCACTACATTGCCTCCAATAGTGAAAATGCTCCCAAAGGTGCAGCCAATAGCAGGCCGCAGCAGTGACCTTCCCCCTGTGTCTCATGTGCGTCACTATTGGCTGCACCTCCTACATGGACAGATGTTGATTTCTGCAGGAAGGAAACAATGCGCAGATGGCTGTGGAGCGATCCGGGAGGAAACTGGTGTCGGGGACAAGGAACACACAGTGTCACAGGTCTGGGCATTGCAGCGAGGGCTATTCAGTCTTGGATTCAGCAGAAAGGAAAAATGCGCAGATGGCTGTGGAGCGATCCGGGAGGAAACTGGTGTTGGGGACCTGGTACGCACAGTGTCACAGGTCTGGCCATTGTAGCGGGGGTTATTCAGTCTTGGATAACCCTTTTAAGAGCTCCTGCTCCTGGGAACAATATAGGATTCTCCAGACAGACCAGCACTATACAGCTCCAAGAAATCACTTGAAAGACAAGACCGCAGATGGATCAGCAAATTTTGCATTTTAGACCCTGCTGCAAGGTGAGCGACAATGACTCAGAGACCCATCACCTATACCACCACTAGGTGATGGTATAGGTAATGGGTAAGTTTGAGTCTGAACAGTGAACATGTATACCCACAAGTGCCCATATGCACTCATCCAACTTGCCTTCATACCTCCTTAACTGGTGTCATAAACTGCACTTTAAATTGCTGCTAGTGGATAAAAGAGACTTTTATACATTCACTTCTGGACTCATTCTTCAAACTATATTTCCACTGCACCAATCCCCAGGGAGCAACGGCCTGCTGGAGTACACCATGACACATCTCAACAGGGCAACTACCATTCCCATCCTCCTCTGCAACAGCTCCTTGCTGCAGCAATAAGGGACCTAGTCCAAATGCTGAAAAGCTGCCCTCATGCCATTATTTCCCCTCCACCATATTTACACCATATAGACACTATTCATTAGCACTCCCCTGGCATCTACCAAACCAAGATTAATCTGTCCAACTGACTGACTGAGAAGAATGTGAATTCATTACTCTAGAGAACACATTTCTACTGCTTGAGACTCTAGTAGTGACAAATTGTACACCACTCCAGCTGATGCTTGGTATTGAACATCATGATTTTAGGATTTTGTGCAGCTCCATGTCATGAATCTTACAAGCCCCAGTTCTTGTTGATATTGTTTAAATTCAGTAGTGGGTGATGCAAAATAAGATAGGCAACTTTTACATCTCAAGTACTTCCACACTCCATGGCCCCAACTCTTTGTGGTCTTACTGGTTCATGGCTGAATTGTTAGTATTAGATGCAACCAGTTCACAATAATAACACTTACAGATGACTAGGCTGATCTAGCAGATCAGAAATGTGTGCATATCAAGAGACTTTTGGCAAAGGTTGCAACGGTGGCAATGCTACATTTCAGTCCAAGAAGGACGTCAGTGTAACAATTGTGGTAAGGTGAACAGAAAAGTGTATGGTAAAGTCATGGAAGGGGTGTATATCTCACCCAGCTTCCTCAATGTGTAGGTTGCTGAGACAGTTTTGTTAAGTTTATGGGCTGGATGTTATTGGACTGGGTGAAGGTAGGCTTGGTAGAGGGACCTCCCCAGTCCACCCTATTCCGGGGCAGGTTTTCCCCTAGCCTGATCGATCCCCAGCTGAAACCAGCTAGGATAGTTAAGGGGAAATAAAGCACAGTCCAGGCTGTCAGTCTGGGAAGAGTAATGCCTAGAGAAAGTCGGGGAAGATGGCTGCCAAACTCTCTGTGTGACCTGTGTTCAATAGGTGAGCTAGGAACTTCACTGTATTAGGCTACTTTCACACTAGAGGCAGGACCGATCCGACAGGCTGTTAACCCTGACGGATCCGTCCTGCCGCTATTTCGCCATGCCGCTGGACCGCTGTTATAGTCAATGGGGGCGGGGCTCCAGCGCAACACGGCTGTGTCTGGCGAGAGGCCGCCGGACTAAAAATACTCCCGTGCTGCGCCAGAGCTCCGCGCCCATCTCCATTATAGTCAATGGGGACGGAGCGGTGGTCCGGCGGCGCGGCAAAATAGCGGCAGGACGGATCCGACAGGGTGAACAGCCTGTCAGATCCGTCCTGCCGCTAGTGTGAAAGTACCCTTAGCCAGAGCCCAGACGGGCGTGTTTTTTATTTTGGTTTGGTTTATGTTTTGTGGTGCTGGACCTTCACCTTACCCAGTGAATTATAACTGGGGTTGCCTGTATTGAGTGTTAGAAATAAAGCAACATTTGGACTTTAACCCTGTGGTCTGCAAGAGAATCTTTCATCGCCGCCCTGCCTGAGAGTGTAACCCCTTACAATTGGTGGAGGATGTGGGCAATAGCAGGTTGCTAAAGGCAACGGCGTGATAGTTGATGATTTAATGTCCTGGGTGAAAGCTGCTGCAGCGTTACAAAGTTCATCGGATACCATGGAGGAAATGATGGAAAATGTTTTTGAAGGCCAGTATGGAGGATAGAAAGAGACACGAAGAAGTCTTACATGTCCAACAACAGGCCATGGCACAGCAGCAGGAAACCAATAGTTTACTGCTAGAATAGATTGCTGTATTAAGAGAGACTGTTGTAGCTCCAACCCCGCATGTGGAAGTAAGCCCCCTTGATGACACTTGATGATGATATCGAGGCCTACCTGACTGTATTTGAGAGGGTGGCGGAAAGAGAAAGGCTGCCAGTAGCAGAGTGGGCAGAGGTCCTTACGCCCTTTTTGTCCGGCGAACCACAAAAGGCCTACTATGACCTCAGGGAGCAGGATATCCGGGACTATGTCAAATTAAAAATGGAGATCCTGGCTCGTTTGGGCGTTACACCGGCGGTTCGTGCCAGGAGGATCCACACATGGAGCTACACCATGGACAAGCCTGCCCGATCTCAGATGTTTGACCTCCTCCATCATGTATGGAAGTGGCTGGAACCTGAGTCTTCTACACCGGATCAGATCGTGGAGAAAGTACTGGTAGATCACTACTTCAGAGCCCTCCGGGTGGAGCTGCAACGGTGGGTCGGACATGGAGACCTCAAAACAGCAGATCAGCTCGTAAACCTGGTGGAAAGGTTCCCAACAACTGAGGACTACCTCCGGGATGTCCCTACCGCACCAACACCTCCCCGGAGTACCCGACCCGTGTCATCTCTGGGTAAGAGAGTTATGGCAGTTATGTGTGGAAGGGTGCAAGAGGGAATACGTCTCTAGAGGTTGGGCGTTGGCCTAAGGCTGAGTCTCCTGGGCAGTTCGGACCTAGAGAGGTCTTCTCACCTAGTAAACCCACGGCGCCCCAGTGCTGGAGGTGCCGTGAGTGGGGACACATTGCTGCCTATTGCCCTATGACCTCAGAGCCCATGGAGAGAGCAGGGAGCCAGAGTGTGCGGCCTCCCCAGGACTAGAGACTGAGCCACAGATGTGTACCCTGGTGATAAATGACTGCTTCGTCGGGGCTCTGTTGGACTCCGGTAGTCTGGTCACCAAGGTACATGCCAGCTTCGTGGCTGGGAATTATGTGCTGGACAAAAGAGTAAATGTGCTGTGCATCCATGGGGATGCAAAATCATACCCGGTGGCTTGCGTTAAGGTGGAGACTCTGGCTGGGACTGTATCCTATGAAGTTGGGGTCATAAAAAGACTTATGCATGATATGATATTGGGCCGGGACTTCCCCTTGTTTTGGAAGTTGTGGTAGAGGAGAAACACTCCTGCAGAATCTGTGCCTTCTCCTTTAAATAATCATTTCTATCAGTGGCCCATTGAATCCAATGGTTTCAAGGAAGAGACCATTGAAAACAATAGTGCTGATAAGGTGCAAAATCAAGATGCCATGTTAACTGAAATGTGTGATGAAAATGTGGGGTTATGTGACGTACCTGATAATTACAATTTTCCATTGCAGGTGTTAGCTGGCGAAGATGAAGATTCCCCAACTGGGGAAAATGTTCTGGATTTACGGGTGTCTTAGGGTAACTTTGGTACAGAGCAAGTGAGAGACCCCACTCTCATGAGTGCTCACGGAAATGTTATGTGATGAAGTTGACCAAAAATGTTCACATTTTGCCATAAATGGAAACCTGCTGCATCGAGTTAATAAATGCAACAATGAAATTGTGGAGCAGCTTCTGGTGCCAAAACCCTATAGACGTATGGTACTAGATCTCGCACATAACCACATACTTGAGGGGCATTTGGGTGTTAGCAAAGCACGGGAGAGGGTACTACAAAGATTTTTCTGGCCTGGAGTATACAAGGAAGTGGAAATATACTGCGAGTCCTGTCCCACCTGCCAGATAAGTGCCACGACCTCACATTTCCGGAGTCCCTTGGTGCCTCTTCCTATCCTTGAGGTACCTTTTGAAAGAATTGCCATGGACTTGGTGGGTCCCACTGTTAAGTCAGCTAGGGGACACAATTATCTCTTGGTTGTGTTGGACTATGCCACACGATATCCAGAAGCGGTACCCTTACAAAACATGGCATCCAAAAATATTGCCCGGGAATTATTTTTCATGTTCTCCCACACGGGGATCCCTAAAGAAATTCTCACGGACCAGGGTACTCCCTTTATGTCGAAGGTCATGAAAGAGTTTTGCAAGTTGTTCAAAATCACCCAGATACTTACCTCGGTGTACCACTCACAGACAGATGGGTTGGTCGAAAAGGTTTAACAAGATGCTGAAACAGATGTTAAAAAAAGTGGTAGAAAAGGATGGTTATGACTGGAACTGCCTCCTGCCATACCTTATGTTCTCTATTAGGGAGGTGCCTCAGGCTTCTACAGGGTTCTCACCATTTGAGTTACTATATGGCCGTCACCTGAGGGGTTTACTCGATGTAGCTAAAGAAACCTGGGAGGCTGAGGCTACTCCCTATAAGAGCATCATCGAACATGTGGCTGACATGCTAGACAGGATAGCGACAGTGATGCCCATTGTTAAAGAACATCTGCAAAGAGCTCAGGAGGCTCAAAGCAGAATTTATAACAGGTTTGCCAATGTAAGGGATTTTGATCCCGGGGACAGCGTCCTGATTCTAGTTCCCACTGGCAAAGTGGCAGGGTCCCTACGAGGTTGTGGAAAAAGTGAGCGAGGTGAACTTATAGTATGCACTAACCAGAAAGGAGAAGACCCTTCCAGATTTACCATGTAAATCTGATCAAGCCGTGGAAAGATCGGGAGTCATTGGTGGCCGCACAGACCATGATTAAGGAGGTGTCACCACCAATTCCTCCGGTAAAAATTTGTGAGGCACTGTCTGTACCCCAGAAACAAGAAGTAAAGGAGTTTCTACAGAAAAATAGAGGAAGGTTTTCTGACCTACCAGGTCGTACCCACCTGATAGGGCATTCCGTGAGAACTAAGCCCCACAGTAAGGTGAATCTAAAGCCCTACAGGACACCAGAAGCACGCAGAAAAGCTGTATCCTCTGAGGTCAGGCGCATGCTTGAGTTAGGGGTCATTGAGGAATCTGCCAGTAAGTGGTCAAGCCCTATTGTCTTAATCCCAAAGCCCAATGGGACTTGGAGATTTTGTAATGATTTCCGGGAGCTAAATGAGGTGTCAAAATTTGATGCGTACCCCATGCCCAGAGTAGATGAACTAATTGAGAGGCTTGGGAAAGCAAGGTATATCACGTCCCTGGACCTTACAAAAGGGTATTGGCAGATACCATTATCAGATGATGCAAAAAAAAGACGGCATTCTCCACTCCAGAGGGGCTGTTCCAGTACACAGTTATGCCGTTCGGGTTACATGGAGCCCCTGCTACATTTCAGAGGTTGATGGACCTAATCTTGAAGCCACATCGTGATTATGCTGCTGATTACCTTGATGACGTGGTCATTTTTTCATCTGATTGGAGAAATCACCTCGGAAAGGTACAGGCTGTTAGACTCCATTAGTGATTCTGGCCTAACCATAAACCCTGAGTAATGTGCAGTGGGTCTAGAGGAAGCAAAATATCTGGACTACATTATTGTTAAAGGGCTGGTTAAACCCCAGATCAATAAAGTAGAGGCGATACAAGACTGGACTAGGCCCTTAACAAAAAAACAAGTCAGGGCCTTCCTTGGCATAACACGGTACTACCGCCAGTTAGTATAGAATTTTGCCTCGATGGCAGCACCATTGACTGACTTAATGAAAGTGGACACCAGAGGCAGAAAAGGCCTTTCAAAGCCTAAAGTCACCTCTCTGTCAACAGCCAGTGCTCATTTTCCCAGATTTCGGAAAAGAGTTTCTGGTCCAGACTGATGCATCTGAGACTGGCTTGGGAGCGGTCCTGTCACAAATGATAAATGGGGAGGAGCACCAAGTGATGTACCTAAGTAGGAAGTTGACCCCGGCAGAGTGTCTAGCCATTGGGCTCTGGAGTCACTTAACTCCTTAAGGACACAGCCTTATTTCACCTTAAGGACCAGGCCATTTTTTGCAAATCTGACCAGTGTCACTTTAAGTGCTGATAACTTTAAAACGCTTTGACTTATCCAGGCCATTCTGAGATAGTTTTTTTTTGTCATATATGGCACTTCATGACACTAGTAAAATGAAGTAAAAAAATTCATTTTTATTTATAAAAAAAATACCACATTTACCCAAAATTTCAAAACAATTGCTAATTTCCAAGTTTCAATTTCTCTACTTCTATAATACATAGTAATACCTCCAAAAATAGTTATTACTTTACATTCCCCATATGTCTACTTCATGTTTGGATCATTTTAGGAATGATATTTTATATTTTGGGGATGTTACAAGGCTTAGAAGTTTGGAAGCAAATTTTTCAGAAATTTTCAAAAACCCAATTTTTAGGGACCAGTTCAGGTCTGAAGTCACTTTGTGAGGCTTATATAATAGAAACCACCCAAAAATGACCACATTCTAGAAACTACACCCCTCAAGGTATTCAAAACTGATTTGACAAACGTCGTTAACCCTTTAGGTGTTGCACAAGAGTTAATGGCAAATGGGGATGAAATTTGAAAATGTAATTTTTTTTGCCACATTTTCCATTGTAACCCATTTTTTCCACTAACAAAGCAAGGGTTAACAGCCAAACAAGACTGTATCTTTATTACCCTCACTCTGCCGTTTACAGAAACACCCCATATGTGGCCGTACACTACTGTATGGCCACACAGCGGGGCGTAGAGGGAAAGGTGCGCCGTTTGGTTTTTGGAGGGCTGATTTTTATGGACCGGTTTATTTACACCGTGTCCTGTAGAACCCCCCTGATCAGGGCCGTTTGAAGGCATTTGGGGGCCCCAAGCAAAATAGACATGGAGGGCCCCCCCCCCCCTCCACACCTTACGCATGCAAAGCCTACAGGAACCACAGTATAGCCATACAGTTTAAGTTCACCCACACTTTATATAAATAAAAAAAGGTTTATAGTGCAAATACTGCTGTTGCATTTAATGTGCATGAAATTTGAACAGTGCCATCCACAGATCCCCCCCCCTAAATAGTGCCATCCACAGATCCCCCCCCTAAACAGTGCCATCCACAGATCCCCCCCCTAAACAGTGCCATCCACAGATCCCCCCCCTAAACAGTGCCATCCACAGATCCCCCCCCCTAAACAGTGCCATCCACAGATCCCCCCCCTAAACAGTGCCATCCACAGATCCCCCCTAAACAGTGCCATCCACAGATCCCCCCCTAAACAGTGCCATCCACAGATCCCCCCCTAAACAGTGCCATCCACAGATCCCCCCCCCCTAAACAGTGCCATCCACAGATCCCCCCCCCTAAACAGTGCCATCCACAGATCCCCCCCCTAAACAGTGCCATCCACAGATCCCCCCCCCTAAACAGTGCCATCCACAGATTCCCCCCCCCCCCCTAAACAGTGCCATCCACAGATCCCCCTCCCCGACGCTCACAGCAGTATATTTATAAACTAATCAGTAACTACTTTAACTTTAACCATTGCTCATTGCTGAGCTCTTTACTTGGATTATTTGGATATCTTACTGTCTTGGCTCCGGTAACAGCAGGCAGTGCAGGCGGCGCTCACTCACTGACGTCACGCGCCTGCGCCGCCTAGTGGGAGGAGCAGGTGCATGACGTCGGTCGGTGAATGAGCGCCGCCCCCCGCACTGCCTGCTATTACCGGAGCTAAGACAAAGTAAGATATCCAAGTAAAGAGCTCAGCAATGAGCAATGATTAAAGTAGTTACTGATTAGTTTATAAATGTACTGCTGTGAGCGGTGTGGCCCTGTATATTCTAACCCCCAGGCAAGCATCCCCGTCACCATGGGAACGCCTGGGGGTTAGAATATACCATCGGATTTGAGTTTTTACGATCTCACTGAGCTCGTAAAACTCAGATCCGATGGTATATTCTAACCCGCAGGCAAGCGTCCCCGTCACCATGGGAACGCCTGGGGGTTGGAATATACCATTGTATCTTCTGAGTTACTCAGCTCTGCTTGGCCCCAGGCCAGCTCGGGGCCCCAAGCAATTGCTTGTTTTGCCTGTTGGGTAGCGACGGGCCTGCCCCTGATGCACCCCTGGAGTAGAAACTCCTTAAAAGTGACCCCATCTAAGAAACTACACCCCTCAAGGTATTCAAAACTGATTTTGCAAACTTTGTTAACCCGTCAGGTGTTGCACAAGAGTTATTGGCAAATGGGGATGAAATTTGAAAATCTCTTTTTTTTGCCTAATTTTCCATTTTAACCCATTTTTTCCACTAACAAAGCAAGGGTTAACAGCCAAACAAGACTGTATCTTTATTGCCCTGACTCTGTCGTTTACAGAAACACCCCATATGTGGCCGTACACTACTGTACGGCCACACAGCGGGGCGTAGAGGGAAAGGTGCGCCGTTTGATTTTTGGAGGGCTGATTTTTATGGACCGGTTTATTTACACCGTGTTCTGTTTCAACCCCCCTGATGCACCCCTGGAGTAGAAACTCCCTAAAAGTGACCCCATTTTGGAAACTACGGGATAAGGTGGCGGTTTTGTTGGGATTATTTTTAGGGTACATATGATTTTTGGTTGCTCTATATTACATTTTTGTGAGGCAAGGTTACCAAAAATTGAAATTCTGAAATTTCATCTCCATTTGCCATTAACTGTTGAGGAACACTTAAAGGGTTAATACTGTTTGTAAAATCAGTTTTGAATACCTTGAGGGGTGTAGTTTCTTAGATGGGGTCGCTTTTCTGGAGTTTCTACTCTAGGGGGGCATCAGGGGGGCTTCAAAAGGTACATGGTGTCAATAAAAAGGGCCATCAAAATCGGCCTTCCAGAAACCATGTCGGTCCTTTCCTTTTTGCTCCCTGCCTTTTAGTGATACAGCAGTTTACGACCACAAATGTGGCGTTTCTGTAAACTGCAGTATCAGGGTAATAAATATTAAGTTTTGTTTGGTTGTTAACCCTTGCTTTGTTACCGGAAAAAACGGATTGAAATGGAAAAGTGCCAAAAATAGCTTTTTTCATGGGGTATTTTTATAGAGGAGATTCTTACGGATGCGGCGATACCTAATAAGTCTACTTTTTTACAATTATTTAGGTTTTAGACTACATTATCCTTTTTGATACAAAAAATGCTTTTGCATCTCTAAAGTCTGAGTCATTCTTTTAATTTATTTTTTAGCCGATTATCTTATGTAGGGGCTCATTTTTTGTGGGATGAGAGGACGGTTTTATTGGCACAGGGGTGATGCTGTTACCATGAATTGTGGACAGTATAAGGACATCCCTCTTGTCCTTATATCTGACCAGCAACAGGTTTTCACTGGTAAGGGCACGAGTCAGACCCCTGGGGATAGGTACCTGGAGGGGGTGGGCAGGGAGGCCGCGTTGATTTTTCCGCACGGTCCCACAAGCGGACGTGGATCTGGCGGCGGGGGACTGGAACAAGGGGATACTAGTATAAAAGTTATCCACCCAACACCCAGAGTGGGGGGGCATTCTGGGGGTTGAATATGGGAATCTCACCCCTCGTACACATGAAACTTGTAAGTGTACCCTGAGGTACTCTCACAAAGTTTGTACAGCTTCATGCCATACCTCGCCCGCTTTAAGGGAACATACTGGCGAAAAATGAGTCTCCCCTTGAACGCAATGAGAGACTCATCAACTGCGACCTCCCTTCCAGGTACATAGGCCTGTACAAATTTGTCCCCAAAATGATCGATGACCGACCGTATCTTATACAGAAGGTCATAGGCAGGATCACCTTGGGGGGGGACATGCTGCATTATCTGAATAATGCGGACATTTCTGGACGGCCTCAAACCGGGAGTGTGTCATGGCCGTACTGTAAAGTGGGGCCTGGTAGAGGACGTCCCCACTCCAGTAATGCCTGAAACTAGGTTTCTTGACCAGGCCCATATGCAGCACCTCATCTCGGCTGCACTGACCGGCATCCAGCCACTGGGCCTGGCCAAAAAGGAGCCCAGGTGTTGAGCAACGAACTGTTGGGTGTACAGGTTTGTCTGCTCCACCATCAGATCTACCATTGGGTCACTGAAAAAATGACTAAAAAAGTAATATTCAGTGTAGCCCACTGTGGAAATCTGGATTCCTGATTGGCCTACAAAATCAGGAATCACAGGCTCATATCGCTCTGGGGTACACCAGACAAGTTCACCGGCAGGGTGCTCCGGTGGATTTAACTGGTGGGCCGGAAAACTAGTATGAGCCCCAGAGCTGCTCGTACTAGTGTGGGCCAAAGGGTCCCTAGCATGGCGGTGCCCTTGCTCCACCTGACGGCGTCTACGCCGCGGATGACAACAGGAAAGTGGGGTCATCCTCATCCTCACTGGGACTCTCGGAGTCGGAGGCAAGCTGGGCGTATGCCTCCTCGGTGGAGAACGTCCAGCGGGCTATAGGGGAGTGTGTGTCTGCGTGTGTATAAATCTTTATTTGGTGTGCGTGTGTGTGGAGGCACGGGTGTTCGCGGACTTATCCCTAAAACTAACAGAAAAAAAAAGACTAACTAAAGAAAAAGGGGGAAAAATGTGATAAAAAAGTAAAATAAAATCAGCGGTGGGGTGTGCGATGCGCTAACAGTGGCCGGACGCTAAGAGTGCTGGCCACAGTCAGCGTATCCACAAAATAAAGATTTATCCACAGCTGTGCTGTGGACCCCAGACACCCTACTTAGGGTGATGCAACCAAACTTTTTTTTACCACTAACTTTACCTTTTATACCCCTGCCTAGCCCAACCTTTCCCTAATTACCTGATGATAAAGATGGAGGTGCTGGGGCACAGATCGGGTCCTGGGGCACAGATCGCATGTGCAGCAGCAACGCTCCTCTCTCATCGGGCTCCGGACACAAAAGGAGGAGGAGAGGAGTGCTGCTATCATTTGAAACTGCCACCGGCCCGCCCTCCTACCAATCAGAAGCGATCCTGAGAGGTGATGTCACCATCACCACTCAGGATCGCAGGATGGTGATTGGTGGGGTAAAATTACACCACGATCACCATCCTGTTCCAAGAGGGACCAGGTGGTTTCTCTCCCTGCAAAATTTTAATTTCAAGGTTGAACAAACATAGACCGGGGAAATTACAGGGGAACGCGGATGCTTTGTCCAGGATACACTGTTTGTTGGCTAAAAATATCCAGACCTCTGGTGGTAAAGTCCTGGAAGGGGTGTATATCCCACCCAGCTTCCTCAACTGGGTGAGGTAAATAAAATCCAGAAGGTTAAAATGGTCTCAGCAATGTGTAGGTTTCTGAGACAGTTTTGTTAAGTTTATGGGCTGGATTTTATTGGACTGGGAGAAGGTAGGATTGGTAGAGGGACCTCCCCAGTCCACCCTATTCCGGGGCAGGTTTTCCTCTAGCCTGATGGATCCCCAGCTGAAGCCAGCTGGGATCATCAAGGGGAAATAAAGCACAGTCCAGGCTGTCAGTCTGGGGAGAAAGTAATGCCTGGAGAAAGTCTGGGAAGATGGCTGTGCTGCTGGCTAGAGAAGCTGAATTCTCTGTGTGACCTGTGTTCAATAGGTGAGCTAGGAAATTCACTGTATTAGGCCTCATGCACACGACCGTTGTGTGCATCCGTGGCCGTTGTCCGTTTTTTTTCGCGGACCCATTGACTTTCAACGGGTCCGTGGAAAAATCGGAAAATGCACCGTTTTGCAGCCGAGACCGTGATCCGTGTATCCTGTCCGTCCAAAAAAATATGACCTGTCCTATTTTTTGGACGGACAACGGTTCACGGACCCATTCAAGTCAATGGGCCCGTGAAAGAACACGGATGCACACAAGATTGGCATCCGTGTCCGTGATCCGTGGCCGTAGGTTACTTTCATACAGACGGATCCAAAGATCCGTCTGCATAAAAGCTTTTTCATAGCCGAGTTTTCACTTCGTGAAAACTCAGATCCGACAGTATATTCTAACACCGAGGCGTTCCCATGGTGATGGGGACGCTTCTAGTTAGAATATACAACGAACTGTGTACATGACTGCTGCCTGGCAGCACCCGATCTCTTACAGGGGGCCATGATCCCTAAGATTAACCCCTCAGGTGCTGCACCTGATGGGGTTAATTGTGCTATCATAGCCCCCTGTAAGAGATCCGGGCTGCCAGACAGCAGGGGGCAGACCCCCCTCCCTCCCCAGTTTAAATTTCATTGGTGGCCAGTGCGCCCCCCCTCCCTCCCTCTATTGTAATGATAACATTGGTGGCACAGTATGCGCCCCCCCCCTCCCTCTATTGCATTAACATTGGTAGCAGTGTGCGCCCCCCCCGCCCCCCCCCGCCCCCCCCCCGCCCCCCCCTCTATTGTTTTAATACATTGGTGGCAGTGTGCGCCCCCCCCCCCCCCGCTCCCCCCTCTATTGTTTTAATACATTGGTGGCAGTGTGCGCCCCCCCCTTCCTCCCTCTATTCTTTTAATACATTGGTGGCAGTGTGCGGCCTCCCCCCCCCCCCCAGATCATTGGTGGCAGCGGAGTTCCGATCAGAGTCCCAGTTTAATCGCTGGGGCTCCGATCGGTAACCATGGCAACGAGGACGCTACTGCAGTCCTGGTTGCCATGGTTACTTAGCCTTAGCAATAGTAGAAGATTCATACTTACCTGCTGGCTGCTGCGATGTCTGCGCTGGTAGATGTCTGAGCTCCTCCTACTGGTAAGTGACAGCAATGCGCCGCACAGACCTGTCACTTACCAGTAGGAGGAGCTCCCGGCCGGACACAGAGATCGCAGCAGCCAGCAGCCAGGTAAGTATGATGCTTCTACTCCGCCAATGATTGGGGGGGGGGAGAGGGGAGGCCTCACACTGCCACCAATGTATTAAAACAATAGAGGGAGGAAGGGGAGGGGCGGGGGGGGGCACACTGCCACCAATGTTAATGCAATAGAGGGAGGGGGGGCGCACACTGCCACCAATGTTAATGCAATAGAGGGAGGGGGGGGAACTGCCACCAATTCCTTTATTACAATAGAGGGAGGGGGGGGGCACACTGGCCACCAACGAGTTAACTACAGGGGAGGGAGGCAGTCATGTACACAGTTTTTTTTTGTATATTCTAACCTGAAGCGTCCCCATCACCATGGGAACGCCTCTGTGTTAGAATATACTGTCGGATCTGAGTTTCACGATGTAGCTCATATCCGACAGTATATTCTAACATAGAGGCGTTCCCATGGTGATGGGGACGCTTCAAGTAATGTTCGGGTGTCCGCTTGTGAGCTCCGTTTGAAGGGGCTCACAAGCGGCCCCGAACACATCCGTCCAGCCCTAATGCATTCTGAGTGGACGCGGATCCGCTCAGAATGCATCAGTCTGGCAGCGTTCAGCCTCTGCTCCGCTCAGCAGGCGGACACCTGAACTCTGCTTGCAGCGTTCGGGTGTCCGCCTGGCCGTGCGGAGGCAAGCGGATCCGTCCAGACAATGTAAGTCAATGGGGACGGATCCGTTTGAAGATGACACACTGTGGCTCAATTTTCAAACGGATCTGTCCCCCATTGACTTTCAATTTAAAGTCTGGACGGATCCGTCTGAGGCTACTTTCACACTAAGAAATGTTTTAACAATATAATGCAGACGGATCCGTTCTGAACGGAGCCACCGTCTGCATTATATGAACGAAAGTGTGAAAGTAAAGGGACTCCTGACTTTACATTGAAAGTCAATGGGGACGGATCCGTTTGCAATTGCACCATATTGTGTCAACGTCAAACGGATCCGTCCCCATTGACTTGCATTGTAATTCAGAACGGATCCGTTTGGCTCCGCACGGCCAGGCGGACACCAAAACGACTTTTTTTTCATGTCCGTAGATCCTCCAAAAATCAAGGAAGACCCACGGATGAAAAAACGGTCACGGATCACGGACCAACAGAACCCGTTTTTGCGGACCGTGAAAAAATACTGTTGTGTGCATGAGGCCTTAGCCAGAGCCCAGACGGACAGGTGTTTGGTTTGTTTTGTGGTGCTGGACCTTCACCTTACCGAGTGAATTATAACTGGGGTTGCCTGTATTGCCGGAGTGTTAGAAATAAAGCAACATTTGGACTTTAACCACGTGGTCTGCAAGAGAATCTGTCATCGCTGCCCTGCCTGAGAGTGCAACCCCTTACACAATACTCTTAACCTTTTATTCATCTATGAATTTCATGCACTAGGTAAGATGGCTAAATAAACTATTAAGATTAATGTAATTCTGATGTGGTGCCTTTTTTTTTTTTGGGAATCTTTATTGTATGGGTAAGAGCTGACCCATTGGGATGGGCTGTTGCATCATACCACTTTTTGTGCCAAGTGTGCTCCTCCTATTACAATTATTTCAAGTCATTAGGAAGAACTTATCATGAGAGTTTTCAGTCACAAAGGTGCAAATATTTGTGTAAGCATCCTTTGTACAAATGTTTTATGACTTTTGGGTTTTTATGCAGCTCCGTTTTTACTGACTGCCATGCAATCTCAATTAGGAGAGATGTGTGCACATATTTTTGGACATATACTGTATGCAGATTACCGCTAATTGCTGGCCTGCTCGTGCAGCCCAGCAATTAGCAGTAATCTGAATGCGGTTACTGCATCCAGGACAGACCGTGCACAAGCAACCCTATATCAGTATTGGAAAAAGCTGGTTAACAAACAATATGGTTGCCAGTGCAGGTCCAAGGAGTGTCAGACGTGTGGATTTTGTTGCTCATTTGCCCCCCATATTGCAAAGGGTGAAATCAACTGAAAAAGTTTACATGCTGCAGATTTCAAAATCTACACAGCAGGTCAATTTCCACATGGAATAAAATACGCCATGTACATGAGATTTGTCAAAGATCATTCACTATGCTGGTACTGTATTACACTGCGGTTTTTTCTCATGAAAATCCACGTGGAAATGCTGCATGTAGTCCTCAAAGTGTGCAGGTATCCTTACAGTGCAGATCTGCAATTTTTTATGCCATAAAAGTGTCTTAAAAACGTAATAAATCTACCCCAATATCTTTCCAATTTTGTAACCACACTTACTTTGAGCGTTGTGTGCCCACGGGCGTATTGCGGCCCGCATGCGGCGGGTCCGCAATACACGGGCACCTGATCATGGATGTGGACCCATTCACTTGAATGGGTCCCTAATCGTGGAGATGAGGAATGGAAGCACTACGAAGTGCTTCCGTGGTGTTTCTGTCCGGGCTTCCGCACTGCAAAAAAAAATATAGAACTTGTTCTATTTATTTTTTTGCGGTGCGGACTGATCACAGACCCATTCAAGTTGAATGGGTCTTGATCCGTCCCAGCTGCCGCACGGACGTTGCTGTGCATTGGGGACCGCAAATTGTGTAGTGTCCCACTAGGTAAAGGTGGGCACTACACAGGTTAATGTGTTGTATTGCAATTGTGTATTTTCCCTGTGTTATCTGGGTGTCAGGCCTGTCAGGGTGTAGTTTAGCCTCCCAGACGTTAGAGGGAGCTAGAGAGCCCTAGATATATATAGGAAGGCCCAGACAGGGGAGTGGTAGTGTATTCCAGGGGACTAGAGGAGTTACCTCGTCAGCCTGAAGCTCCTGAGGCTAAGGATAGCTCAGTTGAGATACCCCAGTAGCAGGACAGCACCTCCTGGGAGCAACCTGCAGTCATCTGTTACCTGAAGCAGAGAGAGACAGCTAGGAAGTAAAAGGTATTGTAACCTAAGCAAGTGCCAATACTGGAGGAAGGAATTCATACAAAGGATTTAAGCCAACGAATAGGCATCCGGGCCTTGGGATCCAGCCAGCTAGCATAGCTGTGGGGATAGAGCAGCATAGCACTACAAAGCATTAACTATATATACCCTCCAAGTATCTTGCAAGATTGAAACCTGCTGTGATAAACCTGCTGTGCTTTTGGAACTGTAAAGGACTGCATTAACCTCTTCTGTACTGCATGTATAAAGTTTGGACTGTTTTCACCAAGTAAAGCAACGTTTGGTTCACCATATCATCCGTGTACCTCACTTATTGCTACTGAAAATCGGTGTGCCACCGTTACAGGCACTGGCGTCACGAACCTTAAAGGGACCTTACCTAAGGCACTCTAAACACCTGCAACAACCAGGGCACCTCACCCAACATCAGGCCAGGTCTCTACACCCAGAGTGTGCCCCAGAGGAATTAGTGTCTGCCTCTCATTCACTGCTACATGCCTGCCCAGGGTCCTCCAAAAAGTGAGTAACCCTCGACTGCCCATACCGTGACCTCACTGTCGCTATACCCTGCAGGTCTGGCGTGTTGCAATTGCAGAACGGATGCGCAATGCACAGAACGGATGCACAACGTTCGTGTGCAAGTGACCTAGCTGTGCTGTTGCAGGTTATGATATTAGTCACGCTCATTGAAATTGTGTACTTTGATTGCATTTTGTGTATCCTGGTGCTGATGCTTACTTATGCAAAATATAGAAACATGAACTAAACACACACCTGACAACCATAAACACACACCTGACAACATGTTTACTATGAAATTAAAAGTGAATGTGCACATATTCTGTAGAGAGTGTGGACTCATTTCCTTTGCTGGGCCCAAGGAACCCCAGTCTGATCCTGGTTTTGTCAGGTTGAATTATCTAATTTTATCAAAGATGCTGTCTATAGAGTAGACCCCTTGACGTATGGGATATGGGCTTTTTTAGAAAAAGGAGTTCCTCAGTGATTTCCCATTATGGACACCACTCTTTTCACAGGACTTCACAGCATTATAATGATTTACAATACTATGGTCTCTGGCCGACCTTGCGTATACTGACATAATGGCGTCATTACAATTCAGTAGATGCAAAGTCAAGCAGAGACACACCGTATTTTAAATCATTATAATGCTGTGTGTTCCTCTGATATAAGCAATGTCTTTAATGGAAAATCGCTCTCCCACATAGTGTGTTTTCCACACAGGACACTCTTTTCTGAAATTACCCTTACCCTGGGTTCACACCTGAGCGTTTCTGAGACGCGCGTATTTGTCGCGCGTTTTACGCGCGTTTTTTGCAATAGTAAACGCGCGTTTGACGCGCGTTTGTGTGATTGACTGCAGTGTTGTCCAATGAGCAAATATCCCTGTCTATATGAAGTTTGGCCAATCATAGGGCATTGTAGGTGTGAAATTCCATGTGTGTTGGTAGAGTGTGTGGTTTGGAGTCATGGAATGCTATAGACGGCGACGTGTTGCGGCACTTGTTGCAGCTATCCACCTGGAACGCTTGAGGAGAAGGCGGGACAGCGGGCGACGTTTCTGGGTCCATCCTGTCATTGCCAATAGACAGGAGAGGGGCCAGTTCTGGGCACTGTATGCGAACCTCCGTGCCCATGAGGACAAGTTTTTTGACTACACCAGGATGTCCATCCACAGGTTAGTACGTATAAGTTGTTGCAATGTTTTTTCAATGGTTAAGCTAAGTGTTTTGGGCTTTTTGTATTGTTAACCATGAACATTGTATTGTTTCCCAGCTTTGACGAGCTCCTGGTGCTGTTGTCCCCTCATTTGCAGCGTCAGGACACCTTCATGCGGGACTGCATCCCACCAGTGGAAAGGCTGGTCATTACTTTGCGGTAAGTAGCCTATTATTGTGGCCATTTAAACCATTTGCAGTGTGTTGTGCCAGGATCTGAGTTTCGCCGTGTTTCTCTTGTTGTTTGTGACGTATGAGTGTTTGTGCGGGGGGTATGTGATGTGTATGTTGTCAACGTGTGGCATAGATATCCCATACATGCATCATGTATCCACATTTGGCCATGTTTTACCCCTCACTTTCAAAAAATAGTCCAAACATTTGCTTCAATTTTTTTATATTTGGTGAATGTATTAACATCGTACATTTCCAACTAAAATGTGTTAACTCTGTTTAACAAACAAAGGAGCATATTTTTTTTAAATAACATAAAAATATTAGAAACCTTTTCCTATATATGTGACCTTTTTGGCTCCAAAACCCTTGAGCCTGAGAATTTCCCTCTTATAATTTTCAAAGGGTTTCATATTCCGGCCCTGAAAACTCTGCCTCGGGATCCCGCCGTGTTTCTCTGGCTCCGCGAGACTGATTGTCGGGTGGCATTTCAGTGCTGGTGGTGGTGGATGTGCTTGGGCCCGTGCTTGTAGAGGGATATGGGTATGATGTGTGTTGTGTCTGCCATGTGTCAATAGGGTGTTGTATGTTACTTTGTGTGTTTGTGTGTGCTGGGTATGTGTGAGGGTGTTGTTGGGGATGTAGTGTCCCATATTGTGGGCCATATTGTGGCCCATATTGGGGGCCATATTGTGGCCCATATTGGTGGCAATATTGTGGGCCATATTGTTGCCCATATTGTGCTGGCTGTTGTGGGGCCTGCTGTGGGGCACGGATAGACGTTGGGATCTCATAAGGGATGCAATATTTATCAATGGTCTTAGTTAACTCATCCCTTACTTGTGTGACCAGATTTCTTGGCACATGTAGCATTTTCTCCTCTAGACTGATGAGAAAATGGGCATTACTTGTAAGTTTTGGCACAGGATGTGCCAGGGCATCCAGGCAGCCTATTAGCCTGTCCTCAAGCCTCTCTGTTCTCCTCCTTTTATGTCGGGGCTGCCGACTTGCCTCTGGGACGACTGGGACAGTCTGCATGGGGCTCACGAAACTCGGAGTGGGTGGGGGGCCTGGAGGACTCATTGGCCCCATAGATGGTCTGGGCTCACTGTCCATGGTTGTGCCCTCGTCCTCTTCATCGTCATCTTGCGCCTGGCTGGGTTCCCAGCTACTATCGGTGCTGTGAAGTGGAAAATATAGGTAAGTATGTTCCCCATATGAAATTGAATGTATGTCATGTCATACCACATCCTCTCCTCAATGTGTATGCCTTTGACTCACCTCCGCATTTCCGTGCACGGTATCAAAAATTACATCTGTTGGGCATGCACGTAACTGGAGCGTGCGCTTGGGAACGATCCGCTCCTCCGCTCCCTTTCTTTGCGCCTATGGCGGATAAAGGCGTCTTTCAGGCTTTTCCATTTGCCTTTGATAGTGTCCGGGAAACCTGCGTGGCAATTTGGGACGTCCTTCATCCTGCTGTGATGGCCCAACCACAGAAGGAGGACTGGTTGCAAATTGCGGATCATTTTTTTCAATCCTGCAATTTCCCGAACTGTGTTGGCGCAATAGACGGCAAGCACATCCGCGTTAAGAAGCCCATCAGGAGCGGGAGTCAATTTTTTAATTATAAGAAATATTTTTCGTTTGTTCTTTTTGCAGTGTGTGATGCAAACTATTGCTTCAGGTACATTGACGTGGGGTCCTACGGCAGCAGCTCAGACTCAGTTGTTTTGGGGCATTCTGCCTTTGGGCAAATGCTCAATAATAATGAGCTGGACCTCCTGGGGAACACCACACTGCCTGGGACCACTTATCCGGCTATGCCCTTTGTTTTTGTGGGGGACGAGGCCTTTGCGCTGGGAGAGCATCTGATGAGGCCGTACTCCAGCCGGGGACTCTCCATTGCCAGGCGGGTATTGACAAGGGCACGCAGGGTGGTGGAGTGCGCCTTCGGCATTTTAGCAAACAAATTGCGCTTTCTCCATTCTCCTATTCATTTAAAATTGGAGACGCCATCTCGGCCGTGAAGGCAGCGTGTGCTCTGCATAATTTTGTCCGTCTACGTGATGGCTTTAATTTTGAAGATTCCCTCATCCATTCCTTGGAGAGTCCTAATGCGAGCGGTGTGCGTGGGACCAGACACGGTGCGGCTGTCCGGGACCACTTCACCGCATATTTTTTATCACCACATGGGGCGTCACCCTGGCAATTGGAAGCCATCTAAGTTTAGGTTAATTTATATTTTTCTTCTGAAAAGAGTGTTTCAATATTATTTTATTTTCCAATTTGGTTGTTTATTACTATGGCTAAATTACAAAATTTTAAACGATGTGCATTTCGGTTTTTTCACCTATATAGTGCCCGTTGTGGAAGCCCCTATAGTGGCCATCAATAGTCGCCCATTAACACTGGTTAAAAATGTGGGCGAAATCATGTGTCCCATTTAAGTGCCCAATACTCGGCCAGTAGAATATAAGCCAAGGTGGGTAAAATAATGGATCCCATCAAGGTGCCCAATATTGGCACGTTAGAAACAGAAGCACCTAAAATATGCCAGCCCACCCATAGCCCACAAACAGTCTAATTTGAAAAAGTATACAATATCAATAACAACTTAGGATTCAAATCCCTCAACCCAAAATTAGGCCTACATTTCAAAATGCCACTACATTTGCGGATTGAAAGAGCGCAGTCTGGCACAAGACAGTGGAACCACTGCAAATTGAACATACTGGGCCATTGCATTGTACCAGAATGTGGGGGAGGGTGAACCAGGACAGTACTAAAAACTAAAGGGGTGAGGGGACACTATACAACATGTAATGTGCACATCATTCTTTGTAAACTAAGGCCACTGAGTGCCCATATACAAGAACAGGGATGGTGATGCTGCGTCCCTCTAGCTGTTACTAAAATCCAAGTCCATGCATGCCTGCACAGGCTCCAGCATTTGTGGAGGTGGCGTTTGACAACAGCTGGAGGGCTGCAGGTAGAGCTGGCCAGGGCTATTACATATAGTTGGGACACCACTGCACACAAGGAGTTTACTTTTCACATTAGAACACACATGGAAATACCTTTTCCCTGTTTCACTGTCTTGCTGAAACTTGTCCAATCTGGCCAGATGCTTTTGGCAATATCCTCCCAGGCCTGCTGCCTGCTCCTCCTATTTTTGTAGTTGGCATCCTGCGCATCATACAGGCAGCGTTTGCCTTGCACCAGCCTGATCAGGGTCTCGGTGTCACACAGAGACTCCTCCATGCTGGATTCTCTCCACAAAACTGTGCTTTGCACCTGGTGTTGGGCCTTTTCCTGCATGTTGCAAAATCCAAAACGTGCGTTTTCTGTGTCAAAAACGCGCAAAATACAAGCGTTGCGCTTTCCCATTGAAGTCTATGGGCCAAAACGCGCGACAAACGCCCAAAAAAAAGCTCAAGAACTTGTTTATGCGTTGGGCGTTTTTCAGCGCTTTTGAACGTGCTGTAAAACGCGAAAATGTGAACCAGTCCCATAGGGAAGCATTGGTTTGCATCGGTTATGCGTTTTACAGCGCGTTCGAACGCGCTGTAAAACGTGCAAGTGTAAACTTAGGGTTAATGTCTTGGTTTTCCAGCTGTAGATGAAGGGCAAGATGTGGAGCAACTCATGGAGCTTTTTTTTTTTTTTATACCCCATTTTCTTGACAGACCACACAATTCATTATCCTCTTCCCCCTGCAATAATTACCAAGACAATACTAATCTTAATCTCATGAGGTTTTAATGCACATCGTGATCAGGATTTCATTTGGGATGGGCCAAAAATAAGTTTGTTTCCAGGTTCTGCACCACACAAACAACAATGAGGAACACCTTCAGAGAGTGCAAGAAATTCAGCATTCATCCTATTTCCCACACAGCTACAGCATGCAAAAGATGCAACAGACTGGGTAGATACTAATATAATTGTCCAGGTATACTGTATTTTGTGTATGTGATATAAGGCTTCTACTGTTTTATTGATCTATGTTATTCCAGAGACACAATTGGTGTATGGAGAGTTATTTTCCATCCAATGCTTGATGGGAATGTACGTAGACAGCACTGCTTCATGGTTCTTGGCCCTCATCAGTACAAAGTAGTATGCTGGTTGGTTGAATTAAATGCCTCAGATGCAGCTAGGCGAGAACTAATTCTCTTGAAATTAACTTATACCAGCCAAACCAGAGACACCCATCTGTAGACAGCACAGTTCCAGATTTCTTGCCCATGGAGCATTGCCTTAAAAACAAGTCTCAATACACTACTGTGTCTCTTCAAGTGAGAAACCGTACCCCACCTAAGCCGCATCTAAGGCATTTCTTCCAACTAACCAGAATCCTGCTCTCTACCAAGAACCATCAAACAGTATCATCTACAGATGGGGGTCTCTGGTTTGCCTGTGTGAAGTTAAAGGGTCACTGAGTTTTGGTAAAACCTTTGATATGTCATAGACATATCAAACATTTTGACATGTGGGGGTCTGTGACTCCCTGGAATTTCTGGAACAAGGGGAGAAAAGTGCATCCATATTGTGTTCTAACTTCAGGAGATGAGCTCAATGCAAGTCTATGGGCCCATCTTTATTCTGTCCCTTGCAGTGAGGAGAGTTCAATATGCAAGCTCTACTCTCTCCTCATTCTAGAGATTGCAGGGGGCAGCTTAATGGGGAACATTTACTTAGATGGCTTTTTATGCTGGTCTTAGCCAGTTTTGTCTAATTTATGTTGAGGTATGCACCTCATCATATATTAGGCGCAGTCCCTGTGCCTGACAAGAATACTATGCCAGCCCATTGCTGTAGTTTATCAATAACATTGACGTCTTTTCCCAGGTGTAAATGTTAGTAAATTTGCTGCAGTCCTGGCACGGTCCTCAACATGCCACTGCTCCACCTCCATCCTGCCCAGTCGCCGAACACAGTATGAAACTGGCCATGGGACTAAATATTGTCACATTGATGGTTAAAAAAGGGACTTGTAGCTATTATTATTATTTTTTAAATAGTAGCAAATGAACCCAAATGTTTTTTTTTTTTTTCCAAGCATGCATATTTATGATAGGTTCGGGAGGGATAGCTACCCAACAGTAATATCTAATGTGTACATTAGTCATAAGCGATAAAATTCATACACTTTCCAATATACTTTGTACTTCAGTTCCTCAAGGTATTCAGTTCCTAAAGATAATGGCATTAACTAATGGAAATATTTCTTGCTGTTATTCAACGGGCTAAAAAAAAATCTTACCCCAGGCCAAAGAGCACAGTTGCTGGCAATACTCTGTGAGCTAAATACAGCACAAAGCTCCTGTCCTGAATTTATGGAAATTTTACAGTTTGAAATTATTATACAATTTTGTTTCTGCTTACTACCCGAATAGAAACACATGCCACTCTATCATGCCAATACAGCAAAGTCTACTTGAAGATAGAAGTATACTGCCACCTATAGGCTGTTGGAATTTTCAAACATTATACCACAAGAAAAAAAATTGGCAGGCAAAATATCACTTCTGAAATGGCAGATAACAGACATGCGGCGCAGAGGGAGGGAAGGAGAGTACCCTTTCACTAGGGAGAGGGAGGAGTTCTGACCCCTAACTCACCTAGCACTGGCACCTGGCTGCCCTGATGTCCCTAGATGAGCTGCTAACCCGTACACCGATTTCCATGCCTCGTCCCTGGCTTATCCTGAATAGGGTGGTGGGAGCACTAGTCCTCACCACTGACACCTAGGGTAACAACAGGGAAAGGACAAACACCACAAATAATCCCCAAAGGGAGACAACAGGAGTGAGCTGGAGTTCCAACACCTCCACAGCAACTCCAACTCCACCAGAGGTCAGAATAGAAGATCTGGAAATAAGGTCTATATCTTGCAACAAGGGAAGCAGAAAGGGAGACTATATAGTAGCTGGGAGTGGCTGACAGCGAACAGCTGAAAGAAAAAGCTACAAAAAGGATCGGATCGCAAACCTAAGCAGGAAAACCTGGACCGGAACATTCCCACCACTAGGTTATGGAGCGATCTCTTGAAACCGAGTGAGTAGTCACCCTCTGCGATCTTCTGACCCCAGGCACAAGAGGGTAAACGATAGGTCTTGACACCCTTTTGACAGTACCCCCCTTTTCTATGAGGGGCCACCAGCCACTCAGGACCAGGTCTTTCCTGATAAGAAATGTGGAAAAACCGAATTTATCTGCTGGCATTTGCTTCCGACGCTGGCATCCACATTCTTTCTTCCAGACTGTAACCCCTCCAATGCACCAGATATTGAAGGAAGCGACGGACAGACTGAGAATCAACAATTCTTGCCACCTCAAGATCCAAATTGCCATTGACAATAATTGGAGGGGGCGATAATGGTGATAATGGTGATGATTCCGGAGGTGCAACATACTTTTTGGGCACCGATTTATTAAATACATTATGAAATTTCAATGTTTGAGGTAGTTCCAGGCGAAATGCCACGGGATTAATGACGGAAGCTATATTATAAGGACCAATAAACTTTGGACCCAATTTCCAAGATGGAACCTTTAACTTAATATTTCTAGTCGACAACCACACCTGACAATGACTATTCACCCCTAGGTCCGGACCTGGTGAACGTTTTTATCAGCCATACGTTTAGATCTGTCTCTAATATTTTTCAAATTTCTTTGAACCTTTTGTCGTACAGAAGACAGTGATGATGTAAACTGTTCTTCCTCGGGATAACAGATACAGGTAGGTCAGTAATAAAATTCATCGACAGGTGTGTGCACGGTCTGTTGGGAATGACCAGTGGCAACAGAGACCCCGCCGGATGAGTATGAGTGACCTTTAGCGCTTGCACAGGTTGTAAGGGTAGACACAAAATCAACTACATCCTGGTGCAACCTCAGCCACCAAAAAGACGAGACAATAGCTCCGAGGTTGCCCTACTACCTGGGTGCCCAGTGAGTGCAGAATTATGATGTTCTTTTAATATTTCAAGGCGCAAATTCAAGGAAACAAACAACTTTCCTGGGGGACGGGGAAGCGGGGTGTCCCCCTTAGCCTCCAACACCATCCTCTTCAGGTCTGAGTGTAACGCAGAGACGACCACCCCCTTTTGTAAAATTGGCACTGGATCGTCAACATCACCCTCTCCAGAAAAACTTCGGAATAACGCATCGGCTTTGGTATTTTTTGCCCCCGGACAATAGGTGATAAAATTAAACCTGGTAAAAAAACAAAGACCACCTACCTTGTCTAGGGGTAAGACGTTTAGCAGATTCAAGGTATAACATGTTTTAATGATGTGTAATCATAGTGATGGGATGAGCTGCCCCCTCCAAAAAGTGACACCATTCCTCAAAGTCTAATTTAATAGCTAAAAGTTCCCTGTTGCCTATATCATAATTCTTCTCGGCTGCCGAAAATTTCTTAGAAAGGAAAGCACAAGGATACCATTTACTTGTAAATGGACCCTGGGACAGTACAGCCCCCACCCGCACCTCTGATGCATCAACCTCCACAATAAAAGGTTGAGAAACATCAGGCTGGATTAGTAAGGGTGCCGAGGTGAAACTCTCCATCAGAGAAGAAAACGCCAGTTTAGCAGCATCAGACCATTTAGAAAAATCAGTCCCCTTCTTTGTCATGTCCATAAGGGGTTTGACAATCGCAGAATAGTTCTGAATGAATTTTCTATAGAAATTGGCAAATTGCAGAGCTTTAAGGTTCTCAGGAAGATCCCATTCTAGGATTGCGCTGACCTTCTCTGGATCCATACGGAACCCCGAAGCTGACAGCAGATACAACAGGAATTGTAACTCCTGTAAGGCGAATATACATTTCTCCAATTTAGCATATAACTTATTCATCCGTAAAATCTGCAACCCCTGCCTGACATGTACCTTGTGTGTCTCCAGATCGGGCGAATAAATCAAAATATCGTCAAGATATATCACCACAAATCTGCCAACAAGATGACAGAAGATATCGTTGACAAAGTATTGAAAGACAGCAGGAGCATTAGTTAGGCCAAATTGCATGACAAGGTTTTCATAATGCCCCTCAGGAGTGTTAAACGCTGTCTTCCACTCACCCCCCTCTTTGATGCAAATCAGATTGTAGGCTCCACTTAAATCCATTTTAGAAAACCATTTCACACCCGCAATCCGATTAAAGAGGTCTGGAATGAGAGGAAGAGGATAGGGGTCTCAGATAGTTATCCGATTTGGTTCACGAAAATCTAGGTAAGGACGCAAGCCCCTATCTTTCTTCTTCACAAGGAAGAACCCACGGGTGAAGAAGAGGGTCTGATATGTCCTTTAGCCAGACTCCTACATGTATACATAATATAATGTATGTATATAATCCTTCATGGCTTGTCTTTCAGGGCCATAAAGATTATATAACCTGGCTTTAGGTAACTTTGAACCAGGGAGCAGGTTAACTGGTCAATCATACGGACGATGGGGTGGTAACTCCTGACACCCCTTCTCAGAGAAAACATCTTTCAAAATCGGACACAGATGCTGGTAAGGTTGTAATGGAGGTGGCTGAGCAACTGCTACTTAAGCAATTGTCCCTACAATGCTCACTCCACTCCAATATCTCCCTGGCCTGCCAATCAACAACAGGATTGTGCGCTACCAACCAAGGAAGACCCAATACCATAGGAGTAGGAAGACCTTCAAGGACACAGCAAAAAATAAAATCCTTATGAAGTTCCCCTGAGTAAGAGGAGCAGAATCGATAGCGAATATGGGGATAGATCTAGGTAAAAGACTAAAAGAAAAACCCAGAGTCTGAGCGAATCGGGCATCCACCAAATTGACCCCCGCCCCACTGTCTAATAAAACATAAATCGTCTCAGTTTTATTACCCGAGACTACCATAGCAGGCAAAATAAACTGAGGGAGAATATATAGTAGCTGAGAGTGGCTGACAGAGAACATCTGAAAAGAAAAGCTACAGATTCCTAACTGGGACAAAAAGGATTGCAAGCCTAAGCAGGAAAACCTGGACCAGAATCCATTCCCACCACTAGGTCATGGAGCGATCTCTTGAAACAGAGTGAGTAGCCACCCGCTGCAACCTTCTGACCCCAGAAGGGGTTGCTTTGTAAATATAATTATATTCTGCTAAAAAAAATGACTAAACCATATAAAATTTACCTAGTTTCTTTAAAACGTGTGTAAAACGATCACAGCTACGTTTCTCTAGATACAGCTTTGTCAGATAGGCTATTTGTGGCCATAGCAATATGCACATAAAATAGCTGGTTGATAGCTACCTCTTATAGCTTTCCCATAAACTGTGTTTTTTTTTCTTTCGCTCTCAAAAAATTGTAGTATACTCCACTTAAAAGGGTATTTTGGTCATTGCAAGTTATCCCCGATCCACAGAGGATGGAGGCAGCTCTCTCTCAGGTTCCCAAACCAAAGTTGGTGCAGGTCTCAAGGAGTCTCACTGTCATAGATCCACAGATAAATCCAAACCAAAATGTTGAACAGCATACACTAAATCTATGTAATATTTGTACACAATGTATTGAAGATTCAGCAACATCACACTGTAGAAGAGGTTTGGGGTGAAAGGCCCTTTATCAAACTATGATAGATAAAAATGTTCACACATTACATATACATACTGCATGGAGAACAAAAGACAAGTAACATAATATAGGGGCAACTAATAATTGGTTTGGAACTAAGATGTGATGAACAGGTGAAAGATATGTCTGTGAAGGTTCTCATTTATCCAGGTCATGGTATATCTGTAAAGAATAAATCAAGGCAACAGGTGAAAGATATCCTTGCAGGTACAAAACAGAGGATCAATGGCTGCAGATACGTCCCCTGTATTCCTGGCTACTCTCAACCCCTTGACATAGCGTGTGCTGCCATCATGTCACACACACTGATCTTATGTCCTTGACACCCTAATGGTAAGCCATCTTTCACAAGGATACCTGCTTAAATTGCTATATAAATAGTTTTTTCTTCCCGATGCAGTATGTAAATGTAATGCATGTGTGTTTTCTTTTGTCATAGTTTGATAAATAGCCTCTACCCCAAAACATTGCCTTCTACTGCGTGATGTCACTGCAGGGTTAATAAATTATACACAAATATTGCATTAATTTAGCGTGTGCGGTGCTATCTTTAGGTTTGTGCGTGGCCAAATTCGAAATTCATTTCTGTAATCCTGCTGAGGATACTTTCCTGAAACACACGAATATTGTTGTGGTACGGTGTCTTGAAATATAAAGGCACATTATGGTCCACTACAGATGAGCACAAATAGAAAAATAGGCCAGCACTACTCACTATTATTATAGCGGATCCAATACGTGGTGGTGCCTGTAGCATTAAATCCTGGTCCTGGGATTTCCGTAGTAGAGAATGTTGAATAAGCCACGGCACTCCAGAGGGATTCCAATCAATTTCTTTATTACACCTTGTGTAGCAACGTTTCAACCTGATGGTCTTTGTCAAGCTCCCATTACACAAATGGCACAGTGAACATTAAATACAGTCCCCTGGCTCCGCATTGGTTACTGATGAGCCCTACCCATTAACCCCCTCATTACTTCTTACAAACATTTACATATTACATATTGCCCACTCCATGATCCCTAATAACATACTTTCAACCTTTCACAAGATCATACTCATACTATACTTTCACAAGATCATACTCCGTTCCATTCAAACTCTAATCTAAATGCCATCAGGTGCCAAAGATCCATGTTACTATATATTTTTAACACAGTCATATAAGATTATTAATGAGACCCCCAATTACACGGTGTGTGCTGTCTGGTATCCACCACACTCTAATCGACATTCAGTCTAGACATTAATTATGCCATTCTAATTCTTTACTTATCTTATGGAGGCTGCCACTATCTGGACCACCAATACATTTATTTAATTACTATTATTTTGCCCTATCTTCAGAGTGACTATCATGGTGTTTCAGAGGCTGTACATGTAGGTTTGCCACCATTCATTCAGTGACTGGTGTATAGGGTAAGCGTTCATGGGGTGATTAACCCTCAGTACGCCAGCCCATCCAGTCTCATACTATCATTCATTCTATAAGGGAGTTTCAGCGGGGGACTGTAGGGATACCCCCCATTTGAGGAGCCGCCCACATTCCCTCACATTCTCCCGTAAAAGATTTTTTATGGCGAAAACCTATTCTTTCTAGATTTACCTCCAGTACCATTTCACTCAATTATTTATTAGAAAGGAGTTCTCAAACTATGTGAAATATCACACAAGTGGACCCTTTTAGTAGCAGTCTCCATATACTATAGATTTTACTCAAAGGTTATATCATATATGGTGCAAACCTTGACAGCCCCACATCGTCATTAGAGGGTCTATATGACTGGTTCCCCTTTTAGCCTATCTGTCATGGGTCCTTCACACACAAGGGCATCGTGAAGATAAGAAGACGGTTCTCCCACAGCATGTATATCCAAGCAGAATCTAAGACAAAAGGAAAAAAAAGGGGGATTTCTTTAGATAAACTATCATCATAAAAATGGAGATATGGGCACACACAGGAGTTTAGATATATTCATATATACATATGTATTAAAAGCTGGCTTCTTAGCCTGGTATATGAAACACATTTACACACAACCCGATCGGGAGTCAGAAAAGGGAACCCACCTTAAATTCCCTATTAAGGCCCTTAGGCTCCAATGTCTCCAACTCGTGGATCCATCTTAACTCTTTTTGTTTTAACAGCTTCTCCCTATCTCCACCTCTCCTTAAAGTCGGGACATTATCAATAATCCTAAATCTCAATTGAGAGACATTATGCCTATATTTCCAAAAGTGTTCAGGCACTGGTAATTCTGCTTCATCATCACTTCCTTGATTTTGCTGATTTCTTTCTTTTTCTTTTTTAGCTAATAGCTTGCGTATCGTGTACCGATGTTGGTTAATTCTGTTTTTACAGGGTTGTGTCGTCTCTCCTATATATAGAAGACCACACGGGCATTGCAGGCTATAGATAGCAAAATCTGTATTGCATGTATAGTGCCCTTTAATATCATATTTCTTCCCCGTTTGAGGGTGGCAGAAGGAGTCACCCTTGATTAGGCTGCCGCAATTGCAGCAACCTAAGCAAGGGTAACAGCCCCTTCTACCAGCCTCCTTTTTCTTGATTTTAACATCAGCTGATGTCAGGCTATCCTTAAGGTTTCTGGGCCTCTTATATGACATCAGTGGGGGGGATTGAAATTCAATGACCTTAGGAAAGGAATGCGTCAGTATGTGCCAGTTATGTCTCAGTATGCCTGAGATGCGATTGCTCATTTTACTATAGGTGGATACAAATGGGATCCTATTTATTTTTGGCTCTTCCTTTTTTATTATGTTGGTTAATAGTTGCTGTCGGTTACTGTTCCTGGCTTTTTCTAAGTGTCTATCTATTAATTTTTTGGGGTATTTCCTATCCCTAAATCTTTGTCCCATTTTTTTCAATCTATCATCTACCAGACTCTCTTCTGACACTATTCTTCTTGCTCGTAAGAACTGGCTAAACGGTAAAGATTCTACTGACTTCCTAGGATGAGCACTATCATAGCATAACATGCTATTCCTGTCCGTTGGCTTGATAAAGAGATCGGTTTCCAATTTACCATCCCTTACATAAACCAACGTATCCAGGAATTGTAATGATTCCGCCGAGTACACCTTTGTAAATCTCAATTGGTCGTGAACCTGATTAATACAATCGTGAAATTCCTGTAACTTTTCTTCCGTACCATTCCATATAAGGAAAATGTCGTCTATATACCGCATCCACACCCTCACATTACTGTAGAGGGTGGATGGGTATATAGACGTTTCCTCTATTTTTTGACATGTATATATTCGCATATGTCGGGGCCACGTTGGACCCCATCGCGGTGCCCCGACATTGCTCATAAAACATATCATCAAACAAAAAATAATTATGATACAGTAGAATTTCAAGTAGGGAGATTAAAAATGATTTGGTGTCAGACCCATAATCTGACCTCTCCAGGGCCCATTTAACTGCCTCCAATCCCAGTTCATGATCGATACTGGTGTAGAGGCTGGTTACATCGAATGAAACCAAAAAGTCTCCCTCTTGAAATTCTAGTGCATCAATTTTTAACAGAAAATCCGTAGTATCCTTCACGTAGGATTTGGCTTCCATTGCATAACATCTTAAGATTTTATCTAAAAAAGTTGCAGCATTGGAGAAGACTGACCCCATGCCGGACACAATGGGGCGTCCTGGCGGGTCTTTTAACCCTTTGTGTATCTTAGGGAGGATATATAAGAGAGGAGTCACCGGGTTCTGTGGCACGAGATAAGTATGCAAATTGGTATCGATCAGGTCATTCGCAAAAGCACTATCTGCCAATAGCCTGATCTTGCGTATAATGATCCATTTTGGATCACTATTTAGAGGTTTGTATACCTCTTTGTCATTAACTTGTCTCATCACCTCCATTTTATACTTATCCGTGTCCATCACCACGGTGGCTCCTCCCTTATCCGCCCTTTTAATTGTAATTTCCCTCCTATTTTTTAGGGATTTTAATGCTGCTTTCTCTCCCCTTGTCAGATTGGTGATATTTGGATATACCTTTGATCTCTTTAGTTTTTCTATCTCCAGTCTGACAAGGGAGACAAAGGTCTCAATAGCTTTATTATATACAGGCGGTTGAAAGTCGCTTTTAAGGAAAAGGCCCACACTCTTCAACGACAGGACCTCCTTCTGTATTTCTTTATCACCTGTAGGCGCCATTTCACTGAAGTACACCCTCAGTTTGATACGCCTGAAGAAATTATGCAGGTCCATTTCAACTTGGAACCAGTCAATCTCTATCTCTGGACTGAAGGTTAGTCCCCTATTCAAAAGCAACATTTCATCTCTAGATAGTTCACAAGAGGAGATATTTACCACTAGAGTATTATCAACTTCTTCATTCATTTCCTGGTGAATCTGACTCCCGATCGGGTTGTGTGTAAATGTGTTTCATATACCAGGCTAAGAAGCCAGCTTTTAATACATATGTATATATGAATATATCTAAACTCCTGTGTGTGCCCATATCTCCATTTTTATGATGATAGTTTATCTAAAGAAATCCCCCTTTTTTTTCCTTTTGTCTTAGATTCTGCTTGGATATACATGCTGTGGGAGAACCGTCTTCTTATCTTCACGATGCCCTTGTGTGTGAAGGACCCATGACAGATAGGCTAAAAGGGGAACCAGTCATATAGACCCTCTAATGACGATGTGGGGCTGTCAAGGTTTGCACCATATATGATATAACCTTTGAGTAAAATCTATAGTATATGGAGACTGCTACTAAAAGGGTCCACTTGTGTGATATTTCACATAGTTTGAGAACTCCTTTCTAATAAATAATTGAGTGAAATGGTACTGGAGGTAAATCTAGAAAGAATAGGTTTTCGCCATAAAAAATCTTTTACGGGAGAATGTGAGGGAATGTGGGCGGCTCCTCAAATGGGGGGTATCCCTACAGTCCCCCGCTGAAACTCCCTTATAGAATGAATGATAGTATGAGACTGGATGGGCTGGCGTACTGAGGGTTAATCACCCCATGAACGCTTACCCTATACACCAGTCACTGAATGAATGGTGGCAAACCTACATGTACAGCCTCTGAAACACCATGATAGTCACTCTGAAGATAGGGCAAAATAATAGTAATTAAATAAATGTATTGGTGGTCCAGATAGTGGCAGCCTCCATAAGATAAGTAAAGAATTAGAATGGCATAATTAATGTCTAGACTGAATGTCGATTAGAGTGTGGTGGATACCAGACAGCACACACCGTGTAATTGGGGGTCTCATTAATAATCTTATATGACTGTGTTAAAAATATATAGTAACATGGATCTTTGGCACCTGATGGCATTTAGATTAGAGTTTGAATGGAACGGAGTATGATCTTGTGATAGTGCGCCAACGGAGCGACGAGATCACATGACCAGGAAGTGGGGCATTATCTGATGGAAATGCGCAGAAAAGGGCGGAAGAATTTTCGCGCATGCGCAGAATTTTCGCGCATGCGCAGAATTTTCGCGCATGCGCAGATTATACACAGAGACGCGGAAGCCTCGTGTTGTAATGTGAGAACATCGATATGCACCAGTAGTGAGGAGGATGGGACGGAGTCTCCTGCAGCATGGTAAAGTAAGGGAGCAGAGGATGAAAGTATGTTATTAGGGATCATGGAGTGGGCAATATGTAATATGTAAATGTTTGTAAGAAGTAATGAGGGGGTTAATGGGTAGGGCTCAGCAGTAACCAATGCGGAGCCAGGGGACTTACCTGTCTCGAGGCCGGAGTGGAAAGAGCACTGGGAGTCGTCCGCTGTAATGAAGGGGGTCGCTGCCTACAAGTAAATCTGCAGTGGAGAGGTATACGCGGTGGAGTGTGACGTTACACTTGGACGGGCCGGCTGGCTGAAAACCTGGTGAGATCGGCCCTGTGTGTTCTACCTACTGACATCCGCTCCAGCTAATTAGCGTTTTGTATACCCACCCTGCGCACATAGAAATTTGCCCCCCCCTTGATCCATTCGACCCGGCTCTCCTACTTACCTTCGTCTCGCTGCCCCTGGTGCCACGCTGGTCGGGTGTGTGCCTCCGGTTTGTCTCTGCTGATTGGCGATAGGGGAGGACTCTGTGGTCGCCTTCGGTGAGGCTGACGGCCTGGGAATAAGAGCCGGACATAACCTTCGTTCTCTTTGGATATAGGGGATACAGGGGATATAGGGGTACTCTGTGGCCTCATGTGATTCCATCATTGCTCAAGGGTTGTAATATATATATACCCCTATACACCATTGTTCAAGGGTTGTAACATATATACACCCCTATACAGTGAACGTGCACTGGTTACATCACCGGAAAAAAAAAAAAAAAAAAAAAAAATCTATAAAATGTGTATTATAGAAGAATACGGGGGGCTAATACGGTTTGCTGGACATGTTTGACATTTTTCCTACAACAAGCCAATAGAGGCCTCCTGAGGCGACACATTGGATTCGCTGGACTATCCCTGATATAAACCTCCGGTGACTACTGGAGACTATTGCCAATTACCCTGAAAATTCTGAGGGAAGGAAGGAAGGACTTGGTCCATCTGGTCCATCGCTCTACTCTTGGGCAGTTAAATGACTACTAGGCGAACTTTTGGCATGCGCAGAGAGTGACGAGGGGAGTTGCGACCTCTTCCCCTTACTAATTTACTAACTTTTTTTCTCCCCTCCCTTCCTTTCTTTCTTTTTTGTGTTATTAATATAATTAGGCGCCCTCCCCCCGCCTGCTCTCCCCTTTTCTTTTTTTTGACCTTTTGCAAGACCTGGGTACCTACTGGACCTATTGCTATGTTAATAATTGCTGTTGTTATTTTATGTGTACATGCATATATATATGTTCTAAATAGCAGTCTATATCTATACCCCTTCTAAAAAGGTCTTTGATAAATTAATGCTTTAGGGAGGGAGGAGGGAGGCGGGAGAGAGAGGGGAGGGAAAGGGGAAGGAAAGGGGAAAAAAAAAAAAAAAAAAAAAAAAAAAAAAAAAAAAAGGGGGTACAGTGCTAGGATATTCACGTCAGGGGGCGATATTATAAGTGCGTCTGCCTTTTGAATTGCCTGCCTTCCTTCCTTTCCATCCCACCTCTTTTTTTCCTTGTACGGATTATCCGTGACTCATATATTGGAACTATGCCCGCTAAATATAATAGGAGATCTGGGGGTATGGGATCCCCGAGGGCTGGTGATGAGAATAGTTCACAAGCGAGATTGGACAAATATCTAAAATCGCCTCCATCTAAACAGAGGGGGGGGAAAAAAATACCTGAACCAGTGGAGACACAAATAGATCTGCCTGCACAGATTGAGCAGTCTGCGCGATTTGACATGATTGAGAATAAATTAGTGGATATACTATCGGCAGTGCAGACTACCAACCAATCGGTTTTAGATGTTGCCAGCACAGTACAGACATTACAGATTGAGCTTATCCATATCAGAGAAGACATGAATAAAATCAGGGCCGGCGTTTCAATAGTTGAAACCGAACTATCCAAGGTCCAAATAGAACAGCGACAAATGTCAAAAAAAATAGATGAATTGGATAAGGAAAATAAACGGATTAATATAAAATTGACTGATATGGAGGATAGAGCACGCCGAAATAATCTTAGAATATTGGGTCTCCCAGAGGGAGTAGAGGGGGGGAACCCCGCGGTATTTATGCAAAAATGGCTGATTGAAATGCTGGGACCCTGTGGAGATACTCCTGGATTTTGTGTAGAGAGAGCGCACAGAGTCCCTGCAAAAAAGGCCCCGCCGGGGAGCCCCCCCCGCCCCCTCTTGATTAGGATACTATCGACTAGTGATAGAGATTGGGTTCTTCGACGTAAGCGGGAATTGGCAGAGGTAACTCTGGACGGCCATATGATACGGATATACCCTGATTTTTCGAAAGACACTCAGAATAAGCGTAGGGAGTATTATGACATTAAAAAAAGATTACGGGATGGAAACATCAAATACTCTATGCTATACCCGGCTAAGCTAAGAGTAGTATACAGAGATACTGTAATGTTTTTCTACTCGCCCGAAGAAACCCTGGAGTGGTTAGACACTGTTAGGAATTAGATGTTGAGTCTTGACTGATATGGCAGGAGGCTGATCGGGTGTAGGGGCTGGGGGAACAATTGGGGCGGCCCACGGATGGAGGGGCGAAATGTAAGAGGTTTACAATGATGCTTCGCATCCGTGAACCAGTAATGGGGGTATGGGGGGGCGGGTGTCAATTGGGAGGGGTGGGTGGTAGGTGGGGGTGGATTCTGGTCTGGGTGCGGCTGCCCGCGGGGGGCGATGGACGCCTCATTCATAATTCATGATGATTAATAATAGAGTTATGATATGGAATGTACGTGGGCTGGCGGATAGAACGAAACGGGTTGTGGTCTTTGATTTGATTAATCGTCACCTCCCTGCAATAGTGGCCCTATTGGAGACACATGCCACACCAAACATTCCAGAATATTTAATAAAGAGATGGGCGGGGCATCAGTTCCACTCTGGCTTCTCGCCATATTCCCGTGGGATCAGTGTGTATGTACATCAGAATATTGATTTTATTCCGCTTGATCAGTTGATCGATAGGGATGGGCGATTCATCTTCCTTTACGCCCAATGGAATGGTAGAAAGTGTGTCCTGGCCTTTTTGTATATCCCGCCACCATTTACAATGAATGTTCTAAAGCAACTTGCCCTCTTTTTGCATAGTAGGGAGCGGTCTCCGGTATTAATATGCGGCGACTTTAACTGCGTACTGGATCCGGCGCTAGATAGATTTTCGTCTGCCCGGAAAAATACGCAGGAAAAGTATGCCCTATTTCGTGGGTTCTGTGAGGAGATGGGACTAATAGATGTCTGGAGACGGCTCTATGGTAATAGACAGGTGTTCTCCTGTTTTAGCAGAGCGTATACTGCTATGTCCAGGATTGATATTGCCTTGGCTAATGGCGAGATGCTTGAATCTATTCTAAAAATGACATATGAGATACATGGCATCTCTGACCATTCACCAATTGTACTGGTGATGAAGACCGGACAACAAGTCGGTAGTAGGCCGTTTAGATTGAATGAACACTGGTTAACTATATTAAATGACTCTGTAGGGATTGATAAAGAACTTATACAATTTTGGCAGGAAAACATCGGTACAACACATGTTCACTATGTCTGGGATGCCATGAAGGCATTTATACGCGGGATATACTTCTCCCGAATAAAAAAGAAAAAAAAAGTCTTCTTTGAGGAACAAAGGAAGTTGGAGGTAAATATTGCATACCTGGAGGGCTGTATTCGCATACAAAATGATGCTAACACACGCATTAAGTTAAAATCTGCTAAAGATCAATACTCCATCTTTATGCGGGAGAAAGCTCAGAACCAACTGTTTTTTATGGGATATAAAGACTTTTGTGAGTGCGGCACTCCGGGTAGATTATTGACCTCCATTATTGCGAATCAAAGACCCTCCCAAAAGATCCAACAATTATTGACAGATGATGGGCATAGACTGGGAGGTGGAGTGGAGATGGAGGGAGAGTTTTTTAAATACTTCGATAATCTATATCGCTCTGGCGTGGCGGATGCAGGACCTCAGATAGATGAATTTCTGAAACAAGTTAAGATCCCGGTACTGTCGGATTTGGACTCGGCCGCCTTGGGCTCCCCCATCTCTTTGGGGGAGCTACAGGCGGCCCTACAAGAGACTCGGGGCTCCTCGGTACCCGGGTCGGATGGGCTCCCGTTTGGCGTATATAAATGCCACGCGGGGGTACTTCTCCCCGGGTTATTACAAGTCCTGAATGGATCCAGTGAATGTGGAAAACTGCCCCCGTCCATGACTGAGGCAACAGTCACACTGATCCTAAAGAAAGGAAAAGACGGCAATAAGGTTGAGGACTATCGGCCTATATCACTGCTTAATGCGGACTATAAAATTATTGCCAAAGCTCTTTCTAATAGGCTAAAAAAAGTAATGACCCGGTTGGTCCATGTTGACCAGACTGGATTTATACCAGGGCGACAGATACAGACTAATATACGTCGGACCATTCTCAACATCCAGATTGGGGGGGGGGAGGACCACTCCATCCTGTCATTAGACGCCGCTAAGGCGTTTGATCGGGTGGAGTGGCCCTTCCTCTGGCGTGTTATGCATAGGATGAACCTGGGTCAGACATTTATTGGATGGGTCAAATTGCTATACAGTGGCGCCACCGCTAGAATCAAGGTCAATGGGGTACTCACCCCTGCCGTCTCCCTAAAGCGGGGGACGCGCCAGGGGTGCCCACTCTCTCCGCTCCTCTTCTCGATCTTTATGGAACCATTTGCTTGCAGGATACGCGCAGAACCTGGCATTGTGGGCTTTGGGGGGAAGGGTACGGATGATAAGATCTGTCTGTATGCAGACGACGTGTTACTCTACCTGAATGACGGATGGAGAAATGTCCCCGATGTCATACGGATAACAGAGGAATTCGGTAGAGTCTCCGGCTATGCGATAAATTGGGCAAAGTCTGTGCTCTTCCCCATTAATCGGACGCCCCCCCCGAACGACCTACGGGTAAGAATCATTGCTCCAACTGATCATTTAGATTATCTTGGGATAAAAATTAGTAATACCATCAGCGACTATAATAAGTTAAATATTATCCCCTTAGTCGGGAAGATAAAAGAAAAAATAAGGATCTGGCAGAAACTCCCACTGTCGCAGATAAATAGGATTGCGTTGATTAAAATGATTTTACTGCCATGGATACTATATACGGTAAGCTCTTGCCCGGCTTGGATTGAGGACAGCGTTTTCAACCTGATTGATCGATTGATAAACGACCTGATATGGGGCAGGAAAAGGGTTCGCATTAAACTACAATACTTGCGAATGTCAGCTAGCAATGGAGGCTTAGGCTTGCCCCATTTTCAACTATATTATTTGTGTGCACAACTACAGTGGTGTGGTAACAACGGAGATGGAGCATTACTGCCCCATATTCTAGGGCAACGACATCAACCCACGTATAACATATTTAATATACTTGAAACTGGAATTCTCCAGCGCACAAATCAGTCTTGTCCCATTGGGGCTGTGCTGCAGAAAGTTTGGAATAAGATTAAGAAATTGACTCTGGCTCCGAAAATTCTGGACTTCTCCCCGATATGGGATAATCCCGCGTTAATGGAATTCTCGACACTTAATGCAAAGGAATATTGGACGCAAAAAGGCATCACACTAGTTTCACATATATATATGAAAGGGAAAATTAAACCAATAAGGGAACTGAATCAATTGACACCAAGAACTGCACTAGAGCACTATAGATACTCTCAACTATATCACGCACTAACATGTACGCTTAAAAAAATACCCATAAAAGACACCCCAGGGTTTTTAGTATTTTGTTATAATTTAGTCGGGAAGAAAATTAAGATTTCACTAATATATAAGAGATTTATTGAGGAATTAAGTATTACCACTAAATTTAAAAGTATAGATAAGTGGAATGCGGACATAGGGGAATGTAATCCCTCACAATGGCGGGAAATATATCAAAATATCAAGAAGGCCTCCTCTTCACGACAACATCAATTGTTACAATTTAAAATAATACACCGTTTATATGTCACTCCGAGCCTCTTATCCAAAGTATATAGCAATAAGGGTTTAGAATTTAGCTGCTTGAAATGCTCCCTTGTAGCCGCCGGGATCGTACATATGCTGTGGGACTGTCCTGTGATTAGGACCTTTTGGGATAGTATATTTCAGATAATGACGGCACAAAACAGGATCAGCCCCCCCCCTAACCATTCAAGTAGCTGTGCTTGGCTTTCTCCCCCTTGAATACAAAAAAAAAACCTCCAAAACTGAACAGGCTTACTGGTTGAGGGGCTTTCTATTGGCCAAGGCAATAATCCTGAGACAGTGGGTGAAAGATAGACCTCCGACAATTAATGAATGGCAAACCTTAATGACAAGAATAACAAATTTCGAGAGTATGAAACGATGTGGGGTGCATTTTGCTACTGAAATGGGAATATAGAGAAAGTTGATATGGGGAGAGGAAATTCCCTGACTGGAACTGATGCTCCTTTAGTGCTATCAGTGAGGCTACACTCCCACATTAATAAATATACCCGATCTTCTTGAATAAAAATGTCACTGAACATGGCCCACATTAACTGGATCGGATACTATAAAACTCTGATAGATATCTTAGATGGGGGTAGGAGTGCTCCATCGCCCCGCGGGGCCGCCGCACCAGACCAGACTAGATGGGATCGGCGGGTGGGGGATAATGGGGGGGGGGGGGGGGGAATGGGTCTACCACTTTTCTATTGTTTCTTATCCTGGGGATAGAGTTGATGAACCTCGACATGTGATTAGGAAAAGATATTATTGTCAGGATAACCTCGGCTATAGATGTTTTTTATATATGTATGTCACCATAATATGTAATTAGACACACTGTTTTAAATGCATTGACATATGTATTGCTATATGTGCTCAAAATAAAAAAATTACAATAACAAAAAAAACAAAAACAAAAAAAAAAAAAAAAAAGATGTCATCCAAATAGACCACCACACACTGCTGCAACAGGTCACGGAAAACATCGTTGATGAATTCCTGGAAGACTGCGGGCGCATTGCACAACCCAAAGGGCATAACCAAGGATTCATAATGACCGGTCCTGGTGTTAAACGCGGTCTTCCACTCATCGCCCGCCTTGATCCTTACCAGGTTATATGCCGCCCTCAGGTCGAGTTTGGTAAAGACCGTGGCCCCTTTGAGGCGATCGAACAGCTCGGAAATCAAGGGTATCGGGTAAGCGTTCTTGATCGTGATGCGATTGAGACCCCTGTAATCGATGCAAGGCCTCAACTCACCGCCCTTCTTTTTCACAAAGAAAAATCCAGCCCCTGCCGGGGACGAGGATTTGCGAATGTGTCTGCGTGAAAGCGCCTCCCTCACGTACTCCTCCATGGCCTCATTCTCCGCTACCGACAGTGGATAGACCTTGCCACGAGGAGGAACGGCACCAGATTGTAACTCTATGGCACAATCGTATGGGCGGTGCGGAGGTAGGGCAACCGCATGCACCTTATCGAATACATCCCGGTACTCCTCGTATTCAGGAGGCAACAGAGAGTCCGAGGAAGTACACAGCAACTTGACAGACCCATGGATGCAACTAGCCCCACACTGCGGTGACCACGAGAGGATCTCGGCCGATCTCCAATCGAAAGTCGGATTATGCTTCTGGAGCCAGGAGTACCCCAAGACCACCGAGTAGTGTGGAGACGAAATAACCTGGAGACAGACCGACTCTCTGTGAACGGCACCAATGGCCATCCCCACTGGAAGGGTCTCATGAGTCACGTGTGGCGGCAGAAGGGGTCTGCCGTCTATCGCCTCAAGAGCCAGTGTGGAACCTCGAGGCTGCAGAGGAATGGAATTGGCGGCAGCGAACACACTATCAATGAACAAACCACCAGCACCAGAGTCCACCAACGCCTGGGTCGTCACCGAGCCCCCGACCCAGGAGAGGACAACAGTAATCAGTGGTTTGTCAACACGGGAAACCGGGGACGAGGAGACTCCACCCAAGATCTGCCCCCGACAGGATCTCAGGTGCGAGCGTTTCCCGGACGGTTCGGGCATGCCAAAAGAAAATGCCCACCGAGACCACAGTACATGCATCGGCCCTCGCGTCTCCGGAGTACCCTCTCACCCTCGGACAGGCGAGCAAACCCCAGCTGCATGGGTTCACCCCCAGACAAGTCATCCCCAGGAGGCGTGGGAGGAGAGGGAGGCACGGGTGGGACAGCAAACGTAGGCGCCAATCTGTTAGAAGACCTCCGCAGGCTCTCCTTAAAGGAAGGTCTCTCCCTGAGTCTGGTGTCAATCAAAATCAGGAAAGAAATAAGAGACTCGAGCTCCACTGGTAGGTCCTTAGCTGCAACCTCATCCTTCAAGGCATCCGAGAGACCATGAGAGAAAGCAGCGACCAGAGCCTCATTATTCCAGCCCACCTCTGCTGCCAGGGTACGAAACTCAATGGCGTATTCAGCTACGGATCGTGAACCCTGTCTGATGGACATAAGGAGCTTCGCAGCAGAGGCAGCACGAGCCGGCACATCGAATACCTTCCGAAGAGAAGCAACAAAACCGGAAAACTCGGCAACCACCGGACTGTTGTTCTCCCATAAAGGGCTGGCCCAGGCCAAGGCCTTGTCCGAGAGCAGCGAGATCAAGAAGCCCACCTTTGATCTCTCAGTAGGAAAGGCATGTGGCAGCAACTCGAAATAAATGCCCACCTGGTTAAGGAAACCTCGGCACTGAGTTGGCTCTCCCCCAAAGCGCTGTGGAAGGGGGGCAGAACCGGTCATACCCCGAAACACCGCAGGCGCAGCAACAGGTGTCGGGGTAGACTCTGGCGCAACAACCGGAGCGGCAGTAGGAGCGGGCCCAGGAGCGACAACCGACCCATCGGCAACGGAAGCTAAATGAGCCGTGCGTTCAAGCAGGGTTTGCAACGCCACAGCGAACCGACCCAACAGGTGATCCTGCTGATCAAGTCTGGCAACCAGCGTAGGTAGCGAGGATGGCCCTGTACCGTCAGAATTCATGGCTTGGTCCTAATGTCATGGAACCATGAACCAGACGTACAACAAGAGATAAGTGGAAATAAGAAGGCTTTATTGAAAATCAAGTTGTCAGGCAAAAGTCCAAACGGATGGCTAAACCGAAGCAGGGTCTTGCGAAGCCAGAGGTCAGGAACCAGAAGGGTAGTCAGACGAAGCCTGGATCAGGAACCAGCAGGGTAGTCAGACGAAGCCAGGATCAGGAACCAGAAGCAGCAGCAGTCTTAGAAGCATGTGAACACAGGAGGACCAAGCAAGGAACTGAAGCCACAGACCTCCTATATATATATGAGCTAGGCATCCAGCTCCTCCCAGTGGGAAGGAGAAGCCGCAGGGTGGGAGGCTACAAGAAACCCAGAAACCAAGATGGCCGCCAGCACATGTCAAACGAAGGAGAACAGCAAGAAGGTAAGACCATGACAGCGACCCCATCATGTGCCAGTAACAAAAGACACCCATCATGTGCCAGTAACAAGAGCCCCCACCATCATATGCCAGGAACAAGAGCCCCCCTTCCCCATCATGTGCCAGGATCAAGAGCACCTTCCAGGCCCCCAATCATGTGCCAGGAACAAGAGACCCCCCATCATGTGCCCGTAACAAAAGCCCCCCATCATGTGACAGTAACAAAAGCCGACCCAATCATGTGCTAGGAACAAGAGCACCCCCCCAATCATGTGCCAGGAACAAGAGCCCCTCCAATCATGTGCCAGTAACAAGAACGCCTCTCCCATCATGTGCCAGTAACAAAAGCCCCCCATCATGTGCCAGTAACAAGAACGCCCCTCCCATCATGTACCAGTAACAAGCCCCTCCCATCATGTGCCAGTAACAAGCCCCTCCCATCATGTGCCAGTAACAAAAGCCCCCCATCATGTGCCAGTAACAAGTCCCCCATCATGTGCCAGTAACAAAATCCCCCCATTATGTGCCAGTAACAAGAGCCCCCCCATCATGTGCCAGTAACAAAAGCCCCCATCATGTGCCAGTAACAAGAGTCCCCCCATCATGTGCCAGCAACAACAGTCCCCCCATCATGTGCCAGCAACAACAGTCCCCCCATCATGTGCCAGTAACAAAATCCCCCCCATCATGTGCCAGTAACAAAATCCCCCCCATCATGTGCCAGTAACAAGATCCCCCACATCATGTGCCAGTAACAAGAGCACCCCCATCATGGGCCAGTAACAAGAGCCCCCCCCATCATGTGCCAGTAAAAGTATTGTAATTGTACAAATAAAAAAAATACAAAAAACACTTATACTTACCTCCATGTCAGCGATGCGATGCAGGCCTTTTCCGGCCTGTACACAGTGCCTAGTGTCAGCAGCCTATCAGAGACACAGAGAACGGTAACGCCTCTACCTCCCCTGCCCCGCCACAACAAATGGCGATACAGATGACTATGGACATGAGCGCTTCCACAATGGAAGCGCTCATCTCCCTGTGCCCTGCCTCCACCGCCTAGCGGGCTGCTGGGCCTATTTTCACACAGGGGCCTGGAGCTGCAGCTCCATCCGCCCCTGTGTTAATCCGGCCCTGATCTGTGGTGTAAAGTAGGTGGGTAAAACTAAGCGTGAGTTGAGGCGACGGATTGGGGAGCACATAGCTGATATAACAAAACTGAAGGACATGCCCATTGCACGTCATTTTGAGGAATGTCATGACGGGAGAGTGGCATCAGTGAAATTTCAAGGCATCAAATTGGTTAAGAGATCACCGAGAGGTGGCAATATTGACCGGATGTTACTTCAAAAGGAGGCCCAGTGGGTATTCAGGCTAGATACAATCAAGCCCGCTGGCCTCAATTATGCGATTTCTTTTGCATCATTTATTTGAAGAGCAGTCTGTTTTAGCATAGGAAATTTTACGCTCAAGTCCCTCCACTTAACGATGGCCTATTAGAATCTCCATGTGAGATTATGTGTGAAGCTTTAGATCACCTCCACTTGGAACTCATGAACCAGGAAGCTCAGGATGAGCAGCTGAAGGCTTAGTTCTGGGGAATACACTAAAAACAAGCAAAATTCAAGTCATGAATTAGTAAGTTGCTGAACAATGTGATATTATGTGTGAAGCAGTAGGCCACCTTCATCTGTAATTCATGAACCAGGGGGGCAGGATGAACAGCTGTAGGCTCAGTTCTGTGAAAGTCACTGAAAGCAAGCAGAAATTCAAATCATGAATTAGTAACTTGCTGTACCATGCGATACAATGTGTGAGGCGGTAGGTTAACTTTACTTGCTATTCATGAACCGGGAAGCTCAGGATGAGCAGCTGAAGGCGTAGTTCTGGGGAATACACTAAAAACAAGCAAAATTCAAGTCATGAATTAGTAAGTTGCTGAACCATGTGATACTATGTGTGAGGCAGTAGGCCACCTTAACCTGTAATTCATGAACCAGGGGGCCCAGTATGAACAGCTGTAGGCTTACTTCTGGGGAATAGACTAAAAACAAATTCATTCCTGGAATACTTTATTCTCCCTGGGATAGCTGCCGTAACTTCTTCGCAGAAGTTCGGGTTTGGGTTAGGTGTTGTGTAGATTTTATTATTTCCCCTTATAACATGGTTATAAGGGAAAATAATAGCATTTTTAGTACAGAATGCTTAGTAAAATTGGGCTGGAGGGGTTAAAAAATAAATAATATAACTCACCTTAATCCACTTGTTCGCGCATCCCGGCTTCTCTTCTTTCTTCAGGACCTGGGTAAAGGACCTTTGATGACATCACTGTGCTCATCACATGATCCATCACCATGGTGATGGATCATGTGACGGACCATGTGATGAGCACAGTGACGTCACTACAGGTCTTTTTCCTCAAAGAAGAAGAAGAATGATTTGTGTCCGAAAACATACGATAAGGTACCTCTTTGGCGCACAGGGACGACCACAGTTTCAAGTTTTTTTTGGTATAAATACTATTTATTGTTCAGTTGACAACGCGTTTCGGAGTTTATAACTCCTTTTTCAAGTCTAAAGTGAAACAACAAAGAAAAAAAAGAGAAGAATTGCCGAAGCCCAAAAAAACCCAAAAATCCACAGAAAGGGCCCCCACACAGTTGGGGAGGGATATATATATATATATATATATATATATATATATAATATATCCATAAAAAGATTCAGGCAGCACTCCCTTTAGTGCAAATATAGAAATGCAGGTGCCCGCGGTGGTCCCTCGATATGGGACAAATTCAGTAGAGAAGGAAAGTCCGCAGCACTCCTTTAAGTAAAAAAGTGAAATTTATTCACACGTCAGACAACGTTTCGGTCCTCTCACAGGACCTTTTTCAAGTCAAGTTGACTTGAAAAAGGTCCTGTGAGAGGACCGAAACGTTGTCTGACATGTGTGAATAAATTTCACTTTTTTACTTAAAGGAGTGCTGCGGACTTTCCTTCTCTATATATATAATATATATATATATATATATATATATATATATACACATATAAAAAAGCGCATAAAATTATGATGGATAGAATAGAATGCAGATATAATAAATAAATCAATTGATTAAAATTAAAGCATATAAAAATATATATAAAAAAATATTGCGCGTTGAATTTTACACATTCTGGATAGTTGGTGGACCTAGTGCTAGCCCAAAAATGAACGCAAAAAATGTTCTAACCACTTCTATTCGCAAGGACTTAGAGTACTCCAGTCTGTCAAATTTGGACGCTGTTTTAGTAAAGTATATATACATATGTACATACGCACAGGGATGGTGTAGGGGGGGGGGGTATAATGTTAAACCATAATATACAATATACATAGGTATTATACTGATGTAGTAGGACGTGGTGCTTGTGTAGTATAATATGGCGACATAAAATGGAGTGTGATGGATAGATGTCGGTACTATTAGAATAGTGATGTTGAGAAATTCATTAGTCTAGTCTCTGCTTATAGTTAATCCTTTTATTTTTGTTGGAGAACAGGAGGAAAATATAGGGTTTACCTTAGGGGTGCCAACAGCAAAAACCAACAGGCAAAGGATGGCCGGTGGCTACAGGAGGAAAAATGGATAAATAAATAATTAAATAAATGATAATAACATAATTGGATAAAAGGCCCAATGTCTAAATGTATAAAGAGAAATGAAGATAAGCTGCAGAGGGAAGTAACAATGAAGTTCTACAGGGCTGTTGGACGGCTTGCTAAATAATTAAATTATTGAATAAATAATAATAAAATAAATGAATAAGAGGCCCAATGTCCAAATGTATAAGGAGAGTTGAAGATAAGCTGCAGCTTATCTTCAACTCTCCTTATACATTTAGACATTGGGCCTCTTATTCATTTATTTTAACCCCTAAAGTAAACCCTATATTTTCCTCCTGTTCCCCAACAAAAATAAAAGGATTAACTATAAGCAGAGACTAGACTAATGAATTTCTCAACATCACTATTCTAATAGTACCGACATCTATCCATCACACTCCATTTTATGTCGCCATATTAAACTACACAAGCACCACGTCCTACTACATCAGTATAATACCTATGTATATTGTATATTATGGTTTAACATTATACCCCCCTACACCATCCCTGTGCGTATGTACATATGTATATATACTTTACTAAAACAGCGTCCAAATTTGACAGACTGGAGTACTCTAAGTCCTTGTCAATAGAAGTGGTTAGAAAATTTTTTGCGTTCATTTTTGGGCTAGCACTAGGTCCAGCAACTATCCAGAATGTGTAAAATTCAACGTGCAATATTTTTTTATATGCTGTAATTTTAATCAATTGATTTATTTATTATATCTGCATTCTATTCTATCCATCATAATTTTATGCGCATTTATATATGTATTTTTTTCTCTCATATATATATATCCCCCCCCCCCCCCCAACCGTGTGGGGGCCCTTTCTGTGGATTTTTGTGTTTTTTCGGGCTTCGGCAATTCTTCTCTTTTTTTCTTTGTTGTTTCACTTTAGACTTGAACGCGTTATCAACTGAACAATAAATAGTATTTATACCAAAAAAACCTTGAAACTGTAGTCGTCCCTGTGCGCCAAAGAGGTACCTTATCGTGTGTTTTCAGACACAAATCATTCTTCTCGCCCTTAACAATCTCTAGGAGTTTTTGGCAACTCCATCCAAAGGACTGAACAGGTACCGGCAGCACGGACCTCCCCCACCCTCCCAAACTATTGTGTGTCTACCTTTACGGACGTTGCGCCTACACATGCACAACACTCAAAGGTGATCACATTCCATCCATTACACTTATCTGCTTATCATCGCTTACCACCCTATGAGCGCCTCTCCCTTTTCTCTCTTGCCATAATTGCTCAAAGAAGAAGAAAGAAGAGAAGCCGGGCTGCGCGAACAAGTGGATTAAGGTGAGTATATCTAGTGTGCCCTTACGGCGATTAAATATATAATTTAATCTTGTGCTATCTTGTATCTCGATCACGAATCCCCACGTCCGTGTTTTGGCCTAGTTATAAGCTTCCGCGGGTTGGTTTCTCACCCTATATAATCCCGTTAGCGGACCGGGCTTATATCAAACGAGAAGCTGGTGGCAGATACCAAGGCTGAGACAGTGCTGTTTTCACTGCAGCAGTGAAAAGGCTCTCTCAGCTTGTTGCCTCTCTGTGTCCGCGCGGACAGGAGGTGTCTGTGTAACCTGTACCAAGCTGACCTTACCTGCTCCTCTAGAGGGCGTAACGTCACGTTTTGACCATACCGCGTCTTGCGAGCTCGATGCAGGCGACGTCAAGCGGGCACAAGGTGTGGTATTCGTCACATATTGGTGGCAGCAAAGTGGTATTGATATACTAGTGTGTGTGTGTGAGACCCATACTCCCAGACACTAAAGACGACCAGCAGTAGGTTTTGCTGCTGGAGTCTGAAGATCAGCTCAACACTTGACAGTCTGAGTACAAATACAATAAGGTGTGTGTGCATCGGGGGGGGGGGGGGGGGCAGTCTGTTTCAGTGATCATCCATGGCAATGATGGCCAGTTACACACGGAGCAAAGTTAAGGAGATGGCCAATGCTTTGAATGGTGGGGAAGACGCAGTCCAAATAATGGGCCCAGAGGAGCTGAAGGAGCTCATTGCCACATAGCAGTTCTTGTGGAATTGCCCGGAGGACCTACAGCAGTACCTCCGCGACGAGAAGCCAAAGGAGGCCTCCGCAACAGCACCCCTGGCCGATCAATACACCAACAGGACTTCAGAGGCCCGGAAACCTGTCGGCTGGAGAGGGGGGTAAGACGCGCGCTGCACCTAATACCCCTGCCCCTAGGCCCAAGTGGGCACCAACCCCTGCTACACTACGACTGTGCCACCTGTGTAAGCAGCCAGGACACTTCAAAGCCATGTGTCCCCAGCGCCTGAGGAATCCGTCCCAGTCATCAACCCGGAAACCGTCCACCGTGTTGTGTGTGGGTGGAAGTGGTGGGAGGTCCCTTGACAATTTTCAACCGGTCACCGTGGGCCAGGCCGTGGCCATGAGACTTAGAGACACCGGCGCTGAGATGACTGGTACGGCCTGAACTGGTGGCACCCCATGATTTATTGCCTGGGGGATCCCTTACTATCCCCGGGATCGGAGGAGTAGAACCATCGCTGCCCGTCGCCAAGGTCTATTTGGACTGGGGAGCCGGTCGAGGAGTAAGGGAGGTGGGGGTATCCTCAAATATCCCTGCCAGTATTTTGCTGGGGACGAACCTGGGGCAGGTTGTGTCCAAGTACGTGGCCGCCGACACCCCAAGGACCGATCCCCCAGAATATGGTCATGTCCACCCCTGTTGATATTGTTCATAACATGCCTGTTGATGGGGATGTTGGGGTGGGGGATGTAATGTGTGCCTCTCCCCTCAAGGAGGAGGGCGTTATTGACGCCAGCTGTGGTGAGGCTCTAGGGTGTGGCCAGCAAGCATGCTGGGACCTGTTGTCCTCAGGTGTGGCTACTGAAGGGAAAAGCAGGGGGCAGACAGCTGCGGGGGAGGAGGATGCAAATGAGGTCAGGGCTGTCCCAGGAGAAGTAGGGCTGCCAGGTGAAGCCTCAGTGCAGGGTTCCTCCGCCACTGGGATGTTAGAGGGCCAGGTTAGTTAGTCTGGACTGGCGATTTGGTCGGAAGCCGATGGGGAAGCAGGCACTACCAGCGGCCATAGCTGCGGTCACACTCAGTGGGAGTGCTGGGGCCCCTCAGGGATCTGATGGCTTCCGACCAAGTGGCTGCCAAGTCACATGGAGGCCAGGAGACAAGTCCCGGGGACCTGACGGAGGACGCAGCAGCCTTGTCTATTTTGGCCACGTCCAGTCAGGAGTTTCAGGCAGCGTTATTGGCTGACTCCAGCCTGAACGCTCTCAATGAGCAAGCAGAACAGCCCCCCTCTGCCTCAGAACTTGAGCGGATGGTCTGGGACCAAGGGCGGGTTTACTGGGTCACGGTCCAGCAGGGCTCACCAGAGGCGTGGCCTAGGGACTGACAGCTAGTGGTACCCTATTAGTTCAAGACGGAGTTGTTGCGGGTTGCACATGAGATTCCAATGGCTGGACACCTAGGGGTCGCTAAGACAAAGGCCAGATTAGCCCAGCACTTCTACTGGCCAAAGATGGGGGCCGATGTGGGTGCCTACTGCCGTTCATGTGACACCTGCAAGCGGATGGGGAAGGCGGGGTGGCGCCCCAAAGCCCCACTGGTAACGCTGCCCATAATTGAAAAGCCTTTCAGGAGGGTGGCTCCGGGAAGCGCTTTATACTGACGGTAGTAGACTATGCCACCCGGAGGCGTAACCTTGTCATCCATTTGGGCCGACAAGGTGGCCACCGCCTTGCTGGAGACTTTCTCCAGTGGGCTTTCCCCAGGAAATGCTCAATGATCGGGGGACCCAGTTCATGTTGCAATTGATGGAGTCCCTCTGTAGGCAAACACAAGTGCAACATCTGTTGACCAACCCGTACCACCCACAGACCAACGGCCTGTGCGAACGGTTTAATGGCACCTTAAAGCAGATGCTTAAGATAGTGGTAGACTCCCAGGGGTGTGACTGGGAGCGGTACCTCCCACATCTACTGTTTGCCTACCGAGAGGTCCCACAGGCCTCCACGGGGTTCTCCCCCTTCAAGCTCCTGTACAGGCGACATGTGCTGGGGCCCCTGGCTCTGGTGAAAGAGGCCTGGGAGGGAGATGTAGCCATCCCTGGAGTGTCGGTCATCCAGTATGTCATGCGCTTCCAGGACAAGATGCAGGCCTTGTCGCAGCTGGTGCACGATAGTATAGAGTGGGCCCAGGCCGACCAGAAGCGATGGTATGACCAGAACGCTTGCAAGAGGACCGACCAGGTGGGTCAAAAGGTATGGGTGCTGGTCCCCGTACCTCAGGACAAGCTACAGGTGGCCTCAATGCTGTAACGTACCTGGTCACCCTGGACCATGCCCGAGGAAAGCAGAAGGCCTCTCACTAAGAAGCACGTGAACATGAAGACACATCATGAGAGGGAGGCATGTGCCCACCCTGTCTGCAACCTCCCTGAAGAGGGGGAGGAGGAAACCCTCCTTGACATGCTCACCCAGGTGAAAGCAGGTGGGTCCATCGAGGATGTGGAGGTGGGCCATAAGCTCTTGAAGGACCAACGGTCCCAGCTATGGGCCACCCTTCACCCCCTTCCGGGAGTTGTTCAGCAACAAGCCTGGAAGGACGGATTTAGCCGCCCATCACGTGGACACTAGTTCGGCATGAAGAATGCCCCTGCCACTTTTCAGCGGATGGTCAACACGCTGTTTATGGGAGTATGCGGCCACGTACCTGGATGACATTGCCGTCTTCAGCTCCACATGGGAGGATCAGCTATAGCACCTGATGCAGGTGCTGGGGCGGATCCACCAGACAGGCTTGACTATCCAGCTGGAAAAGTGCCAGATGGGCATGAGCGAAGTCCACTACCTGGGGCATCGGGTAGGTGGGGAAAGCCAGAGCCCAGGAAAGTGGATGCTAATCGTATCCTGGCCCACCCCCAGGACCAAGAAACAGGTGATGTCCTTCCTGGGCAACACCGGGCACTATAGGAGGTTTGTCCCCCACTATAGTAGCCTGGCGAAGCCCTTGACGGACCTCACCAAGAAGAAGCTGCCCTCCGCAGCAGATTGGACAAACGACTGTGAGATGGCCTTCCGGGCGCTGAAAGTAGCCCTCTCAAGCTTCACGGTCCGACAAGCAGCCAAATTAACACAGCCGTTTACAGTACAAACGCCAGTGATTTTGGCCTCGGTGCCGTACTCAGCCAGGTCGAAACTACGAGCCATGAACACCCCCGTTCTGTACCTGAGTCGGAAGCTCCTGCCGACAGAGGTGGCGTACTCCACAATGGAGAACGAGTGCCTGGCCATTGTCTGGACACTGCATCGGTTGCAGCCATATTTATATGGGGGCGACACTTCACTGTGGAGATCAACCACAACCCCATCAGCTGGTTAAACACCATATCCGGGACGAATGGGAAGCTGCTACACTGGAGCCTAGCTCTCCAGCAGTATCACTTGACTATTTGCCACAAGAAGGGCCGTGACCACGGGAACGCGATGGGCTATCCTGGCAAGGAAAGGGTGCGGATGGGCACATGGGGGAAACACAGGAATGTGCTGCTCTCTCTAAAGGGGGAGCTGTGAGGAATATGGATTAATATTTACTGTCATATCCTCACACCCACCATTTGCTGAAAGATGGCAGAGGAAATAAAGCTCCACAAAGCCGATGCCAGTTAGTAGAGAACTTCTAGCATGCCACCTTTTTTTTTACATTTCACACCTCCAGACAGCCCGGAGCTTGCCAGACATTTCACACCTCCAGACAGCCCGGAGCTTGCCAGACATTTCACACCTCCAGACAGCCCGGAGCTTGCCAGACATTTCACACCTCCAGACAGCCCGGCGCTTGCCGGACCCCCCCCCCCCCCCCCCGCCCGCAGGAGGTATCAGCCCTTGCCAGGATCAATGCTAACTCACAGAAATGTTGGCACCTACAAACTTCATAAGGAATTATAAATCGCCCGGCCATCGCAGGTGCAAACCGGATACATATTTGTCCCGGTGGCCACGAGGAATGTTCCCATGTTCTTTGTTTGATAGTGGGATGCCAGGGACACCCATCTCCCCACAGAAACCAACTGTTTGGGGAACTTAGGCGGAGCCGTTGGTCCCAGAGCCATCTCCCTGTGACCTTCTGGACTGGAGCTATGAACTCTAAAGGGTTTTGTGGGTCATTTGCAGCCAGTCCAGCGGGGGGGTTGGTGGACCCCTCCCAAAGGCCGGGAGAAGGGCCAGCTACTGATTAAAAGGCTTGTGCCAGCAAGCGGGCGCGTCTTTCTCTGAAGGTCACATCGTCTAATGTGTTTAGGGGGACCCAAGAACTAGCTGAGATCACTGCCCTTCATGTGACTATAGTGACTATAGCGAAGAACACACCACAACCGAAAGGAACTTTCATCTTACCCGGTAATTGACTTTTGCTTTGCTTAACCCTATTGTACCCATGTATCTGTAACCTCACACCACTGTATATATTGTGTTATATCTAGTATGCCCTTACGGCAATAAAATTTATAATTTATTCTTGCGCTTTCTTGTAGCTCGATCACTAATCCCCACGTCCATATTTTGGCCTAGTTATAAGATACTGCAGGTCGGTTTGTCACCCTATATAATCCCGTTAGCGGACCGGGCTTATATCAAACGACAAGCTGGTGGCAGATACCTAGGCTGAGACATCGCTGTTTTCATTGCGGCAGTGAAAAGGCTCCCTCAGCTTGTTGCCTCTCTGTGCCCACGTGGTGTCTGTGTAAACCATGGATGTCAAACTCATGGCCCTCCAGATGTTGCAAAACTACAACTCCCATCATTCCCTGATAGCTGTAGTATGCCCAGGCATGATGGGAGTTGTAGTTTTGCAACAGCTGGAGGGCCACGAGTTTGACATCCCTGGTGTAAACTGTACCAAGCTGACCTTACCTGCTCCTCTGGAGGGCGTAACATCACATTTTTGGTAACACGTGACCATACCGCATCTCATTAGCTCGACGCAGGCGATGTCAAGCAGGCACGGGGTGTGGTATTCATCACAGGGCCCAATACTGACCCCTGTGGTACCCCCCCCCCCCCCCCCCCTAGTGACAGTGACCCAATTTGAGTGTGTACTGTTAATAACCACCCTCTGCTTTCTATCACTGAGCCAGTTACTTACCCACATACAGATATTTTCTCCCAGCCCAAGCATTCTCATTATATATATATATATATATATATATATATATATATATATATATACACACACATACACATATATATATATATATACACATATATATATATATATATATATATATACACACACACACTAACCTTTTATTTGGCACAGTATCAAATGCTTTGGAGAAGTCAAGACATAACATCTATTGACTCGTCCCAGTCAAATCTACAACTTACCTCCTCATCAAAACTGATTAAATTAGTTTGACATGACCGATCCCTCATGAAGCCAGGCTGATAGTATTATACACTTATTTTCATTGATGCACTCTAAAACAGCATCTCTTAGAAAACCTTCAAACAGTTTACCCACAACAGATGTTAAATTTCCCGGCCTTTCAGGTTTAAACATTTTACCATTTATATACCCTATTTTTCGCCCTATAAGACACACCTAGGTTTTTGCGGCGGCAAAATAAGGAAAAAAATATTTTGAACCAAAAGATGTGCTTTTGGCGAGTTTTCAACTAATGGTGGTCTGTGGATGACACACTGTTATGAGGAGGGGAAGGGAGAAATCTGTGGAGCGATTGCGTAACATCACTCATGTTTATGAATGAAGCAGATGCATGACGTGAGTGACATTACGCTGCCGCCTGGTCTGCCTGCTACAGGAATTTCAAGTACCGCAAGTACTACAGTTGATTTCTCTACCGCTGCAAAAAATTGCTATAGTTTAACAAAGCACCCCTGCCTTCAGGTTAGATATGAATACTACAGTGAGCGGGGCCCGGTGTAATAGAATACAGTGACTGCACCGGGCCGTTACCATTGCAATATCAGTTGCCGGCCCCTCATCCCTCCGCACTGATACATCGCAGCCCGCAATGTATCCGTTTTAAATGGCAGCATTCACCCCATAAGACGCAGTCTTATAGGTCAAAAAATACAGTAACTAAAGAATATTTTAGGGTTAGTTCTACTCTGTCAATGAATCTCTCTCTCCGTTTCCAGCTTGGCTGCTTTTATTTGTCTTTTACATATTCTATTTTTTTGCCGGTCCTTTGTTTTAGTAATTTAAATGCTTTCTTTGCATTTTTAAATTTTCCACATTGATTTTTTTTTTCTTGTTCCTTAACATTTTATTCCTGTAAGGTATGTACTTATCAGAGTTTAGGATGCTTTTAAAACAAAACACTATTGAATGACAATTGGAAGGTTATTTTATGGTCACTTCCCCCCCCCCCCCCAACATGCACATCTTTTGTTCTATTGGTTGATGCCAAGTCCAGTATGGTATTCCTCTAGTTAGATCCTGAACTAGTTGGGAAAGGTCATTGCCAAGAACCTGTTTCCTTTTCAAGAGCTACAGCTTTCAGTTTCCTGGTCTATATCTGGGAAGTTGAAGTCCCCCATAATGACCACCTCATTATGATTTGCTGCCTCATCTATTTAGTTAAGAATAGGCCTGCACGATATATCACCAAAGCAATCGTATCGAGATAATCGACGATTACAATATGGCAGCCATAAAAATGCTGCGATTACCTATACACAGAGGGAGGAGGGGCTGGCGTCTGTATTAGGAATGACCGTGGTGACCGGTGCAGTCCCTGTATTCTAATGCACCGGCCCCGCACACTTTTGTATATTATGCAACATGTAGGCATTGTTAAAATATAGTAATCCTGTATAATCTAGCTGTATTACTTACAGCCGAGTTCCGTAGAAGAGAGGAGGCAGGCCGGGTGGCGCGTCATTCACTATGTCATGCACCAGCACCGCACGCGTGACGTAGTGAGTGACGCGCCACCTGCCCTGCCTCCTCTCTTCTACGGAACTTAGCTGTAAGTAATACAGCTGGATTATACAGGATTATTATATTTATTTGGGGGGGGGGGGGGGGGAAGAGATCTGTGGATGGCACATAGCATAAGATGCTATATATGTTTCATCCACAGATGCCCCCAGCACAGTGCCATCCCCAGATCCCCATCCATAACAGTGCAAATAGACCTCTAGCACAATGCCCTTAAAATATCGCATATAGTTATAGCAATTTTTAGGGCCCTAATTGCAATCGCACAAAAATTCCATATCGTACAGCCCTAGTTTAGAAGTATATTGTCTGTGGACTCTGGTATATTAGGTGGTTTATAATAAACTCATATCAGTATTTTTTTATTTATTGTTTTTGCCTCCATGTATTTCTACCCACAGTGACTCCACATGTTCATGTCCCTCACTTATATCTTCCCGGAGTGTGAGCTTTAGACATGACTTTACATAAAGAAAAACCCCTTCCCCCCTCTGCTTTGTTACATTAACTGCCCAATCAAAGCTATCATCCAGCCATGTCTCAGTTATTCCCACTATGCCATAGTCCTCTTCAGACATTACTCGTTCCAGTTCACCAGTTTTATATTAGTCAGACTTCTAGCATTTGTATACCTACAATTACACAAAACTGTATCGTATTGCGGTTCACAAATCACATCTGCAAGACACAGTGGCTCAGTGGTTAGCAGTGAGGTTCGAATCTGACCAAGGACACAGTCTGCAAAGAGTTTGTATGTTCTCCCTGTGTTTTTGCGTGGGTTTCCACCGGGTACTCCAGTTTCCTCCCACACTCCACAGACATACTGTTAGGAGACTTAGATTGTGAGCCCCATTGGGGGCAGTTGGATTCTAACATCTGTAAAGCACTGTGGAATAGAGCAGCGCTATATAAGTGCATACAATAAAAAAGGACAAATCTCGGCTGAGTCTGCAATACGGACAAGAATAGGTCATGTTCTAGATTTTTTTTTTTTTTTTTTTGTGGGGCTGTGGAATGGACAGCACATGGTGTGCTGTCCGCATCTTTTGCGGCCCTGTTAAATTGAATGGGATTGCTTCCAATACTCAATGTGGATTGGATACGGAAAGAACATATGGTCATGTGCATGAGGCATATTATATCTATTTTTTATTTTATTTAATAATAATACAAGACAAAAAGTACTAACATGAACCCATCCTTAGAGAAAAGTGTAAGGAGAGAGGTACAAATGCCAGCATGTCCAAGCTATTATGGGATATCCAATGACATTATAGGGAGATTAGAATAGGAGAAGAGGACTCTGACTCCCAGCACAACCAAGGTGTTATCAGTTATTAGAATATATTACTGGGAGCAAGTAGACACCCAGTATTTCCCTATAATGCTGTCAGTTCAGGTCTGGGGAGCGACAGTCAGTCCATGAGTTACAGCCGACAGACCGTGTATCCCAAACTGAGCACGGTCCTGTGAATTAGCCCCAATATCTGTAGTTGTGGTGTAATTTGCTCCAAATTTATCAAAACATCATGTTTATTAAATTGGCTCATCTTTAAACCTAACACTTTTGTGCAGCTGTTTCTCGCCTACTTTTCAGAGAGTGATGTAAAAAAGCAAAAAAAAGTCACTAGTCTTTTGCACACGTGACCTCAAAAAGGAGCAAAAACCCTATTTTGCCATTTTTTGAAGATCAAACTCTAGAGTACAGGGCTTCATAAATTCCCCCCATAATTTCCACGAATTGCAATACTTAATGTATGGAGAACGTACAGCATGGTGAAAAGACCATGGTTTGTGGCAGAGAGAACATGAAATAAAGAGAGACAACATAAAAATCACACATTTATTTTCCATTTCCTAAATAAAAAAAAAAATAATAAGTCTTCCAAAGTCCATAGACAGACACCAGAAAACTTTACCTTTATACAGTAGGCTGCAGAAGAACCACTGTGTGTGGGAGAACTGTGCATGCAAAGGCAGCTCTGCACACCCATGTATGTACACACTTTTTAATGCTCCTCTTGTTCTATGTGCAGAGCAAAGGCACATGATACATGCATGTATCTCCGTCACACTAGTGTTCACAAACATAGCACTATTATTGCACAATCATTTGTCTTCAACTGTTGAAGCAGTGTGGCTTAAGAGGTGTTTGTTCCCTAAATGTGACTGCAAACTAAATGGGAGGAATGTCCCAGTTGCCAAATACATAACCCATGCTGAAATGTCTTGTATCTGGTCCATCTAAATAGCTTATAATACACATCTACTGACAATGACAAAATGCCAAGCACATGTTTCCAATACACCCAAAGGTTAATAAAATGTGCCGCTCTAGTAATGTGATTTTTTTACCCTAAGAAAGGGGTAGGGAAGCATTTTAAAACACTGTACAAAAAAAGAGCAAGGATTTAACAAGGTAAAAAAAAAAAAATCTCATTTTATTCAATATAAATCACATGATCATTACAGGTGAGACTCAAAAGGGACAGAACATGGAGACGGGGCCACAAAAGGGCTCTACAATGTGGAGAATCACAATGGGGGGATAATGTGACCATATACAGCAGGTAACAGACAATTGACAGAAGCTGTGAATATTGGAGTAGTTGCGGGTGCAATTGCCGTTCCCTAGTATTGAACAATACCTACCAGGTACCTCCTGACGAAGCCTACGTGGCGAAACACGTGTTGAGGTTGAAGCAGTGGGGGAACCGTGTCACCATTTTTCAGCAGCAACATGGGCAGGTAACATGGTATCTGGATTAGGGTGGGACTAGTGGCTTGCAGTTGTTCTATGCCATCTTTATGAGTAGTATTGCACCGTCCTAGTATACCCTACAGCATCCATTGTTTGGACACTGTGAATAAGAGTCAGGTAGTTGTTCAATACTAGGGAACAGCAATTGCACCCGCAACTACTCCAATATTCACAGCTTCTGTCAATTGTCTGTTACCTGCTGTATATGGTCACATTATCCCCCATCGTGATTCTCCACATTGTAGAGCCCTTTTGTGGCCCCGTCTCCATGTTCTGTCTCTTTTGAGTCTCACCTGTAATGATCATGTGATTTATATTGAATAAAATGAGATTTTTTACCTTGTTAAATCCTTGCTCTTTTTTTGTACAGGTTGTAGTGGGTTGGGGAGTGAGGTTCGGTTTTTAGGATATTGTAGGCTCTAAGCATTTTAAACACTGGCCATGAAGCTGGAGTACCTTGATGGTTTACATATTTACTGCTGGTGTGTGGGGGTCTAGGGGTTACATTAGTGTGTGCGCATTGATAATTTCATCATACATTCACATGAACAGAATTGGAGGCTGGAAAGCAAGCTTTAAAATCTAGGTATCTGATATCTTTATAGACATGACTGAGGTTCACAGAGGGATCCTGATATTTTACTATGCCTCTGTTCTTAAAGTAAAACAGGCTTGGATCCGTTTTTAAAACAAGATTATTAAAGTATAACAAGAGCGCAAGACCTATCACCATGTATATAAAAAGCAATAAAATAAACAATAAAGGACACAAAAATATACAGCAATTCAAATTTCTTTGGTTAGAAATATAAAATAAAAAATAATATATAAAAATATGGCAATGAGGGCTAATGAGAACACAAGTGACAAAAAAAAAGAATTCATAAATAGTTGAGAAAGTCTAATTTAAGAATGAATGTATACCAACAGATTCGGAGGGGAGGGATGTGGAGTGTAGAATGACTATTGCCTGTGTCTCATTTGTTTCAGCCCAGTTACATACTGTACAGATCACTCTGCTTTGGGCAGGAAAGGTTGGTTTTCTTCAGGCTGAGGCCCAGGATCACTTAAACATCTTTGTAAGCGCTGGGTGTTAGAACTTTCACTAGGATCAAACACATCATCGGCCCCAGGTGAAGGGGGCTCCTGGGCTACCATGGTGATCCCACCTTCATCGTCGTCTTCTTGCGTTTCATCAATAAGATCCACTGACTCAGGGGAAGCAGGGTCAATGGTAATTACTGGAAGATTTCCAGCATTTGACTTTGGCTCGTAAGCGATAGGATCTGGGTATAAGAACAAGTTAAACTTTTAAAAGGTATAAACAAGTACACCAACACCTGAAGTCCATACCATTGAAAATACAGTGCAAGTAATACGTTGCCACTTTAGCACATAGCAGAAAAGCTGTTAATTAGTCCATTACTTATCACTTAGAATTACTGTTTATACACAACAACATATCACAACTCAGAACAAAAGAAAAACAGAAAAAAAAAGTGAATTTTTTCTGTCTGGTAAAATAACTAGAAAGAATTATACTGGATTACCCACCAGCTTTAATTAGTCACTATTTTGGATTGCTCTCTTATTTCAGTATATGGCGGCCCTGCGGTGTGTAAACATGCCTTTTTTTTATGGGAGAATTGCCAGATAGAGCAATTTATATATGCCACTTATTTTTTTAAACATTTATTTTATACTACACATTCATTTGTGGCCATTTATACAATTAATTAGAATTTTTAATAAATAAGTTATATTCCAAAAGAAATATTTTTTTGAGCAAATGGTGCCAGAAAGCGAGTGCCAATCGAACTATAGAGTTTATTCCTTTTTGGTCTGATGTTCGAACACCCAAAACATCCATATACCAGTATTTGGTGAGCCACTGGTTTCTTTCTGGATTAAGAACTGTCCAATTCTGGTTTGTGGATACTACTAGGTTAAAGAACCTTAAAGCTGCCAACACAAACTTATAAGTAGACCTGGTGTAATAAATGCAGCAAGAACTCTACATAAGGCCCTGCCTGAATAAGCTGTAAAATAGTACATAGTGGCATAAAACAGTGTCTGCTATGCCATCTAGACATTGTTAGACCAAGGCGAATTACTATTTTCTATATACCACAGATATACTTTTATTGTTAATCACATTCTCACCTGAACCAACACGTGCCCTGGAAAGAGTAGGCGAATCCAACTTGTGCACAGGAACGGTTAAGTAATTAGCAGCCTGGAAAAAATGCAATAAACAAATGACTTCATCTGGTACCACTTTCACCTAAAACTACAGCATTTCATAGTTCACATACATTAAAAGTATTGTGCCCATAATGAGAAACATTTATGGCGTATGTATACACAGGTATGTACAATCCCTGTACTGAAGTTTATCACTAGACTGGATCAATGTAGAATAATCCCATAATTTAGACTTTCTTACTATATTTTTGGCAAAACAGATTTTCCAGGTTAAAAGAATTGGACCTAATGTAAAAAAAAAAAAAAAAAAAACTAGATTTTTGTGAACTCGCCTGTAAAATCTCTCTCGCTTAGTTCATTGAGGTATAGCTGCTTGCTGCCACTAGGAGGCGACACTAGGCTAAAAAGTGTTAGCTCCTACTCTGCCGGCTATACCCCCTCCAGCCTGGAGAGAGCATATTAGTTTGTGCTCAAGCAGCAGAAGAAAAAAAAAAAAAAAAAAAAAAAAAAAAAAACACATAAAAAACAAACAAGTAATGCCAGAAGGGCCGAACCAAACTGAGGACCCCACTGGCAAACAAAAACGCCAGCACCTGCAGTTATAATGAAACCGAATGGGTGGCAGCTGTGTCCCCCAATGAACTAAGCAAGAAAGATTTTACAGATGAGTTCACAAAAATCTTGTTTTCTCGCTCGTATCATTGGGGGACACAGAACCGTGGGATGCTCCAAAGCAGTCCAAGGGGTGGAAGAACACATCCCCATGGAAACAGCCTCGTGGAAGCTCAAGACACCGCTGCCTGCAAGACCTTGCGGCCCAGCACAGAGTCCACCGATGCAAAAGTATGCACCTGATAAAACTTGGTGAACGTGTGCAAGGATGACCATGTCGCGGCCTTGCACAGCTGTGAAGCTGAAGCTTGATGGAAACGAGCCCAAGATGTGCCCTGGTCGAGTGAGCTGTAATACCAAGGGGCGGCACCTTGCCCTGGGAGTGGTATGTCTCAGTAATTGCCAACCAGATCCACCTGGCAATAGTCACCTTGGAAGTCGCCAAACCCTTGCGAGGACCTTCCGGAATAATGAACAGAGTCCGTACGGCGGAAAGTTCGAGACAGACAAGTAAATCCTGAGAGCTCTAACGGAAAAACTATGTCTTCGTTGACATGGAAGGCCGAGACTACCTTTGGCTGAAAAGGTATAGGTCGGAGTACTGCCTTATTTCGGTGAGGAATAAGGAAGGGTTCCTTACAGGAAAGCGCTGCCAATTCTGAAACGTGCTTGATGGAAGTGATAGCCACCAAGAATGAGACCTTCCAGGAGAGAATACGGAGGTGAACTGTGTTTAAATGCTCAAATGGAGCCGATTGGAGAGAACACAGAACCAGATTCAAGTCCCAAGAAGGCAAGGGAGGACGATCAGGAGAAACTGTATGGGCCAACCCTTGCAGGAAGGTCTTATCCGGAGCCTGAAGTGCCAGAGGACGCTGTAAAAAAAATTGACAGCGCTGACACCTGTCCCTTCAAGGAATTAAGGGCAAGGCCCAAATCCAGACCTGACTGCAGAAATGAAAGAATGACAGGAAGAGAGAAGCGTAGCGGGGAGAGGCTACGTTTTTCACAGAAACGCAAAAAGGACTTCCAAGTTCTGTAATAAATCCTGGACGACACCTGTTTCCTGGCTTTATCATGGTGCAGATGACCCTGAGAGAGAAGATCTAGTTTGAGTCTCCTAGGAGACAAACTATGTCTGTGTACCACGCACGACAAGGTCAATCCAGAGCGATGAGGATCGTTTGGATGCCCTCCATCTTGATTTTGCGTAAGACTCGGGGCAGTAGAGAGAGAGGTGAAAATACGTACACCAGGAACACCCGCCCCATGGTGTCACCAGCGCATCTACTGCGCATGCCCTGGGATCTTTTGTTCGAGAGAAGATAAGGAGCTTGTGGTTGAGTCTGGATGCCATCAGGTCCACCTCTGGTCAGCCCCACCGGAGACATATCACTTCGAACACCTCCAGATGCAGAGAGGGGGGGTGACAGAACCGGTGTTGGCTCACAGCATGCGGAGCAGACAGAGTCTGGCTGGCCACGAGGAAACTTAATGTTGCATTTCACACATGCATAATAAGTGGCGGCTGTTGGAATGCGGGGGTTACCAGTGGTTTCAGACATGGCTGCTCACTGATGTACTCAAGGCTGGAGGGGGAAGGAACCGTCCTACCAGTATGCAAGGGACCCAGGCTCTGTGGTCCCTGAAGACGCGTGCTGCCGGCTAAAGTCCGAGTCCACTGGTGTGGCCGCGGTCGTCTGAATCCTCCGAGCTGCGGTGGGAAACTTAGCCCTGCACCCTTGGGTCACAGTGGGAGGCCCGAATGCTGCCTACCCTTCCCAAGAAGCCGGGGCCTAAATTTGCAGCGCCTGGCGATCAGGAGTCACTTCCGGTCTGCCAGAGTGATCCGAAGCAGAGCACAGAGGCTCCCGCTTGTCTATACCGGCCGTGGGAATAAATATTCGTGGTCCGAAAAAACAAAAAACAAAAACACACAGGAAGCCCAAAGGGAAGCCGGGACAAAAATACAAAAGGTAATCGGCCGGAGGTAATATGACCAATGTGCCCAGTGCCCCTATCCCAGAAATAAAGAGATCTCTCTGGGGACTTGAACCTATAACATGACCATGTTAAGTCCCCTTACACACACGAGGTGGCCGAGAGGGGATGAAGATGGGGTGAGTAGTCATCCCGACTACTCACCCCATCTTCATCCTCTTCTCTTCACCCCTCCTTCGACTACCAACAGGGTCACATCTTCAGCAGCTGGCACCCAAAGTGGCAGGAGACTGGAATGGCGGGGGGAGGTTTCGCCAGATCAAGGTGACCCTTTGGCTGGCGGGAAGCAGGAGACCTGGGCTTCCCCTGGTCCACTTTTGCTTCTTGGGGAGGTTGAGCGGTGAGAGAATCCGAAATCAGACACCGGTCTAGCTCCCGGGGTAGACAGAGGGGCTCGGTGCCCGTTTCCCCTACCTAAAAGGGAAAGAGATGGAAAAAAAAAAAAAAAAAACTGATGTGCTCTCTCCAGGCTGGAGGAGGTATAGCTGGCAGAGGAGGAGCTAACACTTTTTAGCCTAGTGTCGCCTCCTAGTGGCAGCAAGCAGCTATACTCACTGTTCTTTGTCCCCCAATGATACGAGCGAGAAATAAGATCATGCAATACACTATAAAGCATTGTCACAGACGACACTTTACCATGTCAGAAAATAACAAAAGTATCATCAGGTTCCCACAGGAAATGGAGGCTACATAATTGAAAGCATAAACCGCAAGGTCTTTTTTTAAATGTATAATTCATTGCACAAATTCATTGCACACTTACCCGAAGATCTATCTGATTAATTTTTTGCCGTCTGAGTAACATCTGGTTCCAGGCTTCCTCATATGGATCAGCAACCAATGTGTGCCTGTTGTAAGAGCGTAGCTAGATTTGGATGAACAAAAAATGGTTCTTTTTAGCACAATATAAGAAGGGGTCACACATAAAATAACATGGCTAGAGACAAATCAATATATGATAACACAAAAGATAATTAAGGTGCATAGGGCCTCTGAAATCAACTCACCCTTTGACGTGTTTTTTGTAAGTTGTTGCGGAGAATCTTGCGGATCTCCTCCTCTTTAACTTTAGATAGTGTTGGAATGAATCTATCTGATAGCTTAGGCTTTGGTTGAATATTCCTGCAAAGAATGATGTGTGAATCTTACATGCAAGCTTTCCAAATAGATATTGGTTTGTTTTAAGGGAATTTGAATAAATCCTTATTCTGATAAGTCTCAAATTGGGCAACATACATGCATACAGACCAGTCTCTCATGCATTTCACTAACCCAGCGCACTAACAAATGTGCATTGTCGTAATTATTGGCCCAGAGGAACCAAGCAACACCTACAGAGGTTAGAAGACAGGCTTAGACACACAAGGACAAACTGAGCTCTCTAGAGGGGGTCTATCAAGATGAAAGCCATGGTAAAATATGCGATGATGGACCACCCGACTTTCCTAGGAGCATAAGTGAGATTCCTACTAGGACTTGGTAAGAGACACAAAAAAATGATATTTAATTTTATTAAGACTAATTGGATAATGTGGGTGAAATTATACCATCTAGATTGGCGAATAAATAAATTAACTGATTATCTTCATATTGAGATGTAGTCTTAGGATATTGTGAGGATTCATTCTACCTGCAGAAGAATCTAGACTCAATCTATCAAAGCATTAAATGATTGCTTATATATATATATATTGATAGTAATATTCTTCGCCAAGCTAAATGATAGATTCCCACAGGAAAGACTTGTTCCAAGTTTTTCCGATTTAATAATAATAGCTTTGATCATAGATCCCTGTTTGTCTTAAAGGGAACCTATCACCGGGATTTTGGGTATAGAGCAGACATGAGCTGCTAGATAGTCGCTAACACATCTGCAATATCCATTCCCCATAACTCTGTGTGCTTTTATTGTGTAAAAAAACCCAATGATTTTATATATAGATACACACACATAAAATAATCTTTCTCTGCGCAGTGTAAGAGAACACTGGACTCATCTCTCAAGCATGGAGGAGACAGGAATCATCTAAGGTTACTTTACATATCTATGAAATCGTTTTTTTTACACAATAAAAGCACAGAGAGCTATGGGGACTGGATATTGCGGATGTGCTAGCGGCGATTTAGCAGCCCATGTCCTCAGCTTTATACCCAAAATCCCGGTGACAGGTTCCCTTTAATAGTCTTCCCAAAGTCATATGTGTAAAAATAGTCCAGGATGGGGCTGAAGGATACAGTTATCCCCAAGTTATATCCTTTAATGGATTTGCCCATTCTTGAAGTCATGTGACGTATAGTTGGTTAGAAGGGGGCAGAATATATTTAGCATTCTATATTGATGTCTAGGATTAGACATGTCCATGAGGTTTCCTCTGAACAGAAGTGATGTATATAAATAATTTTCCCATTTTGATATCCTAACCTAATAGCTTTGTTATAATGTGACAAGTTACTTCTACTCACATGTATTAAGCTTGTAATGCTTTATATCAACGCTGAATATATTAATTTGCATATATCAATGTTTATTTACTTATTTATGTTTATACCTTGTAACCAATAAATCTGCATATTTTTATACCACCTGTGTATTATTGTATAATGGAAAACTACACCTTTAGCATTAACGCTAAAAGAACTTCCTATCCGAGGAAATAGTCGGACTCAGATGTGAATTGTATCGATTAGGTTGTCTACAACTCACCAGGTCACGATTTCAAGAATTTATGACAAATTTTATTTTTTTTCAGGATTTTAAGACCATAATTAATAATTCTTAATTGCATTATGACCATAATTAATAATGATTAAATTATGACCGCCCGACAGCACTTACTGCATGGATACGGTAGATACAGCAGACGGGATCCTTCCAATGCCACCACTCTCCACTAACTCTATTGCCTGCTTCATCTCCATTTTATGATAAAAGGCAATGAGCTGTGGCTCTGTAGATCTCTCCCCTGCAATAAGGCACTTCTTCACATAAGTTTTATTGAAGCGGTTCAATCTGCATCAAAAGAGATTTTGTTAGGTCAATACTCCTTTAAATACTGAACTTACATATTGATTATTCACATAAAATAGACAACTGTAAGAAATGTATGATGTTTTCTTCTAATGGACTGACGCTGGCCAGGCACCAGGTTTAGCAGCAGTATCTCTAAAACCTGGCACTCCACGTGTCCTCCAACTGTGGCAGAATGGATATCCAAAGTTGACCGGGTTTATTGGTTGGAGGAATTGGCTCAAAATAGTAGCTTAAATTCCAGAAAACTTGGGAAGCTTAGGTTACGTTTAGAAACTTTAAATACCGACACCTTTATGTACCCTCTTAGGACATAGTCTACATCAAGAAGGAACACTCCCCATTATAGCGATCATCGAATACTTGGTATTTACTAAATTTAAGATCTGTCATACTCATCCCCTACCCACACCCCCTTGTTTTTCATGGAGCAAGAAGGAAGAACCCAAGACACATCCTCGCATATTGCTCTAGGATTCTTATATTACTGCTGACAGTATTTCCTGCAAGATAGTTCCTACCTATTATTAACGATTACTGTTATACCATCAGCCCCTATTGGTATATATTTTCGCGACTGTATACACACACACACACACACACACACACACACACAAGGATCTGGTTTGGATAATTTCTCTGTACTGTATTGTTATTATTGAAACTTGCAATAAGAATAAATTAAAGGCTATGTACATCTTCAGGGGCAATTTTTGTTAATGATTGCATTTTACAAATTTTTGTCTAAAAATAATATTTTCAATTGGCCTTTATTAAAAATATTGAGCCATTCTGTCACTAAGCATTAACAGTTTTTTCTAACTTTGTGCTGGTCATTTAATAAACATTATCTCTATACTAAGGGTGCTGGCACAGAGTGCAGTTCTGACATGCATTCAGGATGCAGTTTTTTTATTGTAGCTAGCTGAAATGAACTAAATCATTTCAACTAAATTGAAAACTGCATCCTGATTCGTGTCAGAAGTGCACTGTGTGCCAGCACCCCAAATTGTCATAAACACTTATTTAAGCCAGATTCTAATCAGTAAGCCAAGAACTGAGCAACAATGAGTTTTTAGTAGGGCAAAGATAAGGAACCCATCAGCTCCTGGTCTGACGGAAAAGACAAAAATTCCACAGGCTGCTACTATAATATCTCAGCTATGTACACAGAAAAGGATTCATATTTTTTTTATAAAGACCTATTGACCTTTTTTTACCTCAAAATAAGTACAATGCAATAATAATAAAAAATGAGGGTCTACATTTAAAAAAAAAAGAAATTCATACCATTTCTGGTGAACAGTATTTCCCACACATAAATAGACTTTTAAGATGCAATATGGGACATGATCAGAATCTGTAACCAGTCATGGTTCGAGGCAGCTTATTGTTCACCTAAACATATTCTCAGTGACTCATTAACACCTCTTCACACCAGCGCTTTTTAGCATTTCGCAATGTGGCGGCCAATTATGGCCTTTTTGACCAATATATAAATATGGAGAAATGTATGAAAGAGTTAGTTAGTACCAATCAACAAGCTTTTGGGTTGTGTTAAACCAGAGTAGGTTCCCCTATGAATAAAGGGCGAGGCTAGAGTCCACACTTTAAATATAATTTGTCACCTGGTCTAGGCTTCAATGACCTCTGCGCTAGTATTTTTATTGCTGTTGTGCTTGTAACAGCAGAATCCCTTGATCAGTTGCAGGATGGACACAAACAGTGCCTAACGGACCCCAATGACTACAGAAGATAATTGGTTTTATAAAGGCTAACAGGTTTATGTTGCCTTATCCAAGGGCAGTATAAATTAGTGACAGAGGCACAGATTCAAGCGCTAGGTTACTTATTTTACGGAAAGTACAGCAAGAAAAAAGGTCCCATTAACCTTCTGCGACAACCTCTATAATGTTTGATGCATACTTTAAGTGTAAGTAGGGTGTCACTGATAGTACAGAGGGAGCCGAACTGCAGCCCAAATGGCCTCCTAGCATGCCCGCCCCCCCGGATGTTTTCATTTGTGCACAGGGAGAAGCAGCAGAGGCAGTTCGGGAACCAGGAGCGGAGGGTCCGGTAAGTAGAATCAGTGTGAGGGGCATTTCCAGGCTCCGATGACCCCTTTAAGTCAGTCATTTACCTTTATGTAGCCTGATCCTTTCGCTGCTGACAGCCAACATTCTCACTGAACTGGGCATACAGAGAAAGCTGTCAATCATCACCTAGGGCAGTGGTGGGCAAACTTTTTAGTCAACTGAGCCAAATATCAACAAAACCGCGATTGAAATTTCTTTTATGAGCCAATTTTTTTTTCCACTACCCTCGTCACTTCCTGTTGTGACGCAGCACGTTCCGACGTTTGGGAGGAGGTGTGTACACCCTCGATTACTCCAGTTTCCTGTGTGATAATAGTGGGAGGAAAAATGCGTTATATGAGATGTACACGCCCTCTCCAGCTTTGCAGAACGCAAATGCGTTCCACAGGCAGGGCCGGTTCTAGGTGAAATGAGGCCCTGGTGCGAAAAACAATAGGGCCGCCCCCCCCCCCAATGCACATTTCTCCAGTCCAAACAGAACCAGGGTGGAAGCGGCCCCGGGGAACATTTCTCCAGCAGTGCCAGTACATGCACAGACATCCCTCTCATGAATCTGAGATGTCTGTGCATGTGCTGGCACTGCTGGAGAAATGTGCCACGGGGCCGCCCTGGTTCTGTCACATCTCTCTCATGACGCCGAGTCATTCGCGCCACCCCCCCATTCACATTTTATCCAGTTCAAACAGAACCAGGGCATCCCCATGGCACATTTCTCCAGTCCAAACAGAACCAGGGTGGGCTAGTTACAGTACACTGGCTGGCACTACTGGGACGGGTGAGATGGTGGGAATGGGATCCAGTAACTAAGTGGTTACTGGCTATATACCTAAGTGGTTACTGGCTATATACCAGTAACTGTTGGAACTTGGCTGCCTCCTGTCACAGTCTCAGAAGAGTCTGTGGGCGGCGGGCCGCAGGCCTTCCCTGGCAGAGTCTGTGGCTGGCTGCCGCTGGTTCTTCCTCTCTGCTCTGGGGGCGGAGCTGTGGCAACGTCAGACAGACGTGGCACGCTCACTCACAGCCATGCTCATCGAGTCTCTTAGAGGCAGGCAGAGCGCCGCCCAGGACTCCATGTGCAGCTGCGCTTAGCGTAGTGACAGTAGCGGAGTTAGAAAACTTAGCAGCGCCGCCACACAGGTCACCTGTAAGAGCAGCATTCAAGGGGCTAAAGAGCCGCTTGTGGCTCGCGAGCCGCGGTTTGCCGACCACTGACCTAGGGGAATAGGCAGCTCATGAATACTAAAGAAACCACAGTGCATGTACAGCACTGAGGACTCCAAACAGCTCTGGTGCAGCAGAAACTGGGATTTTATGAAAATACAGCTAGAAAAAGGCACTGGAATCAGGGCCCGTATCACCATTTTATACTGCCATTGGACATGCAGCATAAACCTCGTTAAAGATTTCCTTTAACAGTGAACAGCGACAATGTGACTTACTTGTCCTTCCAGTGATGATGGCCATAGTGACCACAAATGTCTTCAATTCCAGTCAGAAGATGATCAAGAAACTAAAAAATAAAAAAAAATTACTAATCTAGTATCAAGAATTTTTCTGAATACCATACATGTGTTGACACTCAAGCATGTTTAATAAAAGACAATTGAATGTCATGGTGTACAGATAGCTCCACGGCAAATAATTACTAGTTTCAAAAGTTATATGGTTCAATACGACCATGCACCAATATAATAATAGACCATCAACATGTTAAAGGGGTTATCCCACTTAGCGTTTTTATACTTACCTGCTGCCACCGCGCGTTCACTTCCTGGATTCTGGCTGGGGGCGGGCTTCATCTTGATTGAAGTCTTCTCCCGGCCGGGTCGCGCGCTGGACTGAATGCGCACGCCGCCGCGCATGCGCAATGGTGACTTATTTCTGGCCAGTATAGTACAGAGCCGGCGTGCGCGTTCGCAGCTCTGTACTATTCTGGCCGGGAAGAAGTCACCGTCGCGGGTGTGCGTTCAGAACAGCGAGCGGCCCGGCCGGAAGAAAAGGCGGCGTCTTCTGGGCAAGTGCGACCATCGAGATTTTGGAGAAGAGCGGAGGTCGTAACCAGGGGAGACCGAGTCACAACAATCAGGTAAGTGGGGATGAATTTTATCCTAATCGGTGGGAATTTGTTAATAAAGTATATTTACAAAAATGATCACTGTCAAATCATTAACAGATTTAACAGTGATCATTATGATGGGATAACCCCTTTAATAAAGGCTAATGGAATTTTTGTCCTGCACTACCAAGTCACTCCCTCTGTATTTTGGATGAAGTTGTGGGGTTTGCATCCAGCAGAATTTAAATAAAGTCTGTTATATTGGTTTGAGCTGCAGTACCCAGGCTGATGCTTCCCCTGTCATTAACACAAAATTGGGTCTAGATTACAGATAAGCGAATCGGTTCATCTCAGCCACAATTCTACACTGCTGCTTGATTGACAGGGCTGGACATCTTGGCCTGCCCCAACAATCCTGCGCTGTTGCTCTGAGTAGAGGCAGAAGCATCGAGTGGTCATGCATATACTACCTGGAAGATTAGCAGTGCATGCACAATCGCTGCTTCAGTAGCAGAGCCTCTGCACTTGCACCGCTACTCGGAGCAGCAGTGCAGGCGCAAGATTGTTGGTGCCAGTCAAGATGACCAGCCCTGTCAAGGGATCCCCACCGGTCCTAAGAATGAAGAGAATGTAGGCCACAACACAACAGATGTGTGCTCTATGTGCATGGGACCGTTTGTTCCCAATCGCTGAGCAACAGTAGAGCTGCAATTACATGCAGCAATCATCTCCTCTGTATGGGGATGAATGACTGGTACTGCTACGGTGTTCCTTAGAGATGCAACATTGACACATTCAAAGAGCTATAACAAAGCTGTAAGATGGCTTTTTCAGGACAAATTGCAGCTTTTATTTGGGGGTTCTATAAATTTATTGTTAAATGGGATGTCCTATGTGGATATGTCCTGATGGGAAAATCTCTACATTTCTAAATAAAAAATAATTTTGTGTTGCACCATTCCAAGACCTATTTTCTTTTTATTCTTCTGCCAATGTAGCCATATGGAGGGACAAGTTGGAGGTTTTTTTTTGCTCCAATTTGGGGTATATATAATTTTTTTGTTACAGGGTAATGGGTGAAAAGAAAAAAATGGCAATTCCACTATTGTTTTCCTTTTCTTCCACACCATGTGCAATAGGTTACCTTTTAACTGGTTCATTATAGTTGCGGCTGTACCACATCTACCGTATTTTTCGCTTTATAAGACGGGGGGGAATAGCAGTGCGTCTTATAAAGAGAAGGTGGAAAGTTTTACATTGCAGACACTGATACATCGCCAGCCGCTATGCTGCACAGCGTGGCCTGCGATGTATCAGAGCTCTATCGCACGGGGTGGGAGGAGGGGCTAGAGACTGGCAGCTGCTGTTTCACTCACGGCAGGGCCCGGTGCAGTCACTGCACTCCATTACACCGGGCCCCGCTCACAGCAGTCTTAATATGTAAAGATTACTCAAGTAAGTGAAGACTGATCCATTTTGACTTAAGACTTTTTTTAAAATTAATAATGCAAACGGAACCGTTATATCCGTTAACAGATACAAGCGTTTGCATTATTGGTGCGGATCTGTCTGTGCAGATTCAAGACGGATCCGCAGCAAACGCGACGGTGAAAGTAGCCTAACCCTCAACAAGTGGCTCTGCTTTGTTAAAGTACTGTAATGGTCTGTAGTAGTACTCACTATCAAGCTAGTAGGCCGGCCGGCAGAGTAACATCACTCAGTCATGCCCCTCCCACTTCAAAAATAAACCTGGCGGAGCAGGAGCGTGACTGACTGAGTGCTATGACCCGGTCGGCCTGCTAGCTTGATAGTGAGTACTACTACAGACCATAACAGTACTTTAACAAAGCAGAGCCACTTGTCTGTAACTAGATGGGCGAGAGGAGCTATAAACTAGCTGGGCGTTAGGGGCAGTGATAGGGGAGAGTCCATGTAACTAGCTGGGTGGGAGGAGCTATAAACTAGCTGGGTGTTAGGGGAAGTGATAGGGGAGAGTCTATGTAACTAGCTGGTGGGAGGAGCTATAAACTAGCTGGGGGTAGTAAGTGGCAGTGATAGGGAAGTGTGTGTAACTAGCTGGGTGGGAGGAGCTATAAACTAGCTGGGTGTAGTAAGTGGCAGTGATAGGGAAGTGTCCATGTAACTAGCTGGTGGGAGGAGCTATAAACTAGCTTGGGGTTGTAAGGGGCAGTGATAGGGAAGTGTCTGTAACTAGCTGGGTGGGAGGAGCTATAAACTAGCTGGGGGGTTGTAAGAGGCAGTGATAGGGAAGTGTCCATGTAACTAGCTGGTGGGAGGAGCTATAAACTAGCTGAGTGTTAGGGGCAGTGATAGGGAAGTGTCCATGTAACTAGCTGGTGGGGGGAGCTATAAACTAGCTGGGGGGTAGTAAGGGGCAGTGTCCATGTAACTAGCTGGGTGTTAGGGGCAGTGATAAGGAGTGTCCATGTAACTAGCTGGTGGGAGGAGCTATAAACTAGCTGGGTGTTAGGGGGAGTGATAGGGAAGAGTCCATGTAACTAGCTGGTGGGAGGGGCTATAAACTAGCTGGGTGTTAGGGGAGATGCTGGAGCTGTGGCAGAGAAAGGAGAGTTCAAATTGAGAAGAAAAAGCACAGGGAAGATTTATATGAGGTAAGCAAGTACATGAGCTTATCTGATAAAAACAATAGTAATGTCAGAAAAACCCCTTTAAAAAGGTACATGAAACGCATGGGTTTTCCTACAAGATCCAAGAATGAATTACAATCTAAGAGGCACTGGACAAAATGCACAGAAATTAGCCTTCTCATTAATAAAGTCAACTCTGTACCACCAGGATACTTCATTTACCTGAGTATGGATCTCTTCATTTATTGAACGCTTGGTCTCTTGCTTCTTTTTCACAGCTAAAAGTTCCACCAGTGGGCGAATTGTCATTCCCTGTATTAAATAAAATAAAAATATTTAAAAAAAACAAGCCAAAGAACACAGCAGTAAATTAACCACTTAAGGACCACAGGTTTATACCCCCCTAGTGACCAGGCCCTTTTTTACAAATCGGCACTCCACAACTTTAGCGGTTTATTGCTCGGTCATGCAACTTACCACCCAAATGAATTTTACCTCCTTTTCTTCTCACTAATAGAGCTTTCATTTGGTGGTATTTCATTGCCGCTGACATTTTTACTTTTTTTGTTATTAATCAAAATTTAACGATTTTTTTGCAAAAAAATGACATTTTTCACTTTCAGCTGTAAAATTTTGCAAAAAAAAACGACATCCATATATACATTTTTCGCCAAATTTATTGTTCTACATGTCTTTGATAAAAAAAAAATGTTTGGGCAAAAAAAAAATGGTTTGGGTAAAAGTTATAGCGTTTGCAAACTATAGTACAAAAATGTGAATTTCCGCTTTTTGAAACAGCTCTGACTTTCTGAGCACCTGTCATGATTCCTGAGGTTCTACAATGCCCAAACAGTAGAAAACCCCCACAAATGACCCCATTTCGGAAAGTAGACACCCTAAGGTATTCGCTGATGGGCATAGTGAGTTCATAGAACTTTTTATTTTTTGTCACAAGTTAGCGGAAAATGATGATGATTTTATTTTTTTTATTTTTTCTTACAAAGTCTCATATTCCACTAACTTGCGACAAAAAATAAAAAAATTCTAAAAACTTGCCATGCCCCTCACGGAATACCTTGGGGTGTCTTCTTTCCAAAATGGGGTCACTTGTGGCGTAGTTATACTGCCCTGGCAATTTAGGGGCCCAGATGTGTGAGAAGAACTTTGCAATCAAAATGTGTAAAAAATGACCGGTGAAATCCAAAAGGTGCACTTTGGAATATGTGCCCCTTTGCCCACCTTGGCAGCAAAAAAGTGTGACACATCTGGTATCGCCGTACTCAGGAGAAGTTGGGGAATGTGTTTTGGGGTGTCATTTTACATATACCCATGCTGGGTGAGAAAAATATCTTGGTCAAATGCCAACTTTGTATAAAAAAATGGGAAAAGTTGTCTTTTGCCAAGATATTTCTCTCACCCAGCATGGGTATATGTAAAATGACACCCCAAAACACATTCCCCAACTTCTCCTGAGTACGGCGATACCAGATGTGTCACACTTTTTTGCTGCCAAGGTGGGCAAAGGGGCACATATTCCAAAGTGCACCTTTCAGATTTTGCAGGCCATTTTTTACACATTTTGATTGCAAGGTACTTCTCACACATTTGGGCCCCTAAATTGCCAGGGCAGTATAACTACCCCACAAGTGACCCCATTTTGGAAAGAAGACACCCCAAGGTATTCCGTGAGGGGCATGGCGAGTTCCTAGAATTTTTTATTTTTTGTCACAAGTTAGCGGAAAATGATGATTTTTTTTTTTTTAATCTTTTTTCCTTACAAAGTCTCATATTCCACTAACTTGCGACAAAAAATAAAAAATTCTAGGAACTCGCCATGCCCCTCACGGAATACCTTGGGGTGTCTTCTTTCCAAAATGGGGTCACTTGTGGCGTAGTTATACTGCCCTGGCAATTTAGGGGCCCAAATGTGTAAGAAGTACCTTGCAATCAAAATGTGTAAAAAATGGCCGGTAAAATCCGAAAGGTGCACTTTGGAATATGCGCCCCTTTGCGCACCTTGGCATCAAAAAAGTGTGACACATCTGGTATCGCCGTACTCAGGAGAAGTTGGGGAATGTGTTTTGGGGTGTCATTTTACATATACCCATGCTGGGTGAGATAAACATCTTGGCAAAAGACAACTTTTCCCATTTTTTTATACAAAGTTGGCATTTGACCAAGATATTTTTCTCACCCAGCATGGGTATATGTAAAATGACACCCCAAAACACATTCCCCAACTTCTCCCGAGTACGGCGATACCACATGTGTGACACTTTTTTGCAGCCTAGATGCGCAAAGGGGCCCAAATTCCTTTTAGGAGGGCATTTTTAGACATTTGGATCCCAGACTTCTTCTCACACTTTCGGGCCCCTAAAAAGCCAGGGCAGTATAAATACCCCACATGTGACCCCACTTTGGAAAGAAGACACCCCCCAAGGTATTCAATGAGGGGCATGGCGAGTTCCTAGAATTTTTTTTTTTTTTGCATAAGTTAGCGGATATTGATTTTTTTTTGTTTTTTTCTCACAAAGTCTCACTTTCCGCTAACTTAGGACAAAAAATTCAATCTTTCATGGACTCAATATGCCCCTCACGGAATACCTTGGGGTGTCTTCTTTCCGAAATGGGGTCACATGTGGGGTATTTATACTGCCCTGGCTTTTTAGGGGCCCTAAAGCGTGAGAAGAAGTCTGGAATATAAATGTCTAAAAATGTTTACGCATTTGGATTCCGTGAGGGGTATGGTGCGTCCATGTGAGATTTTATTTTTTGACACAAGTTAGTGGAGTATGAGACTTTGTAAGAAAAAACAAAAACAAACAAAAAATTTCCGCTAACTTGTGCCAAAAAAAATGTCTGAATGGAGCCTTACCAGGGGGGGGGGGGGGGTTTGATCAATGACAGGGGGGTGATCACCCATATAGACTCCCTGATCACCCCCCTGTCACTGATCACCCCCCCCTGTAAGGCTCCATTCAGACATCCGCATGATTTTTTACGGATCCATGGATACATGTATCGGATCCACAGAACGCATGCGGACGTCTGAATGGAGCCTTACAGGGGGGTTATCAATGACAGGGGGTGATCAGGGTAATCAGGGTGATCACCCCCCTGTCACTGATCACCCCCCCTGTAAGGCTCCATTCAGACATCCGCATGATTTTTTACGGATCCATGGATACATGTATCGGATCCACAAAACGCATGCGGACGTCTGAATGGAGCCTTACAGGGGGGTTATCAATGACAGGGGGTGATCAGGGTAATCACCCCCCTGTCACTGATCACCCCCCCTGTAAGGCTTCATTGAGACATCCGCATGATTTTTTACGGATCCATGGATCGGATCCACAAAACGCATGCGGACGTCTGAATGGAGCCTTACAGGGGGGTTATCAATGACAGGGGTGATCAGGGTGATCACCCCCCTGTCACTGATCACCCCCCCTGTAAGGCTCCATTCAGACATCCGCATGATTTTTTACGGATCCATGGATACATGGATCGGATCCACAGAACGCATGCGGACGTCTGAATGGATCCTTACAGGGGGGTTATCAATGACAGGGGGTGATCAGGGTAATCAGGGTGATCACCCCCCTGTCACTGATCACCCCCCCTGTAAGGCTCCAATTAGACATGCGCATGATTTTTTACGGATCCATGGATACATGGATCGGATCCACAGAACGCATGCGGACGTCTGAATGGATCCTTATGGGGGGTTATCAATGACAGGGGGTGATCAGGGAGTGTATATGGGTGATCACCCGCCTGTCATTGATCACCCCCTGTAAGGCTCCATTCAGACGTCCGCATGTGTTTTGCGGATCCGATCCATGTATCCGTAAAAATCATGCGGACGTCTGAATGGAGCCTTACAGGGGAGTGATCAATGACAGGGGGTGATCAGGGAGTGTATATGGGTGATCACCCGCCTGTCATTGATCACCCCCCTGTAAGGCTCCATTCAGACGTCCGTATGCTTTTTGCGGATCCGATCCATGTATCCGTGGATCCGTAAAAATCATACGGACGTCTGAACGGAGCCTGACAGGGCGGTGATCAATGACAGGGGGGTGATCAGGGAGTTTATATGGGGTGATCATGGGTGATCAGGGGTTTATAAGGGGTTAATAAGTGACGGGGGGGGGGGGGGGGGGTGTAGTGTAGTGTGGTGTTTGGTGCGACTGTACTGACCTACCTGAGTCCTCTGGTGGTCGATCCTAACAAAAGGGACCACCAGAGGACCAGGTAGCAGGTATATTAGACGCTGTTATCAAAACAGCGTCTAATATACCTGTTAGGGGTTAAAAAATTCGGATCGCCGCTGGCAGGCTGGAGATCCACTCGCTTACCTTCCGTTCCTGTGAGCGCGCGCGCGTTCACAGGAAATCTCGCGTCTCGCGAGATGACGCCTATTGGCGTTAGTGTGACCTGGGAGCGCCGCAGCATTGACGCCTTTCGGCGTTAGTGTGACGGGAGGAGGTTAAGAAGCGTTTTGAAAAAGAATAAACAAAAAAAAGTAAACAACCAAGACTTTTTCTAAAATGAGTCATCAACACACCATAAAGTACTTCGACTGGATTGTGGACATTAGCCCCTTCCCGCATTTGGACTCAATCATGCATACAATTATGCTTAAACTGTTACCCAGGGCTTTGACACTTTAATGCATCACAACTAAAGATGAGCGAATGTCATATTTTAAAATTCGTTCACGCTTTGGTTGTAAAAGCAGAATTGCGTTATGGATTCCGTTACCACAGACCATAACGCAATTCTACGACGGAACGCATTTAGAGGCATTTCGTTATTCATTCCGTCGTAATGGAAGTCTATGGGCTGCAAAACTGATTCATCCCACTTCTATTATGACGCATGAATAACGGAATGCCTCTAAAGGCATTAAGTCATGGAATTGCGTTATGGTCAGTGCCAACGGAATCCATAACGCAATTATACTTTTACCACCAAACAAAAGCGTGAACGAATTTCATAACATGAAATTCACTCATCTCTAATCACAGCACCTGATCAAAAAATAAAAAATTTGGTATCGTCATAACCGTATCAACCCACAGAATAAAATAATCATACACAGTATTTTTTTTTTACCTATAAGATGCTCTTTACCACAACCCCAAATTGCAGCAAATACTAATGAGCGCTTGAATTATGGAAGTGGTCATTGGTACGGGAGGACCGGGAAACCGTGAATGCAGTGCTCCCCGAACTCTGTACTGTGATTTCACTTTGTGTGGCATCGGGTCACAGCGCGTGACTGAAAGAGCAGGAGCTGAATCCCCAGAGCAGAGTCCGAAGCAGGAAAGGTACGTTTTTTGTTTGTTGGGGGAAAGGGGTCAGATCTGATATCTATTTCAGGGTCTTCTTAACACTGAGGGGCTGATCTGAGGTCTGATTAACATTGGAAGTGTGATTGGGGCTCTGAACAGAGGGGTGATAAAAACTTTTTTTTTCCTTCTTATTTTCCTTTTCTAAAACCTAGGTACATCTTAGGGTACACTCAAGCGACAGTGTTTTGTGGTCTGCAAAACACTGATACTAGTTTGTATACGTTCCGAATTTTATGTACCGCACAAGGCTGCCACCATGATAGAAAATGTCTATTCTTGTCCGGACCAAAAAAAGGACATCATTTTTTTAAGGGGGCCATGCAACAGAACTATAAAATGAATGGAATTGAAATTAACGGGTCCGCACCTGTTCTGCAAAATTGGATGCGGACCCATTCATACGGTCGTGTAAATGATCCCTTATGGTGAGATCAGTTTTATCTGGCGAAAAATACAGTATACCACATGAGGTAGATATGTACCCCAAAATTATACCAATAAAAACTACAACCCGTCCCGCAAAAAACAAGCCCTCATACAGCAACATTGGAGAAAAAATAAAAATGTGGTCCCTAAAAACAATTTCAGCTAATTCCATATTAGAAAATGCTTATGCCGCTACTTCCTTTATGAATGCTCCGGTGCCCCGTAAACAGCAGTTTATGACCACATATGATGTTGCCGTATTCAGAAAAAAAAGCGTAACAAATTTTGGGGGTGCATTTTGTCCTGTTATGCCTTGGGAAAATGAAAAATTTGGGGTTAAAGCAACATTTTATTAGAAATGAGATTAACATTTTTTGATTTTCACAGCCAAGTGTTGCTAAATTTCTATGAACTGCTTGTTTGGTCAAAGCATTCAGTTCACCCCTTGATCAATTCCTTGAGGGATTTAGTTCCAAAATGGGGTCACTTTTTGGGCTCTTCTTTCTAGGTACCTCAGGGTCTCTTCGAATGTGACATGGTACTCGAAAACCATTCCTGTAAAATCTGCCCTCCAAAAACAATATTGCGCTGCTTTCCTTCTGAGGCCTGCCGTGTGCCCATGAGAAGATTTACAACCACATATAGGAGGTTTCTGTAAACTGCAGAATCCGGGTAATAAATATTCAGGTTTGTTTTGCTGTTTACCCTTGCTGTGTTACAGGAAAAATGGATTATTTCGCGTTAATTCCTGTAGAACACCTAAAGGGCTAACCAAGTTTGTAAAATTCGTTTTTAATAAATTGAGTGTAAAGGGGAAGTTTGTAAAATGCGGTCGTTTTTGGGTGGTTTGCAAAGTGTCAACCCCTTTAACATACTCCAGGAAACCAAAAACATCAATGTTTCCACCTAAAATGGTCTTGCTTACAACTGTTTTTTTTCTTCCTATACACAGCTTAAAAAACGGGTATGGTTACTTACCTGTACGAACACTGTAAAGAATATGACTGTTATTATAGCAGTCAGGAACATTTCCCTGTTGTTGCTATGTAATAAATATCCCAGGGAGAAGGCAATGGCACCACGCAGACCACCGTAGGCAATAATAAACTGATCTTTACTTGTCAGTTTGACTATGCGGAACTTGTTAATAAACCAAGTCAAACTTATGACACCTGTAGGAAGACAAGCAAAAAGAAAGTGTAAATATAAAGTATATACATGCAAACTGTATAAATACATACAAGCTCTTAAGAGTACTATAGATTATAACCAGGCAATGAAATACAGTAAGAATGTGGCAAGCCTATTCACCCTATTCAGTTAGGACACCAAGGATAAATCCACCATAAAGTCATTGAATTTGCCGCTACTGTAAAACTCCACGGGGAAGGAAGGGGGGGAAAGCTGAGCCTCCAGGTGTAACAGCAATGCCCCTGTTGCTCCTAGAACCTCATTTGCATATATACAACTTTTTTTTACCAATGCGGGCACATATGAATATGGGACCAACACAAATGCCTTCAGCTGCCAAGTGCACATGTAACAGGTCGGCCAGGGTCATGGGTAGAAATCTGCTGACAGATGTCCTTTAAGGGCACTTTCACACTAGCGTTATTCTTTTCCGGTATTGAGTTCCGTCCTAGGGGCTCAATGCCGGAAAATAACTGATCAGTTTTATCCTAATGCATCAGTATGTCTTCACTTCACTCACTCTTACGGTATTTGGCCAGAGAAAAATACCACAGCATGCTGCTGTAATTTCTCCGTCCAAAATTCTGGAACACTTGCCAAATCCGGCATTAATTTCCATTGAAATGCATTAATGCTGAATCCGGCACCAAGTGTTGTGGCAAAACTGCAAAACAATATAAATAGCAGATCTGTTTTTCCGGATGACACCGGAGAGACGGATCCGGTGTTTCAATGCATTTGTTAGACTGATCCGGATCAGTCTACAAATGCTGTTTGCACACGGATTTCCGGATCCAGCATGCAGTTCTGGCGACGGAACTGCCTGCAGGATCTTCACAACGCAAGTGTGAAAGTGCCTACCTGTATCCTCTTATGCACATAGTTGCTGAACAGCTCCAGTGCCTACGCTGAGGATGCAATGGAGGACAGACAGAAAAGTGGTCACATGACTAAATAGAGTGACTGCTGGAATACTGGTTACCATGAGCAGGTCTCCAGCAGCTCCGCGACCGGCAGCCTTTGTAGGAAAAACTTGTAAGAATTAGCAGACCCTTTTAACCCCTTCAAGACCCTGCCATTTTTCACCTTAAGGACCAGGCTATTTTTTGGAAATCTAACGTGTCACTTTACGTGGTAAAAACTTTGGAACACTTTTACTTATCCAAGCCATTCTGAGAATGTGTTCTCGTGACACATTGTACTTCATGATAGTGGTAAATTTCAGTCAATATTTTTATTTCTTTTATTTAAATCCCAAAATTGACAAAAAATAAAAATAAAATTTGCAACTTTTCACATTTCTATTTCTCTGTTCTTAAAACAGATAGTGACACCTCATATAATAGTTTTAAACAATAAAGGCATTTTTAAAAACAAAAAAAATTATTTAGTGTCTCCATATTCTGAGAGCCATATTTATTTTATTCCCCAATTGTTTTATGTAGGGGCTCATTTTTTGCGGGATGAGGTGACTGTATTATTGGTACTATTTTGGGGGCATACGCCTTTTTTGATCGCT